>NC_088360.1:108009016-108029016 GCF_034508935.2 Berghia stephanieae
CACAAAAGAGAGGAAGAGCTGATTTATTCAAGCAGACCCAATAGGCTTTGCTTTGACGGGCGTGGAATTAATAATACGCCCATTTTATTCAATCAAATAGATATGGCTGTTTGTCAACAAAGAAGGGCCGGCTAAAAAAGCTTGAACCGTGAATCATCGATAGAAAATGTTGCAAAATCGTCTGCATTATCAGGGAATTCATTAAGTCTTGCTGTCGATGGTTCGTGTGTGTTCGTGCGTGCGCCTAAGTGTGTAATAGAGAGAGAGAGAGAGTGAGTATGCATGTTTATGTGTGTGTGTGTGTTGTGTGTGTGTGTGTTTGTGATATGCGTTTTATTTGTAAATACACGGTAAAAGTTTAAAGGGACCGCGCGCCCCCCTCTGTTAAAACAGTATTTCCCGGACACGGTCCAATTATGAAGAACAACCTAATTAATTAGATAGCCGGTTGTTATCTGCCGTGCCCAATGAAGCGTGACGGATTGCTGCATCAGATATTATAATGATCAGGTAGATTAGCCATTATGGATAAATGCGAGGGAAAAGGATGGGGAGAAAGGGGGTGGGGGGGGGGGGGGGTTTCGAAGGGATGGACGGGGGGTGGGGGGAGAGGGGGGGGGGTTCGAAGGGATGGAAGGGGGGGAGGGGGATGAGGTTGGCTAATTCAGGATAGAGGGGGCAGTGAGCAGAAGTTTGTTTGTTTTTTTTTTAAAGGGGGGGGGGGGGGGAGGGAAATCAAAAAGATATGCATGTAAAGTAAAACCCGAAGAACAAACGTGATGAGAAAGTGAAAACAGAAACTAGATGGAAAACATGAAGAGAAAGGATTAAAGAACACACACACGCACACACAGACAAACATACACACACAGAGGGAAAGGGAAGAAAGAGAGAGAGAGAGAGAGAGAGAGAGAGATAGAGAGAGAGAGAGAGACGGCAAGAGAGGGGGGGGGGGAGAAAAAGAGAGAAACACAGAGAGAGAGAGAGAGAGAGAGAGAGAGAGAGAGAGACAGAGAGGGTTTTGAGGGAGACGCATACATAGATGACTTATCATCGCTGAGACAGACAGATAGACCTACAGATAGATAGATAGAAAGATAAGAAAGCCTAGACAGATGGATAGAATAGATAAGATGGATACATAGATAAGGTAGGCGTCATGAAAAAATCGCCAGATCTAATACGCATATAAAGCTATAAATAGATCCCGTTGACAATAGTCGAGAATGAGAGAGAGAGAGAGAGAGAGAGAGAGAGAGAGAGAGAGAGGGCGAGAGAGAGAGGGCGAGAGAGAGAGAGAGAGAGAGAGAGCGAGAAATAGAGGGAAAGCAAAGAGGGAAGAGAGCGAGATAGAAAGAGCGAGAGTGAGAGAGAGAGAGTGAGAGAGAGAGCGAGAGAGAGAGCGATGAGAAAGATAGAGAGTGAGAGAAAGAGAGAAGAGACAGAGAGAGAGAGAGAGTGACAGACAGAGAGAGAGAGAGAGAGAAAGGGAGAGAGCGAGAAAGAGAGCGAGAGAGAAAGAGAGCGAGAGAGAAAGAGAGAGAGCGAGTGAGAGAGAAGAGAGTGTGTGAGAGAGAAAGCGACAGAGAGAGAGAGAGAGAAAGAGACAAAGAGAGAAAGAGAAAAATAGCGAGAGAGAAAGAGAAAAATAGCGAGAGAGAAAGAGAGAGAAACAGAGCGAGAAAGAGAGTGATAGAGAGCAAGAGAGAGAGTGAGAGAGAGAAAGATAGAGAGAGCGAGAAAGAGAGATAGAGAGAAAGAGAGAGAGCGAGAGAGCGAGAGAGAGAGAGAGAGAAAGAGAGAAGAGCGAAAAAAGGGAAAAGAGAGAATTGAAGAGCGCGAGCGAGAGAGAGAGAGATAGAGAGAGAGAGAGAGAGAGAGAGAGAGAGAGAAGGGGGGGGGGGGGTAAAGTAAGCAATGACGGGGAGGGGGAAGGGGGGATAGCAGCAGCAGCATCGGATAGAGGCGGGTGAGCTCATCGGGAGTCCGATTAAATATCGATCGCTGGAACCGTCGTGCATGGCTGATAATTATTATAATGCCGTCGTGCATTATTACACAACAAGGATCTCTAGTGGCCCTCGACGTCAGCGGGGTGATTTTCAATTTTCAAAAGAAAAAAAATATATAAATAAATTATTAAATAAGAACAAAAAAACAAAACAAAAAAAAAAAATACGTAGAAGACAACCAAAAAAAAAAAAAAAAAAAAAGGACTGAAAAGGGTATTAAAGATTTCCAGCACAAGCCAGGGGGGATTGGGTTTTAGAAGGATAACGGTATGGCACGGCCCCCCATCTTCACTGATTATAATAATAATATCGTGTGTTTTTGTTGTTTTGTTTTGTTTTTGTTTCTTTTCTTTTGTTTTTAAGCTCTTTGTTTACTTGTTGGATTGTTTATATTTGCTCTTTTTTATTTTATTTATATTTAAAAAATTATAATCTGATATCAAACTGCAGTAGAATGAGTTACCTTGACATTGTGATATCAAGAAACAGCACAGCTAGTCTCTCCCCCCCCCCCCCCCCCCCCCCCCCCCCCCCCCCCCGCCCTCCCTTTCCAAACCACCAATACTGTGCAGTACTCCGACAAAACGCATCTTTAAACATTTTGGAGAAGAAAAAAAACTAAAAAAAAAAAGTTCTTCAAATTAAATATTGATCGATTAAAATAACCCATTATCTTGTAATAAAATAAATAAATAAAAAGATATATAATAAATAAATTATTTTTAAAAAAATAGTTTTAAAAACTAAAATTTCCGGGACTGGAAATTTAAGTCCCAGGTTCGAGAGTATTTTTGACAAGATGGTTGTCATTTTAATCGATCGATATTTGAAAAACATTTTTTTTTCTGGCCAAATCTGAAATACGCGTTTTTAATTTTTGGTTTGTTTTTTTACAGAATGTGGCAGCCAGCATGGTCCAATCACCCGAATCGAAAACAAAGGGAGACAAGCAGATTATGATGATAATAATATAATGCATTATTCCATTAATTAATTAACCACGGCATCTTCTTCGCAAATTGGCGGCAAATGGGTGTCCGAGTGGACAAGACAAGACATTGCATTGCATTGCATCCTAATGAGTCCCGGTTTGAGTCCTATCTCAGGCACTTAGCATTTCGATCTTTGAGGGTAAAAAAAACAAAACAGTAACACACTTTATAGTCACCTGGAACAACTACAACTATAACTATAACTTCTACGTCATGGCACAAGACCAAAGGGCTAGAGCTCAGGTGGTCGCTGGTTCGGATAAGCAAGTAAGTAAGTAAGTAAGTAAGTAAGTAAGAGGTTAAAATTATTTTTTTTTTTCAACTGTTACATCTGCTCACGACTTGGACATTACAAATGAATCCTGTTGAAATCAGACGTTATTCTACATGATACAGTACTTTGACAAAAAAAAAAAAAAATAAAAATAAACACGTGTGTTGTGACCAGAAAACTCGTCCTTCTTCAAATATCGATCGATTTTAAAATGACCCTCATCTTGGCAAAAACGCTCAAACCTGAAACTTCGTGAAAGTCCCAGGTTTGAGAGGTTTTTCTTTTTTTTTTTTCTTTTTTTTTCTTTTGTTTGTTTTTGTTTTTGGCCAAGATGGGGGGGGGGGGGGGGGATTTCAATCTATCAATATTTGATGGACGAGTATTCTGGCCAAATTATTTTATAAGCGTTAGTTTTTTTTTTCTTTTCGGAACGCGGTATTACAGGTCAGAAATCGGGTGCCATGTCATTAAAACAAAGACCACAAATCCGCAAGTCACCCGAAGATCAGATGAAACAACCTGAGAAGTGTGGGGTTTTTCTCTCGCTTATTGCCACATTCTATTCGATACTTCCTGGAAATTTCACGGTTGAATGACTTTTACACATATCACATTCATAACTTATTTTTTAGGTTTGTGCAGCGTCTAGTGAGTTGTCGTTAGTTAGAGCTCAAGGAAACAAGTGATTCCATTGATTGAACTATTGAATACAATTCACGATTTGTTTTCTGTTGTAGCCAAAGACTTGTCTTTTGACGTCATTAATGGATCAATATAATAGGATTAAATAGTCTGATGTCACGTTCGTCCAGCAACGAGCAGCTTGGTTCTAAACAAAGAAAATCTGTACTGTTTATTCTTCATGCAGGCTAGAACTCTTTCACATGTCATGTGAACAGAATGTTTAAAATTCGAAACATGATCAGATTTATCATGTTTTTCTCCTCTGGATTCACTTTTATGCTCGTCGGAGAAGTATTTCATAAGGGTGTCCGCCATAATTCCGATAGTTTAGAACCAGTTACTAAGTTACTCTTCGTTTTTACGAGGGAAGTGACGTCACGACTTTTGAAGCCTATTTATTGGAAGACGAGTGTTCTGTTCAATTCAAATTTTTATATACTAGTTTTTCCAGAGTATACCAGTTGCCCAGCTAAAAGTTTATCCATTTCTAAAGACATGCACTATGTACATTTTTTTTTATCATTTATAATAAACGCATTATAATTTTAAAACATTTAATATCTCTAAACCGGCGTGTACATACATATATGCAGGTCTGACAACCGAACGCACTTATGGACCTAGTTTAACACTGTTGGAATGGAGAATATTTTGCGTCTTTTTATTGCTGAGATTTCCATTACAACAATGAGCCCACAATTCATAATACATTGGGTTATCAGACCTGCAAATAAGTTGTACGTCGCGCTATACTGATCAAAACTAATAAGAAATGAAAATCGCTATGAGGTTTGGACTAAGGGCGCTATTGTGTCGACTGGATTACTACATATTTTTGTTGTATGAGATCCAAATTTGCAACATTTATACTATTATAGATAGAACGAAGATGACGTCACTCTGCTCTTTGTTATTGTTATTGTTCTTTTTTTTTTTTTTTTTGCCATCCACGTTTATGAGTACTTCTCACTAAACTATATGAAACAGACTATAAAAGTTCATGGTTAAACATAGTTTTGTGTGTTGGTCCATTATACTTCCGGATGGCAATGTTTTGAGCTGCTTAGCTAAGCGCATACTATCTATAGGTGTAAACCCGAAACATTGTTTATGCTCGGGGTTATTGGGCGGGTATGTGGTTCAGTGGTATGTTACTCGCTTTCGGATGGGAAGGTCCTGGGTTCGAGCTTCGCTCGGCGCATATTATAAGTCCTTGGAAAATGCTCTTTACTTACATTCTCTCACCGTACTCATGTGTAAAATGAGTACCTGGCCGTTGACGGCTTTGTCTCCGTCGGGGAAAAAAAATTGTAATATCGCCTAACAGGTGCCATATGTCTTGTTCTACGTGTTACGTGTTGCTGTTGGTCAGGGACCCTTTGTAAAGCGCTTTGAAATACGTTCAGTGGATATTGCTCTTTATCAAAGCTCAAGTTTTTTTTTTTTTTGTTTATTTGTTTATTTGTTTTTTTTAAATCTAATAACATAACATAATATAATAAAAACTAGATATCTGTATTGATTTTTTTAAAAATTCAAAACATCAAAAACAAAAACAAACAAAAAAAAAAAAAAAAACAAAAAAAAAAAAAGAAAAAAAAGACAAAACGAAAAAAAAAAAAAAAGAAAAAAGGAGAAACAAATATCTAGGAATTGCTGGTTCAGAACTCAATATCCAAGATTGAATCTCCCCTTAATGACAGTTACTTCCACAGGAAATGGCAAGATCAAAAAACAGGATCAATGGCCGTCCTGTGGAACGAAATATTTAATGTCGTCCAACCTCTGCGCTGATGTCATCGTGGAGCCATTTAAAGAGTCGTAAAATAAAATAATCAACTCACACACATAATATGCACACACACACACACACACACACACAAACACACATATAAAATGCGTATACACACAAAACATCAAACACATACACGTTCAAACACACACGCAGTCAACCAAACATATACAGGTGCAAACACACACGCACGCGTACACAATCAATCAAACACACACACACGCACACACAATCAATAAAACACACACACACACACACACATATATATATATATATATATATATATATATATATATATATATATATATATATATATATATATATAACGAGAGTAAAAGTAATGGGTAAGATAGGGTTCTTGAATTTGAATTTTTGTGTTTGGAATTTCGAGCGACTTCCCAGTCATTGGGAACGCAGCATTGAGGAACGAATTGAACATTTCAAGCAAAAAAGAGTTCGAACTCAGTAGGCGGTGCAAAACCAAATAATGACGTCAATAGACCAGTCCTATTGGGTTTCAGTGTCAGGCGGTAGCCATCGTTATATTATAGATAGTATGCGCTTGGCTAAGAAGCTCATAACATTGCCATCCGGAAGTATAAAGGACCAACACACAAAACTGTGTGTATCCATGAACGTTTATAGTCGGGTTAATACAGTTCAGTGAGCATTACTCATAAACGCGGAGTCAAAAAACAATAACAAAGACCTGAGTGACGTCATCTGCATACTATCTATAGCCTGACACTGAAACCCAAAAAGACTGGCATTTTGACGTCAGCATTTGGTTTTGTACCGCCTGGTGACTTGTCGTTAGTAGTGCTCATGGACACAAGTGTGGTCCCATTGGTTGAACTATTGAATACAACTCACGATTTGTTTTCTTTTGTGGCCAAAGACAGGCATTTTGACGTCATTTTTTGGTCAGTGTCAGCTTATAAGTTAACGATGGCTACGGTCAGGCTATAACATAACGACATCTTTGAGATTCCGTCGCCTAAAACGTTGAGCTATTATATAGCGCAATATCCACTAAACGTGCTCAAAGCGCTTTACATAGGATAAGGTCCCTGACCAACAGAAAAACCAACATTTAGCACGGTACATGACGCCTCTTAGGCTATATTACATTTTTTTTCCGACAGACACGACGCTGTTAAAGGCAAGGTACTCATTTTACACCTGAGTAGCTTGAGAGAATATGAGTAAAGAGTCTTTTCCAAGGACTCAACTAAACGCCGAGCAAGGCTCGAACCCAGGATCTTTCGATCCGAAAGCGAGTGTCATACCACAAGACCACATAGCCTAGATGTCAACAAGAATGACCCATAAGTGAGAAACTTGGGGGTTAATGATCTCGTCCAAAGGGGGGAAAAGACGAAATTCCCTTAAACGGAGCTTGAACCTGGTACCTATAAAGTCACATTGCAATGCCTTAACAGTAACCGACCTGCCGACTTGAAATGTTAAATGTTCAGAGGGAAGAAATAGAAGTTACTATAATACTCTTCAACAGTCGTAAGGTCACTTCCTTCCTAATGACGCATGGTAACATAGTAACACTGGCTCTAAACTATCGGAACAATGGCGGAAACCGTATGAAATATTTCTCCGGCGAGCGTAAAAGCGTATCCAGAGGGAAAAAAACCCCATAAATTTGGTCATGTTTTGACTTTTACACATTCTGATCACAAGGCATATGAAAAGTTCCACCCAGCATGAAAAATAAAAAGTAATGATTTTCTTTGTTTAGAACCAAGATGGCCGCCGTTGCCGGGCGGCGTAACATCAGACTACTCTACAAATCAAAACGTTACCCTCATCAGTTTTAGATATGCCTTCAAAACCCTGAATAGATGATTTGTGGCACCAAAGTTTTCTTTTTAACAGATTGTGTTGAATCAAAAATGTCTATTTCTGCTGTTGAAGCCAAAAGTTCGTATTTTTACGATTTTTTCGTAGTTATCGGCAGGTCTGCCTTAACATTAACCTCTATACCGTTAAAATTCTATCCGGTCGAATTCATGACGTAAATACTGCAGTGTCATAATGTGCGCACTACATTATATATATATTATTATGTAAGTAGTGCTCGTATTAATCCGCGTCCTCATTGTCACTAACTCGCTACTCACAGTGGCTGTCGTTCTCTCAAAAAAATAAAACAAGTAATTAAAATTTTGGCCAAAAAACCCGTCCTTCAAATTTCAATCGATTAAAATGACTCTCATCTTGGAGAAAAAAAAAACCCGCTCAAATCTGGGACTTCGAGAAAACCCAGGTTTGAGAGCTTTTGCCAAGATGAGTAGTCATTTTAATCGATCGATATTTGAAGGACGAGTTTTTCTGGCCAAAATTTTAAATACCTGATTTTCTTTTTTTCAGAGTTCGATGGAGTGACAATGTCAATCCGTTCTCGATATTTGAAAATCGATATTATCATCCTTACATAAAAACGATAACATGATATTATCAAGTCGTATTTCAGTTGTTATTGGGTGATAGTGACATTTCCACGTGCCTTGCTTACTGCCTGTCTGTCTATCTATTTGTCTGTATGTCTGCCTGTCTGTCTGTCTGTCTAGCTGCATGCGTCAGTTGTTGGGTTGTTATTTTTTTTTAACAGCTCGCGGACTGAATGGCAGCTGTTTAGCATCACACGAGACTTTTTAATGTACAGCCCGAGGAACCAAAAAAAGGGGGAGAAAATGATATAGAAATAAGAAGAAAGTATAACCAAAGAAATATCCCCGTCAACCATGACTGCAATGGTGGTAATGATGGCGATGACGTCAACGACAAAAATAATAATAAATAGTAGAAGAGAGAGAGAGAAAGAGAGAGAGAGAGAGAGAGAGAGAGAGAGGGAGAGAGGGAGGGAGAGGGAGAGAGAGAGAGAACGAGAGAGAGAGAGAGAGAGAGAGAGAGAGAGAGAGAGGGAGGGAGGGAGGGAGAGAAATGAGGAATATTTTATAAAAATAGGGAATCTAAAGTAAAAATAAAAGGAAACAAATATTGGAAAGAGAGAGAGAGAGAGAGAGAGAGAGAGAGGAGAGAGAGGAGAGAGAGGAGGGGAGAGGAGAGGAGAGAGAGAGAGAGAGGAGGAGAGAGAGAGAGAGAGAGAGAGAGAGAGAGAGAGAGAATCATACGGGAGTAGTTCGTTCCTTCCCCGAAGGGTTTCAGTCATCGCAGCTCATGCGTGACCGGATGCCAATAATTGGATATTGAGAGGAGGGGTTGGGAGGGGGGGGGGGGGGGGGAGAAATGAGCATGGGAGAACAATTAATTATTAACACCGTTACACGGTGCCAAATAACCTATGACAAGTCTCCGACCACAAGGGGGTACGTATGTCTGTCTGTCTGACTATCATCATCCCAGTGTGATTGGATAATGATATAATATTGTTGGGATGAATAATTTAAATAAAACGCTTGATAGAATAGAAGGTGATGGTGATGGGTGGTGGGTGATGGGCCTGTTCAGCAAGCAATTATCTGGTTATATTCCTTTGGTTGCTTCCATGTTGAATATTTTGTTTGTTTCTTTCTTTATTTCTTTTTGTTTTTGTTTTTTCCTTGTTCTTGGTCTTGTTTTGGTTTTCTCCTTACTTTTGCTCTTGTGTTGATATATTATATTTGCCCCCCCCCCCCCCCGAAAAAAATACAAAACTATAGCATTTATATACCGCAATATCCACTAAACGTGCTTAACGCGCTATACAAGGGGTCCTTGATGAAAATCAACATGCTAGACCTGACATGACGCCTATTAGGCGATATTACATTACATTTTTTTTCAGATAGAGACAACGCTGTTAATGGCCAGGTACTCATCTTACACCTGAGTACGGTGAGCCATTGGAAAAGGCTCTTTACTCAAATTTTCTCACCGTAAAATAAAGCGCTTTGAGCACGTCCAGTGAATATTTTGCTTTATAAAACCTCAATTTTAAAAAAAGAAACAATGTCTCCACCATTCCAAAAAAAAAACAATGTCAAAAACCAATCCCATAACAGCGTTCGGTTATCAGACCTGCAAAAAATATATGCACGTTGGGTTTATATAAATGGACCACCCAGCTTCATCAGACCTTCACACATCGATTGCACGAAATCAGCGCATTCCTAACATTATCATTATCTAATATTTACCATTCGAAATTTACACACATAGAATCGCGAAGTGTTGGAAATAATTTGGTCGTAGCGCTGCTGCTATTGCTACTGCTGCTTCTGCGGCATTTATTTATATATTTATTTTAATTATTTTTAAAATATTTTTTTTATGATTAAACAATACGTATTTGCTCGAGAAGACCCTAAGGCCAAAATCACAGGAAATTATAATTAAATGTAATGTTGATTTAATTGCCGAGTGGCATAGGAGTAATAATTGGAGTGTTAAAATCGAAGAATGGGAGAAGCATAAATATTTACAGAAATCTTGAGCTTTTATTTATATAGCGCAATATCCACTAAGTGTGCTCAGAGCGCGTTAAAAAGGGTCCCAGACCGGCAGCAACACGTAACAAGTAGAACGGATCGTTATGACATTGTTATGATATTAGATTTTTTTTTTTTGGGACAAAGCTGTTAACGGCCATATACTCATTTTTAAGCCTGAGTTCGGTGAGAGAATGAGAGAATGAGAGTAAAGAGCCTTTCCCAAGGATTCCTTAACAATGGATAATTCTTTATCGAAATTACCACAAACTTTGCCATCAAACACATAAAGACAAGTATTCCGGCACGGCTGGCAAAACTACATATCACATGTATTAGGTAATGGAATGGGGAAAGGAGTACAATTAATTTTTTCCTACTTAACTCCCTTTTGGTAATCATTAAAAAAAAAAAAACTCACCCTTTTAATCCCCCCCCCCCCCCCCCCCCCCCCCCCTTTCCATTTAGTTCTTCTTACCGTCATCATCATTAATTTTTGAAAATCGGAAGTTTAGAGACAATGCCGGAAGTGAAAAAAGGAAAAGTGAAAATAGGAATGATTCCGCCAAAAGCGGAAGGGTTGGCAGGTATGTGGGTATATATATATATATATATATGTGGGTGTGTGTGTGTGTGTGTGTGTGTGTGTGTGTGTGTGTGTGCTGTGTTGTGTTTGGGCTTGTGCGTGTGTGTTACAGACACATACACACAAACACATATGTGTATATATATGTATATATATATATATATATATATATATATATATATATATATATATATATGTATATATATAAAATGGTAAATTTGTTTTTTTTCTCATGATCCCATACGAACAATGGCACTGTGATCGGGGTACGGTGACCATTTGATTTGTCATGGAAATTAAAAAAAAAAAATACAAAACAGATTGTGACAATAAATAGCGGCAGCGTTGAGCCTGGGGCGTTTTTCTGCCGTGCCGCTCTGAAAAAAAGCAGACACTTATTTAAAATTTTCGTGCGTCATCCATATCAATATATCGTGCGGCTATGTGGTTGTTGTATGACAGGCACTCCCTTTTATTCGAATCGGAAGGTCCTGGGTTCGAGCTTCGATCTGGGGGGGGGGGGGGCTCATAGTTGTGAGTCATTTGGCTCTTTACTCACATTCTTTCACCGTACTCAAGAGTAAAATAAGTACATGGCCGTTTACAGCGTTGTCTCTGGTCTGAAAAATTGTAATATCGCCTAACAGGCGTCATGTCCCGTCCTACGTGTTAAATGTTGCTGTTGACCAGAGACCCCCTTGTAAAGTGCTTTGAGCACAATTATTGGATATTGCGCAAAATAAAAAAGAAAGCTCCAAAAAAAAAAACAAATTAAAATGGCCATCGTCTCGGCGAAAACTCTCAATCCTACTACTAGGACTTTCGCCAAGATGAGGGTCATTTTAATCGATCGATATATTGATATTGATGAAGGACGAGTTTTCTGGCCAAAATTTTAAATACGTGTATTATTTCACAGCACGGTAGTGTTTGTGTTTCTCTGAGACATATCTAGTGGGTATAATAATATTATAACAACATTGACTCCACCCAACCGCCGTATCACAACCCAACTACCCAGCACATAACTATAGATAGTATGCTCTTGGCTAAGAAGCTCATAACATCGCCATCTGGAAGTATAACGGACCAACACATAAAACTGTGTGTAACCATGAACGTTTATAGTCTGGTTAATACAGTTTAGTGAGAATTACTCATGAACGCGGATGGCAAAAACAATAACAAAGGCCTGAGTGACGTCATCTGCATACTATCTATAGATAGTATGCTCTTGGCTAAGAAGCTCATAACATTGCCATCTGGAAGTATAACGGACCAACACACAAAACTGTGTGTAACCATGAACGTTTATAGTCTGGTTAATTCAGTTTAGTGAGAATTACTCATGAACGCGGATGGCAAAAAGCAATAACAAAGACATGGGTGACGTCAACTTCGAACTATCTATAGATAGAATGCGCTTGGCCAAGGAGTTCACAACATTGCCATCCGGAAGTATAACGAACCAACACACAAACTCTGTGTAACCATGAACTTTTATAGTCTGGTCAATACAGTTTAGTGAGAACAACTCACAAACGTGGATGGCAAAAACAATAACAAAGGCCTGAGTGACGTCAACTTCGAACTATCTATACAAAGTAACCTAAACATCGCTGCTCGAAGCACAAAGAAATAAATTAATAGAATGAACAATGTGAAATCGAATGTAAGCTTCAATTTATTTAATAAACTAAAACAAATAAATGCGGACGTTTCGGGTTTCCCCTTTATCGACAAAACAGGATGAATGAAACACTAGAGGCGAATGAGATAATATCTGACAATGGCGTTGTTAAGGTGAATTATCACATAATATTATCATTTGTCGATAGTGTTTCATTCTTCCCGTTTTGTTGATACAAGGGAAACTTAAACGTCCACATTATCAGTTTCCGTTTATTACATAATATTGAAGCTTACATTCAATTTCACATTTAGTCATTCACAATTTCACAAGGAAACACACGATTCAACGGGGAGTTAGGGGGATGAATGAAATTTGTTAAATGTTCATAGTGTCAGCAAAATGACGCTTTTCAATTTGTTTTTGTTTTTGTTTGTTTGTTTTTTTGTGGTTTTTTTTTTTTTTTTTTTTTTTTGGGGGGGGGGGGGGGGTTGGTATTTGGTTGGGTTTTTTTATTATTATTATTTTTTTTATTTTTAAAATTAAAAAAAAAAAATTATTTTTTTTTGGAGGGGGGGGGGGGGGGGGGGGGGGGGTTTGCCGGTGTTTTTTTTTTCTAAAGCTGTTGGAATATCTACTTTTCGTTCCACACTCCATGACTTTGATTCGTGACGTTTCTCATGTCGTGTCTATGTGATCGTATGGTTGGTGAGACATTAGCCAGGGTTCGAATCCCGCTCTGATCGACGCATAGTTGAGTCCTTGTAAAAGACTCTTTGCTTTACTCAACCGTCTCTCGCCGTTATCAGGTGTATAAAGTGAGCACACTCACTATACTATGATGCCCTTCTACAGTGTCATCATCTCTGTTGTACGTATGAAGCCTCTGGCATGACTCATGACTCATACAACGTGTCCAGTGTTGCTGTTTTAGTACGTACCCCCCCCCCCCCCCCCCTTTTTTTTTTTTTTTTTTTTTTTTTTTTTTTTTGCACAGCGCTTTAAGAGTGTTTAGTGTATATTGCCGTATAAAAACGCTCATTAAAAAATAATAATTTTAAAAAATGTTTTAACCCTCTCCTTACCATCCATATGAAAATCGTCACATTCGTTAGAATGAAACCAACAATTTTCTTATTCATATTTACTATGTACATCATAAAATTTAGAGAAAATTAACAGTGTGTTGTAGAACATGTTTTGCTAAAGAAATTGATGTATGGCGGCAAGATCTTACTGCTACTATCTCTGAGTGATACAAAAAATAATATATTTTTGTGTTTGTTGGGTGTGAAGTTTTGGGGAATATCCTGAAAATGGCTGGTAAGGAGAGAGTTAAGCTGTTTGAAGCAAAACTGTCTAGAAATAAACTTCAAACCTTGAAAAATATTGGATCTTGTTAGAATGTTCCCTGTTTTGTTGTTCCATAATCCCGAACTTGAGAATTGATTCATGACGCGACTCGGGGGTCCCGTAAGCTCAGTTGGTAGAGCACTCGCTTCACACGCCCAGGGACCAAGATCAATCCCCAATGCAGTCGAGATTTGTTTGTTGTTTTTTTTTTTGCGACCCCACTGTCCACCCTACAGTAAATGGGTAGCTGGGTCTATTAGATCTGGCGGAAAGTACTTTGCGATAGACTATAGCGTCCTATCCAAAGGGTAGCAAGCAATTGCTATTGTCCGTTTCACGCTATAGAAACATGGGATAAACCCCGGCTCCATGGACCTTATTATGACTTATGGCTCTGAAGGACTAAGAATGACGCTACTCACCATAAACTTTGAAGGTGGCTCCGCATGCTCGAAACAAGGGCGCTACTTTCTTGTGGAACAGCCTCCCCGCTGTCTTCTTGCCGCTGTTGGGGTTGATAATGACGAAATAGTGCTTCACTCGAAGACGTTCTGTGGACACACGAAAATTAAAAAGAAATAATAATAATAATAATGATAATAATAATAATAATAATAATAATAATAATAATAATAATAATAATAATAATAATAATAATAATAATAATAATAATAATAAATTAATATATAATAATAATAATTAATAATAATAATAATAATAATAATAATAATAATAAAAAGAAGAAAGAAGAAGAAGAAGAAGAAGAAGAAGAAGAAGAAGAAGAAGAAGAAGAAGAAGAAGAAGAAGAAGAAGAAGAAGAAGAAGAAGAAGAAGAAGAAGAAGAAGAAGAAGAAGAAGAAGAAGAAGAAGAAGAAGAAGAAGAAGAAGAAGAAGAAGAAGAAGAAGAAGAAGAAGAAGAAGAAGAAGAAGAAGAAGAATTATAATAATAATAAAGAATTAAGTTATAAATGTCATACTGAGAATTTAGTATAGCTGTTACATTTCAATTTATCTCATGGATGGAAAATCTCACAAAAAAGTTTGGGTTTTTTTTGAAGTTTTTTTATTCGGCATAACGAGTTTTGGAAAAGCAGCCTTCAATTATTCTTTGTCCATCTATCAAGGGACTACATTAGATAGATTATGCGTTCATTTAACACGACTTTTATAAAGTCCTAGTTTTCAAACTTTGAACCCGTCCAACAAGAAACAAAAACAAAAACAAAAACAAAAACAAAACAACAACAACAAAACTGCAAGAGAGAAGAAAAATATAGGGGGTGGGGGGGGGGGAAGGAAAAAGGACAAACGATTAAATTAATAAACAAGTTTTAAACTAATCAATAATTTTAACATGTTCACGAAAGATTGTCTGGAATTTTTGTTTGAATAAACGCCTAGGGGGGGGGGGGGGGAATAAGAACAAGAGGTTAGGAGAAGGAGGAAGGGGAGAAGGAGAAGAAGGAGGAAGAGGGGAAGGAGGAAACGGAGGAAGAGGGGAAGGAGAAGGAAGAGGAGTAGGAGGAGCAGGAGCAGGAGAAAGAGGAGGAGAAGGCGGAGGCAGAGGAGGCGGAGGAAGAAGAGTAAGAGGAGGTGGAGGAAGAAGAGGAGGCGCATGAAGAAGGAGGAGGAGGAAGAGGAGGAAGAGCATTAGAAGAAAACAGGAGAAGTTAAAGATTTAATTTTGATTTTAACAATGTCACATCGACCCCGGTCTCGGCAACCCGATGAGATGATTCGCTTGACGTAATACGATAATTAGAAAGGAAAAGAATGGGACACGGGTGGATGGATTAAAACAAACAAACAAACGATCAAATAAAAGAACACTCATAAAAAAATCTTGTCATTTCCCTCGTGCTGTATCCCTATAACAAATAAATGGACGGAGGACATGCCTCTGTACACTGAAAACTAACTGTGTGTTTTGTTGGTTTTTTTTTCATAATGTCCAAGATATATTTTTCAATACTTCAAATAGCAAGAAATGACCCCAAACTTGTAAAAAAAAAACCCGAAAAAAAAAAAAAAATAGTAAAAACATAAAATAAATAAAAGAATGAAGGAATTGAGTAATTAATTTTTAAAAAATAAAATTATCAAACTTAAAGACTTAAATGTCAGGAATAAGAATGTTTTACATGATTGATAATCCTCTTGTTTCATTTTTAATTCGGTTTAATCTGAAACCTCCCCCCCCCCCCCCCCCCCCATCCCTAAAAAAAAAAAAAAAAGAATATGTTAAAAGCCTCTTGAACCTGGGGCTTGGAAAGTGGCATCTTTGAGATATTTTTTTTTTTGCCAAAATGAGTCATTTTAATCCATCGATCCATTAAAGGACGAGTTTTATAGCCAAAATTTTAAATACGTGGTTTTGTTTTGTTTTTATTTTGTTTTATGTTGCTTTTTGTTGTTATTTTGGTTTTTGTTTTTGTTTTTGTTTTTGTTTTTTGAGCTTTTTTTTGTTTGTTTTGATTCTTTGTTTTGTTTTGTTTTATCTATCATTTTTATTTTTATTGTTTAGAAAACGGCAGAATTGGAGTAGATAAGTCCATCAGAGCCACCAGGCCAATGGAGCTGGAGTTTATCCCGGTTTCTATAGCGTGAAACGGACACTAGCTTGCTACCCTTTGGATAGAACGCTCGCTAGCCTATCGCAAAGTACTTTCCGCCAGCGGCCGTAACAGACCTAGCTAGCTACCTATTTACTGCTGGGTGCACAAGAGGGTCAAAATAAAAAGAAAGAAAAGCTCGAATGCACCCGGGATCGATATCGGTCCCTTTGCGTGTGAAGCGAAGTGTTCTATCCAACTGAGCTATCGGGGCCCCCCCGAATACGCCTAAACAGTCGTAATACGTCACTTCCCTCGAAATGACGCATGGTAACTTAGTAACTGGCTCTTAACTATCGGAACAATGGCGGACCCCCTTATGAAATATTTCTCCGACGAGCGTAAAAGCGTATCCAGAGGTAAAAACAAAAACAAAACAAAAACATAATAAATCTGATCATGTTTTGACTTTTACACATTCTGATCACAAGACATATGAAAAGTTCTAGCCAGCATGAAGAATAAAAAGTACCGATTTTCTTTGTTTAGAACCACGATGGCCGCCGTTGCTGGGCGACGTGACATCAGACTATTGAATCCAATTAGAGTATTTACTTGTGTATTTCTGGCCCAAATTGCTTTCAAAAACGGCATTTTGTCAGAGTTGTGGCGGTATGGCTTTACGATACATTGATTGCGTGTAATGGAGATACGGGGGTTTATAATTGGGAGGAAGGATGCAGAAAACAAAAAACAAAAAAAAAAAAAGGAGGGGGGGAGGGGGGGGGAGGACACGGTGGTGATCACATTGTTACACAACAGATAGTCTTATAATAGGAGATTGACGGGGGGGGGGGGGGGTGGATTAAGCGGCTGATACTGTGATATAGTGATTAATGGCCTAAGTTGAGTAACTGAGTCAATGATTGAGTGAGTGACTCAATGGGTGACTGGGCGAGTGGACGAGGAATCCGTTAACTGAATAAATGGGTGAGTGAGTGAGTGAGTGGATGGTAATGATGATGATGATGATAATGATGATGAGGAGGGGGAGGAGGGGGAGGAGGAGGAGGAGGATTATGATGATGATGATGATGATGATGATGATGATGATGATGATGATGATGATGATGATGGTGGTGGTGGTGGTGGTGGTGGTGGTGGTGGTGGTGATGATGGTGATGACTGTTGGGATGGCATCAAAGACAATGTGTTTTATCGAATTAGACGATTGATTGATTGACTGATTGATTGTTTGAGATAGTGAGTGAGTGAGTGAGTGAGTGAGTGAGTGAGTGGGAGAGTAGGTGGCAATTGTATTCATGATAAGGAGCTTTGTGGTGGTAGTGATAGTGACCGTTGTAGAAATGGTAGTATAATTTTATTAATAACTCATTTCTTTTTCTTCTTATTTTACTTCTTTCAGCTTATCCCGCATTTTGCAGGGTTGCCATAATGAATGTCACATCTCCATGCATCTCGGTTCAGAGCATCATCTTCCTCCAGGCCCAGTTCTTTCATATCGTCCTTTAACCTATCCAACCATCTAGTCTTTGGGCGTCCCTTTTTCCTCTTTCCCGCTAATTCTAAGTTCAATACTATCCTCCCCACGTACTCCCTCTCTCGTCTCTTTACATGTCCGAACCATTTCAATCTACCTTCTCTCATCTTTATCGATACATTCTTCACTTCAGTCAACCTTCCAATTAGTTCGTTTCTCACGTTATCTTTTCTTGTCCAGCCAAGTGACCACCCCAACATCCTCATTTCTGCCACCTCAACTTCTTTATCTTGTTTCTTTGTCGTAGCTGCTGTCTCTCGTCCATATAACAGTGCTGGACTTACAACAGCAGATGTATATATTAATTTCACCTTCAGCTATACGGAAATTCGTTTGTCACACATAACTCCAGATACCTGCCTCCAATTATTCCAGCCTGCCTGGATCCTTTTCTTAACCTCCATCTCATTGCAACCCATCTCCTTGTACAGTTGTTCCTGAATATTTGAATTGGTTTGTCTCTGGCACATCCTCTTCTCCTATCTTTATTACTAACTCGTCTTACGATCTATTTTCAGGATGCGAGAGTAAACTTTTTAAAATAAGGGGGAGGGGGAATATATCTTTGGCAACAAAACTGAAGCAATAAAACAAAAAGAAACTCACTCTCTCTCTCTCTCTCTCTCTCTCTCTCTCTCTCTCTCTCTCTCTCTCTCTCTCACATACACACACACACACACACACACACACACACACACAAACAAAGCCATAAATTAATGGGTTATAATGCGAAAGTGACACGAATGTCATAGGCAAGCTTTTCCCACGTTAATTAATTAATAAATAATATCCCTCCCTTTGCCAATGAGCCCTGGTTACATACACACACACACACAAACACACACACACACACACAAA
This sequence comes from Berghia stephanieae, assembly GCF_034508935.2. NCBI lineage: Eukaryota > Metazoa > Mollusca > Gastropoda > Nudibranchia > Aeolidiidae > Berghia > Berghia stephanieae. The sequence continues at coordinate 108,027,756 of NC_088360.1, forward strand.
CATACAAACACACAAACAAACAAAACAACAAACAAAAACAAACCTACGTACAACAAAACAAACATGAAGAAAACAGGTTGAGGTGACTTCTTAAAAATATTTTTTTTTTAATGATAAAGAATAGCAAATTATTTGAAAAGATGGGGAGGGTGGGGGGGGGGGGGGGCTAGTTGGCAATGGCCGCCGGGCATTGAATGCAGCCAGCGTTATATATGCATTATTTAGAAACGCCACGTAGCAAAAGGTCGTCGTATAAATATATAATATATTTCATTATGATTCTCTGAAGATCATAATTGAGTCAATATGGACACATGCTAATACTGCCGTATTGAAGAAAAATACAACAAAAGACAAACCAAGCATGGTCCTGTATTCTGTCTTACTCTGGAAAAAAACCCATATTTTAAAATTTGGCCAGAAAAATCGTCCTTGAAATATCGATCGATTTAAATGACCCTCATCTTGGAAAGAAAAAAATAATAAATTAAATAAAAACTCTCTTCGCGAAGTCCCAGGTTTGAGAGTTCTTTTGCCAAGATGAGGGTCATTCAAATCAATTGATATAATTGGATGGACGAGTTTTCTGGCCAAATTTTAAAATATATGTGGTTTTCCAGAGTACGACAGAATACAGGACCATGCTTAGTTTGTTTGTTTTTTTGTTGAGTAACAATAAGGCAATGATAATTAGATACCGCAATTGCGTAAATGATCATGATAATGAAGACGACGACAACGGCGACGACGATGATGATGATGATCACGACGACGACCAAAACGACAGTGATGATGATGATGATGATAACGATGGTGATCACCAGCATTAGCAATTAACAGTATTGTCGTTAACGTCATCCCCTCCTCCTCCTGCTCCTCTTCTACCCCCCCCCCACCCCTTTCTCCTCCTCTTCATCATCATCATCATCATCATCATCATCATCATCATCATCATCATCATCATCATCATCATCATCACCAGCCCCATGTGTATTACTATAAACATGGAATTATGAAGAACAAAGAACAAGGAAACATATTTTTTTTAAAAAAGAAAAACGATATTTCCCCCTCTTGAAATGTAAAGTAAAAAATGGATAAATCTAAACATAATGATCAAAGTATCGATCTAGGGGATTTGAGGCTGGAAATGTAATGAAAAACGGTGATTATTTCGAAAAATAAAAAGACAAAGAAGAAAAAAAAAATGAAAAAAAAAAATTATTTTTTTTTTTTTAAACCCAAAATAAGTGGCGACATT
>NC_088360.1:108039016-108046516 GCF_034508935.2 Berghia stephanieae
AGAATGAGAGAGATACAGTGGGCAGGGAATGAGAGAAAGAAAGAAAAAGAGAGCGATAGAGAGAGTGAGAAAGAGAGAGAGAGTGAGAAAGAGAGAGAGAGAGTGAGTGTGAGAGATAGATAGATAGATAGATAGATAGATAGATAGAGAGAGGAGAGAGAGAGAGAGAGGAGAGAGAGAGAGAGAAGAGAGAGAGAGAGAGAGAGAGAGAGAGAGGGTGAGAATGCTTCAAGTTCTTTGCCAAAATATGACAAAACACATTTTTTTTTAATTGGCCAGATTTTACTTTATATACGTTCAGACGACTCAAATTTGATCAGAAAATCTGTAAAAACCTCGATCTTCAAAACAGGTGATTTTTAAACTTTGCGAAGTCCCAGGTTTTAGAGATTTTGCCAGGATGGGGGTCATTTAAATCGATCGATATTTGAAGGGGGTTTTTTTGGCCAAAATTTTAAATATGGGTTTGGTTTTTTTTTCAGTGTACGGCAGTATTGTAAAAATGACAAATGAATTAGCGGTTCATATTCGTCCTGGCATTTTAATGACACCGTGAATCGTATTCAAACTAAATAGGTAATACTTTTCGGCCCTTTTTTTTCAAATCCATTTTCTCTTTGTTTTCGATTTGTGGATGTCAGACATCAAAGCCACCCATGGCAGCCTATCAATTACGCTACCAGCAGATCTGAAACACGATTGCCATAAATTAGTAGGACCCCGAGGGAAATCTGCTTTGTTTTTGTTTTTTAATGTTGTTTAAGGGTTTTACGGCGCTTGCAACACATTACAGTCATATCAGCGCCAGTAAAAAGGAAGAAAATGGGATAGTAAACAGTTCTAGAATTACAATTAAGGCACCCAAGCAAGAAAAGGAAAGACAAAGGGGAATTTGGGAATTCCAATAGGAAACAGACGTAGATTCCAAGAGAACATTATCAAAGTGCTTAGTTTGAGATCACCTAAAAGTTTCACCCAGACACATGCACTGGTCCTCACTAAGAGGCTACACTCAAATGTTTATAAATCATATATAATATGTAAACAAAACATAATACAGTGCATAACAGAGAGATAATTTACAAATTACAAGGGGAAAAAATATCATCTCCCAAAACAAGCTATATATTTGACTGTTTCCCTTTCAGCCAGAGTATCCGGCCGGAGCCATCGTTAACTTATAGCCTGATACTAAAACCCACTAAGACTTGTAGTTTGACGTCATTATTTGTTGTTTGCACCGCCTAGTGAGTTGCCGTTAGTAGTGCCTATGGAAACAAGTGGTCCCATTGGTTGAACTATTGAATACAACTCACGACTGTTTTCTTTTGTGGCAAAAGACTTGTCTTTTGACGTCATTTGTTGGTCAGTGTCAGGCTATAAGTCAACGATGGCTACGATCCAGCCAGGACAAAACCAAGCAATCTCATTCCAAGTCAAAGACAGAAAGCAATTTGGAAAACAGATATAAGGAGATAGAAGACGTAGTAAGTACCTCCCTGCCCAAAATGGTAGGTCAGGAACCCAATCCAGTCGAGGGAAAAAAATACTTCTTGTATCTTATAATATTAGCAACGATATGCCAACGAACAGGTGAAAATGAGAAGAAGAAAGGCTTCGGTGGGGAACAAATAGTGCAGACTATGGACGTTTCGGGTGCAAACCCTTCGTCAGCACAGCAATAAACAAAGGTACATCCTTTGTAAGAGAGCGGCCACTATGAAAAATTTCTACGACAAAACTTGGATATAATATATATATATATATATATATATATATATATATATATATATATATATATATATATATATGAGAGAGAGAGAAAGAGAGAGAGAGAGGGGGGGGGGAGAGAGAGAGAGAGAAAGAGGGAGGGAGGGAGAGAGAATTAAAAAATTGGTTTTTATGTCTATTCTCTACGCCCATTAATTTCTCTCATCTTTCCGCCATGCCGCAGTGCAGAATAAATAAGAAACAAAAACATCCCATAATTAAAACCACTCGATAATTGATAACTCAGCGGTTCCTTATAAAGCTGGATAAAATTTCAACTGGAAGTTGTGAGAGCTACGAACAAAAAGAAAGGGAAAAAATCGAAAACGGCAACAAAGACAACAAAATTAATTACAGTAATAAAAACAGATAAAAATAGAGAGATGAAATTGAAAGCAACAATGAATGATGATCACTAAATGGGCTTAATGCGTTGGCTTCTTGTGTTGTGTGTGTGTGTGTGTGAGAGAGAGAGAGAGAGAGAGAGAGAGAGGAGCGAGGAGAGAGAGAGAAGAGAGAAGAGAGAGAGGAGAGAGAGAGAGAGAGAGAGAGAGAGAGAGACGGGTAATCGGGAGGTGGATGTTATTGATGTATGAGATTCTCTATCGATCAATTTCAATTTAACGGCATTGATATCTTTGATATTTTTTTTTATATCCTAGATTCTTCATTTCATCAATAAAGAATCGTCATATGATTCTATTGAAACTGATCAATCATATTTAAATCAATATGATAATCTGCTCTCTTAATCATACTTATGCGTCTCCTGTCTGTTCCTTTACGACTTTCATCTGATTCTAATCTCTCCTCCTTCCCTTCTTCTCTCTCCTCCCCTCTTCTCCTCCTCCTCCTTCCTTCTCTTCCTCTCTCTCCTCCTTCCTCCTTCTTCTCCTTCTCTCTCTCCTCCTCCTCCTCCTCTCTCCTCCTCTCCTTCCTCCTTTCCTTCCTCTCTCCTCTCCTTCCTCCTCCTCCTCTCTCCTTCCTCCTCCTCCTCCTCCTCCTCCTCCCTCCTCTCTCCTCCTCCTCCTTCCTCCTCCTCCTCCTCCTCCTCCTCCTCCTCCTCCTCCTCCTCCTCCTCCTCTCTCCTCCTCCTCCTCCTCCTCCTCCTCCTCCTCCTCCTCCCTCCTCTCTCCTCCTCTCCTCCCCTCTCCTCTCTCCTCCTCTCCTCCTCCTCTCCTCCCTCCTCTTCTTCTTCTTCTTCTTCTCTTCTTCTTCTTCTTCTCTTCTTCTTCTTCTTCCTTCTCTCTTCTTCTTCTCTTCTTCTTCTTCTCTTCTTCTTCTTCTTCTTCTCTTCTTCTTCATCATCATCATCTTCTTCTTCTTCTTCTTCTTCTCCTCCTCCTCCTACTTCTCATCCCCCTCCCCCTCCTCCTCCTCCTCCTCCTCCTCCTCCTCCTCCTCCTCCTCCTTCTCATTCTTCTCCTTCTTCTCAACGTTGCATTAATTCAAATCGGAATGATGAAAAAAAAAAATAATAATAAAAATAATTCGGAACAAAATCTAAACATTCACCAGACCATGAACTGTTCTGATAATAATATAACTTTGCATGATCCATTAATTCCTGTGATTTTTTGTTGTTATTGTTCCTACTTGAATGTAACAATTCGCTTGTAATTATTTTAAAACGTATCATTTTAATCAAAATAACTGAGGTAGCAGAAGAAGGAGGGGCGGCTATTGCTGTAAGAGAGAGAAAAAGAGAGAGAGGGAGGGGGGGGGTGAATAGGGGAGAGAGAAAGATATCGTGAGAAAGAGGGGAAGAAGAGAGAGAGGGGGGGAGAGAGAGCAGAGAGAGGGGAGAGAGAGAGAGAGAGAGCAGAGAGAGGGGAGAGAGAGAGAGAGAGAGAGAGAGAGAGAGAGAGAGAGAGAGAGAGAGAGCAGGGGAGAGGTGGATGTGCACAAGTATTTTGTGATGTTAAAAGTCGAACGAGATAATGGATGCGGAAAAAGAATTAAAATGAATTTGCTCTCGTCGGGGATCAAAATCAAATGCTCTGCAGGAGTTTTATTAATATCTACAGATTTTTTGTGCAGCTATGTGGTCTAGTGGTATGACACTCGTTTTCGGATCGGAAGGTCCTGGGTTCGAGCCTCGCGCTCGGCGCACAGTTGAGTCCTTGGAAAAGACTCACATTCTCTCACCGTACTCAGGTGTAAAATGAGTACCTGGTCGTTAACAGCGTTGTCTTTGTCCTAAAAAGTGTAATATCGCCTAATAGGCGTTATGTCCCGTCCTATATGTTAAATGTTGCTGTTGGCCAGGGACCCCTTGTAAAGCGCGTTGAGCACATTTAGTGGTTATTGCGCTACATAAAAGCTCATTTTAAAAAACAAAACTTGAGCATATTTTTAGGGCAATAACCACTAAATGTGCTGAAAGCGCATGCGCTTCAAGAGGATTATCATAAGCCTGTGACGTCTTTGATACGTCATAGGACAAGACGGGGCTCGTTTTAATTCACTTTTTAATAACAAGTAAAATATGTTTCTGGCCAAAATCTGTATAATATTATAAATTCTTAATGCGTTCAATCAGAGTTCAGTTACAGTACTCTAGTACCTGAAAAAAAAATCATAAAATTTTAAAAACATTTGGTCAGAACACTCATCCTCCAATCTATATTGATTATTATTATTAAAATGAATCTCCTCCATTTAAAAAACAGTTAAAACATTGGCTTAGATTTAGACTGAAGGACGAGTTTTCTGGCCAAAAAATCTTTAAAACGTGTTGTTTGCTCTGTTTTTGTCTTTTTTTTTTTATTTTGTTTTTTGTTTGTTTGTTTGGGGTGGGGGGGGGGGGGGGTCTGAGGTTTTTTTTCTGTTTTTTTTTGTTTTTGTTTTGTTTTGTTTTTAAATTTTGTTTTGTTTTGTTTTGTTTTGTTTTGGTTTTTTTGTTTTTTGGGTTATTTTTGTTGTTTTATTCAGAGTATGGCTGAGTTGAGTAACTCAGCGGCTGTTACCATGGCAAGTCACAGAACCTGTCCGCCGATTGACTTCTAACTGTATTTATTATATCTCCATTATGAATGATTATGAATGTCATTCTTATCAAGGCTAAATCATCAAAGGAGCGGTATAGTAAGTCATGCGAGGACAATGAGTGCTTTTGTATTAAAAACTAAATGCAAATTTTAACGATTCATTACTCGATACATATTATAAGCAAGCGTGTGCTCTCACTGGGGTATCCGTTAGTGGTAACAGCAGGACGCACGTCTACGACGAATCCGGATGAGGTCAAAGTTCGGTCTTTGGAGCACGCAATCGTGATTTTGGTAGCAGGGTATAATAATAATAATAATAATAATAATAATAATAATAATAATAATAATAATAATAATAATAATAATAATAATAATAATAATAATAATAATAATAATAATAATAATAATAATAAAATAATAATAATAATAATAATAATAATAATAATAATAATAATAATACATTTTTTTAAACGGTCGCCAAAGACGGAGGTCGTCTCTAAAGAAAACATGTATTTAAAATGTTGGCCATAAAACTCGTCCTCTTAAGAGAGAATGTGAATAAATAGTCTTCTTTTTCAGGGACTCAACTATGCGCCGAGCGAGGCTCTAACCCAGGACCTTCCGATCCGAAAGCGAGTGCCATACCACTAGACCACATAGCCGCAAACAAAGACCCAACTATGCGCCGCTCAGATCCGAATCCATGGACCTACCGGTCGGAAAGCGTGAGTCATACCATAAGACAACATTCATAGTCGGGCGTGGGGGGGGGGGGGGGGAGTCCCGATAGCTCAGTTGGTAGAGCACTCGCTTCACACACAAAAGGAACCAAGATTGATCGCGGGTGCAGTCGAGATTATTTTTTTCCGATCCCCCTGTCCACCAAGCAGTGAATGGGTAGCTGAGTCTGTTAGATTTGGCGGAAAGTTACTTTGCGATAAACAAGCGTCCTGTCCAAAGGATAGCAAGCAATTGCTATTGTCCGTTTCACGCTATAGAAACCGGGATAAACTCCTGCTCCATGTGCCGATGGCTCTGAAGGACTACTTTTTGTGTGTTTTTTTTGCATTCATAGTCGCACATGGTCCCATCATCTTTTTCAGAGTAAAACCTCAAAACCTCAGCGCATAGTTGAGTCCTTGGAAAAGGCGCTTTACTCACATTCTCTCACCGTAAGCAGGTGTAAAAATGACTACCTGGCCGTTAACAGCATTGTCTCTGTCAGAAAGAAAACGTAATACCGCCTAACAGACGTCATGTGTCGTTCTACATTGTTACGTCTTGCTGTTGGTCAGGGGTGACTCTTTGTAAAGCGCTTTGAGCACATTTAGTGAATATCGCACTATATAAAAGCTCAATCTTAACCCTCTCCTTACCAGCCATTTTCAGGATTTTCCCCAAAACTTAACGCCCAACTAACACAAAAATAGATTGTTTATCACTCAAACACAATAGCAGTGAAGTTCTTAGGATAAATAATTTCTTTAGCAAAACTTTATCAAAATTTCTTCAGCAAAGCTCTACAACACACCGTTCATTTTCTCTAGATTTTATGATGTACAAGAGAAATTTGAATAAGAAAAATGTTGGTTTTATCGTTACGAATGTGACGATTTTCCTATAGATAGAATGCGCTTGGCCAAGGAGTTCACAACATTGCCATCCGGAAGTATAACGGACCAACACACAAACTCTGTGTAACCATGAACTTTTATAGTCTGGTTAATACAGTTTAGTGAGAACAACTCACAAACGCGGATGGCAAAAACAATAACAAAGGCCTGAGTGACGTCATCTGCATACTATCTATAGTTGGTAAGGAGGCGAGTAGGCTCATCTCATTTTATTTCGATATCTAATAAGTCGCTGCGTGCGATTTTAACAAACAATTCATCATTTAATCAAAATCAATCCAGTTTACATTTTAAGCTAGACCAATATCGATAATCAATACATACGAACTAAAACCATTTAATTTTAACGTCAGAATTATAACAGTCACTTAGGTTTGACTATAGATAGAATGAAGTTGACGTCACTCATGTGTCTTTATTATTGCTTTTTGGCCATACGGCCATTCTCACTAAACTGTATTAACCAGACTTTAATGGCTACGCATAGTTTTGTGTGTTGGTCCGTTATACTTCCGGATGGCAATGTTGTGAGCTTCTAAGCCAAGGGCATACAAGCGCATACTATCTATACTCACATTCTCTGGATTAGAAAAAAATTAAATTAATTTTGGCCAGAAAACTCGTCCTTCAAATATACACCGAGTAAAATAGCCCTCATCTTGTCAAAAACTTTCAAACCTGGGACTTCGCGAAGTCTTCAAGGAATTCCGAGTTTGAGAGCTTTTGCCAAGATGGGAGCCATTTTGATCGATCGATATAATTTGTAGGACGAGTTTTCTGGCCAAAATCTTAAATACGTTATTTTTCCAGGTTATGTCAGCATAAATACTCTTCAACAGTCATGACGTCACTTCCTTCGTAATGACGAATGGTAACTTAGTAACTGGCTCTAAACTATCGGAACAATGGCGGACGCCCTTATGAAATATTGTTCCGACGACCATTAAAATGTATCCAGAGAGGATAAAAAAAAAAAATATGATCATGTTTTGATTTTTATACATTCTGATAACAAGACATATGAAAAATTCTGGCCAGCATGAAGAATAATAAGTACCGATTTTCTTTGTTTAGAAACACGATGGCCGCCGTTGCCGGGCGAC
>NC_088360.1:108049016-108076516 GCF_034508935.2 Berghia stephanieae
TCCTAGTTTGACCCCATAAAATTGCACCAGCAAATCCCCCCCCCCCCCCCCTCCCACCTGATTGAGAACATCGTGTGATAATTAGTCACCCATTTGGCGGTATAAAAACAATAATAATGGTCAGAGAGAGTTCGATTTCATTCAAGTTATTGTTTATAAACAACAAACTATGTTTGTTCGAACACGTGTGAACGTGTATCACACATTCCATGTTTTGATTGGTCAAAAATCTACTGGTAAATTGCAGACGCTCTTTTGTACTCAATCTTGTTTTTATTTTTATAAGACAGTCTGATAGTAATTCGTTCTCACTAAAAGACAATAATATTATAGATAGAATGCGCTTGGCCAAGGAGTTCACAACATTGCCATCCGGAAGTATGACTGACCAACACACAAACTCTGTGTAACCATGAACTTTTATAGTCTGGTTAATACAGTTTAGTGAGAACAACTCACAAAGCGGATGGCAAAAACAATAACAAAGGCCTGAGTGACGTCATCTGCATACTATCTATACCAATCAGACGAAAAACAATAAAAAGTTACACGCGGAATGACGTGGTCTGTGTTAGTGATAGTATGTGTAATTTGCCTGGCGGATGTTGTGAGTATTTTCCCTAAACGCATAGCACCAACTGGTGAATGGCGACTGACTGACGAACGTTGTTGTTATTATTGTTTTTTTCCTATTTATTGACCCCATAAAATTGAACCGCACCAGCTTACCCCCCAAAGACAACCAAGATTTGATCGGAAGATAAGTCTATTATAATTTCATCAGTTTTATAGGGTTCATTCATTTTACGAGTTCATTGCCGTACACTGGGAAGACACTTTTTTCAGAAAAAAAAATTTGGTCAGATAACTCGTCCTTCAAATTTTATATCGATCGATTAAATGACCCTCATATTAATTTGGCAAAAACTCGTATAAACCTAAAAAATATATTATGACCTCGCGAGGTTCTCCATCAAGTCCCAGGTTTGAGAGTTTTTACCAAGATGAGGGTTATTCAAATCGATCGATATTTCATTGAATGACGTGTTTTCTAGCCAATTTTTAAAAGTACATGTCGTTCCAAAGTACGGAAGTTATATTGGTTAAACCAGGCCTGCTAAGTACTACGAAAAATTCGTAGAAATACGAATTATCGACACCAACTAGAAAACTGCATTCGCCTCTTTGACTCAATAAAATCTTATGGAAAAGGAAAGTTTAATGCTTAGAGGCCATATACTTAGGACCATTTGTTTGGATCTTACTGATGGCAAATTATTTATTTATAAAGCTATTTAAAGTGACTTTATATTTTTTTTTCTCCCTTTGGAAACTATGAATTTTTGAAATTTCAAGTTGGCAGCTCTTTTTGTTTGTTTGTTTGTTGCTTTAGGTCTCTTCCAACACAATTGAGGTTATATGAGAGACCGCTGAAACAAAAAACAAGCAATCTAACAAAAATAGTACAAATGTAAATCAAAATCATAAACCTAAAGATATCATAAGCTAAATTATAAATAACCAAGAACAAACAGACAGAATATTTACAGAAAAAAATATCCCCTGTCAAAAATACAATCACAAACCAAAGAAGCAGGATAGGCTAGTAAAGAAAAGAAGAAACGACATCACTATCGGATCGTACACCCATGCGAACATCATAGGTATATGATTCAAGGGTGATGCTCCCATCCAACCACCCGCTTGGCAGCTCTGCTTACACACAAGGGGGAGCTGAAGGCATTGCGCAATTTTGCATTGTTTACCCAAAGTACACTTACTTAGGACTCGGGTCTCTCCGAACAATGGTAAAATGTGAATCATAACATTCCAACGAGATTCTGTGTTTACCCCCACTTGGAAGACTTATTATGATATTTGACTTACAGTATAGATAGTATGCGCTTGGCCGAGAAGTTGACAACATTGCCATCCGGAAGTATAATTGACCAACACACAAAACTATGTGTAAACATGAATGAACTTTTATAGTCTGTATAATACAGTTTAGTGAGAATCACTCACAAACGCGGATGGCAAAATACAATAACAAAGGCTTGAGTGACGTCATCTTCGTTCTATCTATAGTCTTCTCTAATCCGGAATAACTCCACAATCCGGATTTCTCCTCCATTATCCGGACCAGTTGCCAGGCATGGATATTTTTTTTTCTCTATTGTACACTTTAAGGACTGATGCCACAATCCGGATGTCCCTTTAATCCGGACAAAATGCTGGGAATGGAGGTGTTCGGATTCGAGAGATGTAACTTATTACAAAAATCCGTGAATCAAATGGTTAGACTCGGGTCTCTCCGAACAATGGTTAAATGTGAATCATAACATTCCAACGAGATTCTGTGTTTACCCCCACTTGGAAGACTTATCATATTTGACTTAGTACAAAAAGCTCTATGAATCAAATGGTTAGACGCTGTTTAAACGTGCGAATATAGAAGTCAATATCATTAACCAGGTAACTGCTGCCGTAATTTGGAGAAAAAAAATATGTACTTAATTTTAAAATTTGGCCGGAAAATCCGTCCTTCAAATATCGATCGATTTAAATTAACCCCATCTTGGTAAAAACGACCAAACCTCGGACCTCGCGAGGTTATCCTTAAAATTCCAGGTTTGGGCGTTTTTGACAAGAAGAGGGTAATTTAAATCGATGGATATTTAAAGGACGAATTTTCTGGCCAAATGTTTTTTTTTAATACATTTTCTTCCAGTGTACGGCAGTTAATTGGTTAACCATTAGAACAGTATTGCAACGATTGACATAAGGGTATATCATATATAATATAGAAGCCATTTGTTTTCTTGGGGAATTCCAAGTCCTACACACACACACACACACACACACACACACACACACACACACACACACACCCTCTCCCAATACAAAAGAAAACAACAAAAGAACGATTAGATTAGACGTTTCATACTTTTTTGTTTTGGGACAATAAACACATCGCGTTATTTTGACAGCAATAGCGGGTTATTTGAGTTGTCAAATCGAGAGATCCATTGTACATTCCTCGACTAAGGTCTTTGCCTGTCGGAGAGGTGTCACTTTGAGAACGGGTTATTCCGGGCTTTCATTTCATTTTGAGTTTCCACTTTCCACTCCTCTCTCTCTCTCTCTCTCTCTCTCTCTGCCTGCTGCTGAATCGTCGAGAAGACCTTACGATTATTTTCAGAGAAAAAAAGGAGTGAAGCAGGCAGACACTTATTGTGTTGATAATTACAAGAAATGAAGTGAGTAGACAAGTGTTAGAAGACGATAGAGAATAAAAACATTTTTTGCGCCTTGTGGAAAGCGTTAATTTTCCGAACGACCGAGGGAGGCGGAGGTGCCGTGACAGTTCGAATCCTGGGTTCAACCGTAGCCATCGTTAAACATAGCCTGACACTAGAACCGTAGCCATCGTTAACAAAGCCTGACACTAGAACCGTAGCCACTGCCCCCCAAAAAATGACGTCAAAAGACAAGTCTTTGACCGCAAAAGAAGACAAATCGTGAGTTGTATTCACTAGTTCAGACGCTGCACAAACCTTAAAAATGACGTCAAACCGGAAGTCCTGGAGGTTTCTAGTGTCGGGCTATAGATAGTATGAAGTTGACGTCACTCAGGTCTTTGTTATTGCTCTTTGCCATCTGCGTTTATGAGTATTTCTCACTAAACTGTATTAACCAGACTATACACGTTCAAGGTTACTCATAGTTTTGTGTGTTTGTCTGTTATATTTCCGGATGGCAATGTTGTGAGCTTCTTAGCCAAGCGCATACTATCTATAAGTTAACAATGGCTACGACTAGAACCGTAGCCATCGTTAACTTATAGCTCACACTAGAACCCTATAGGACTTACAGTTTGACGTCATTTTCAAGGTTTGTGTAGCGTCTAGTGAGTTGTCGTTAGTAGAGTTCAAGGAAACAAGTGATTCCATTGGTTGAATTAGCGAATACAAATCACGATTTGTGTTCTTTTGCGGTCAAAGGCTTGTCATTTGACGTTGTTGTTTGGTCAGTGTTAGGCTATAGATAGTATGCGCTTGGCTAAGAAGATCATAACATTGCCATCCGGAAGTATAACGGACCAACACACAAAACTGTGTGTATCCATAAACGTTTATAGTCAGGTTAATACAGTTCAGTGAGCATTACTCATAAACACGGATGGCAAAAAACAATAACAAAGGCCTGAGTGACGTCATCTTCGAACTATCTATAAGTTAACGATGGCTACGGTTCAATGGGCATATTCTATATTAACTTTCCATGTGCTCGAGGTCATTGGTCACATTGCAAAATGTGCTCAAAGTGACCCACTAAGTGAAAAGTGTTCACAGCTTTTAAAATATCTAACATCACGATTGGTTATTGACTCAGCTTGACACATAGGTATGTTTATAATTTTTATAAACAAAGCAACGTTTTTACATTTGTTAAGAAATATCCAATAGTTGGACAGCAATAAATCATGTGATTGTTGACCTGGTTGGACGAAAACATGAATAAAGATAGTATGCGCCTGGCTAAGAAGCTCATAACATTGCCATCCGGAAGTATAACGGACCTACACACAAACTCTGTGTAACCATGAACTTTTATAGTCTGGTTAATACAGTTCAGTGAGAATAACTCACAAACGCGGGTGGCAAAATATAACAACAAAGGCTTTAGTGACGTCATCTTCGAACTATCTATAGATAGAATGCGCTTGGCCAAGGAGTTCACAACATTGCCATCCGGAAGTATGACGGGCCAACACACAAACTCTGTGTAACCATGAACTTTTATAGTCTGGTTAATACAGTTTAGTGAGAACAACTCACAAACGCGGATGGCAAAAACAATAACAAAGGCCTGAGTGACGTCATCTGCATACTATCTATAGATCGCTCCCATTCCGGTCGTCGCAAATAGGATTCAGTAGTCATAACGTCACTTCCTTCCTAATGACGCATGGTAACTTAGTAACACTGGCTCTAAACTGTCGGAACAATGGCGGACGCCGTATGAAATATTTCTCCGGCGAGCATAAAAGCGTTTCCAGAGGAAAAAAACCCCATAAATTTGATCATGTATCGACTTTTACACATTCTGATCACAAGGCATACGAAAAGGGAATGAAAAGTTCTAGCCAGCATGAAGAATAAAAAGTAATGATTTTCTTTGTTTAGAACCAAGATGGCCGCCGTTGCCGGGCGCGTGACATCAGACTACTGAATCGTATTCTTTTGTTTTCTTTTGCCATCGGCACCTTTGTCTTACCACGATAAACACGCTCTACAATCGACGCTATCCACACCGCGCACCAGATTTTATTCTTTTAAGAAGTTAAGGAGCAGGCACCGGTGTAAGATAAAGATCTGAACAAGTGAATATGAAATGTACCAGACAAAGCAAGAAAGAAAAATACGAGAGGAAAAAAAAAACTATCCAAAAAAATTTCAGTCGACCTCGACTGGGGATCGAACCTCAGACCTTCTGATTACCGGTCAGACGTTCTACCATTAATGATTCAAGACAAGCCAATTATAGAAGGAACGAAACTAACTGACATCACACAGCTCTCTGTTATTGTTTTCAGTCAGTCATTTCGGTGATTACTTGTCACTAAATTATATCAATCAGACTTTTTAACGTTCAACGTTACACACAGTTCTTTTTGTGCGGGTGACGAATGTTGTGAGTATTTTACCAAAAAGCATAGCATCTATAAAATCATCAAGGCGGGGGCTACGAATTCAGGTATTAATAAAGTGTGACAGCTCACGCATAGAGAAATGAAAGAAATAAAATAATAAACCGAATTACCAACAAACAAACAAAACAAAAAAGTCCTTAAAATATTTTTTTCCACCCACCCCATTCATCCACCTGACCAAATCTTCGTCCAAACTGCCATACTCTGTAAAAAAAAAAAAAAAACAACTTATTTTAAATTTTGGCCAGAAAACTGGTCCTTCAAATATCGGATCAATTACAAGGACCCTCATCTTGCCCCCCCCCCCCCCCCCCCCCGCCTCTCCCAAAAAAAAATCTTCAAGTTGAGACTTCAAGGAAGTCTCGGGTTTGGTAGTTTTTGACAAGACGAGGGACATTCTAATCGATCAATAATATAATTTGAAGAATGAGTTTTCTGGATAAAAAAAAAAGTTTTAAACGTGCTTTTTTAAAGATTTTTTTTTTCAGAATATGGCCCGTCGCCACAGAGTTTATCCAAAAGCCAGAAGAGATCCCCGAAGAGGAGGACAATGCTGATGTCTCAAAGCTCTTTCATTAATTGTCAGGGTGAGTGCCCGGGCTGTCGTGAGTTAGTCAACTAAACCTTCGTCCGACCACCGAGGGGCGTGTCCTGTCCGAAAGGGCATCTCGTTAATAAAAGATGCCGAGGAGACACGATGAAGAAGGGGGGTCGAGAAGTGCGAGCACTCACCAGATGCTTTCAAAATACTCTTTGTGAGGTTTTGTGTGGGTTTTATTAATGCGTGTATGTGTGTGTGTGTGTGTGTGTGTGTGTGTGTGTGTGTGTGTGGGCCGAGTGTATTTCTTTTAAATTGGCTGGTCACAAACACACACAAATACACACACACACACACACACACACACACACACACACACACGAGAAATGAATACATCGTGAAAAATAAAGCGATGGAGATATATGGGTCTCGTAGCCGGTGACAATGAATATTGCCCCATATGGCTTATTTAGTCTTAATTTATCAAGGAAGAAAGAAAACAATTAGTGCCACAACTGCCTTCAATTATTCCTATAATATATAGTATTGGTGCTCGCGTTGATGTTATCGTTGGTGTCGTGATTGTTATAGTTGATTTTGTCCCTTATATATATATATGGTTGAAGGGAAGAAAAATCCATCAAAATACCAACGGATGGATGAAACAACGTTGTAGGAGGAAATAACTAAATGAGATGAGGATAATTTATCTATACACACACACACACACACACACACACACACACACACACAACATGAGGCCTTGTGATGGCCTTTTCCAAAGTTACACTAACTCACAAAAGCGTATGAAATTGGGCATTTGTCTGTAAAAACCGTAGATTGTCTAGTTACCTACGCCTAGAAATCGAAGTATTAAATTGTCTGCTGTGCCTACAAGAGAGATGTAGTACACGACATTATCATTTCGTGATTTCATTTACAAAGTGACACGTCATTATACAATAACAGGCCTGCCTACTATTACGAAAAATTCGTAGAAATACGAAATTATGGCTCATATTTCAGAACTTCATGAGCATCTATCTATCTCAAAGTCGATAAAATTGATTGAAAACGAAAGTCGATGCCAGATTACATAATCTTAGTGATTGCGAGGTGTTGTTAAATATTTGAGAGGGCAATTTGTTGATTTTGAAATTTAACTATAGCGACGACAATTTAAACTCCTAAAAATTACGATATTTTTTTTTAGATTTTCAAGTTGGCAGGTCTGTCTGCGTTGATGACGTAGATATAATAGAATCCAATCAACAGGCCTCTTTCTTTCTTCATCAAGACATTGACACATTATTCGCATTCTCGAATTTCCTCTCGTATCATCTCGTGGTCATCCGTTATTCTTTGTAATCTAAATCTCGATCCGGGGGAATTATTAACCCTCTCTGCACCGCGATGCACCCGTGCACGATTTCTTCCCATCTCCGCTCACGCCGACAACGAAGCAATTAGAGATGCTTTATGCCCAACTTTCCGGTCACCAAAAGCACGCGTGGAGTAGACGGCCCCCCGGATGAATCTCAATGGACTGCCATGCATAATTGATGGCCCCGAGATGGCCAAATGGAGACATATGAGAGACATTGCTTTGTGGATTAAAGGAGCCAACGAGCGCGGGGCACGGGGTCAAAAGATACACACGTGCTTTACATGTCATCCCAAGCCATTAAGATTCGGGGGACAGTTGAGTAGAGCTGCCACGCATTCAACCCGGGCTCAAAAAAAAAAAAAAAAAAAAGAATATGTAGATTTAGATGTTTGCACTCTGTCCATCTGACATTCTGACGTTTTAATGTTAAGATTACAAAATAAATTGACGGGCGGATCAAAAACGCTCGCGATGTCTTGGAATCATTGCTTCAAAAAATCTCTTTTCTAACTTGTCGTATTGCGTGTACAAATTAACAAGTACGTTGTTGTTGGGAATGGGTGTCATGTCTATGAGTCGGAAGCTGGTTCTTCAATTTCCTGAGCTTTGGTGGGCTTTATAAAATAAACAGTTCTGTGTCAGATTGAAGGCTATGCCCGTCACTAAAACGCTGAAAGTTCGAACTGGCAAATTGAGCGGGGAGACACTTTACAGAGGGAAAAATGTCAAGAAACCCTTTAGATATGGGAGGCAAAACACGCGGGAGTGAAAAGATAATAATATCGTAGAATGGAGTGATTGAGTAAGGCTAGTTGGGGGGGGGGGGGACTAAGACCAGCCCCCCTCCCAACCCCCCTTCCAATGTTGAAAGATATTAAATACATTTGATAGAAAATTAGGAAAATTGAGGTTTCTGAAGACCAAGAATCAAAACGCATT
The DNA here is from genome assembly GCF_034508935.2 of Berghia stephanieae. Classification (NCBI taxonomy): domain Eukaryota; kingdom Metazoa; phylum Mollusca; class Gastropoda; order Nudibranchia; family Aeolidiidae; genus Berghia; species Berghia stephanieae. The sequence goes on from NC_088360.1 coordinate 108,057,597, forward strand.
CTTCTCAATAAAGCCATTTATTTCAACTGAAATAGATGTCGTCCTTCAGAGCAATTAGGCTCGTGAAGCCGGAGTTTATCACGACGGACAATAGCAAACACTTGCTACCCATTGGATAGGACGCTAGTTGATCGCAAAGTACTTTCCGTCATATATAACAGATCCAGCTACTCAATCACTGCTGGGCGCACAGGACTGAGCCCCGGGGACAAAACTTGTTGTGTTCTGTTTTCGGTTTGTTTTTGTCTCTATTTAATTTTTTATTTTTTGTGTGTTTTTGGTTTTGTTTTGTTTCTAAGTGTTTGATTTTCATTTATTTATTTTTTGTTTTGTATTTTAATTACTTGTTGTTTTGTTGGTTTTTTTGTGGGTTTTTTTTCTTTTTTTTTTTTTTTTTTTGTTTTTGTTTTTTTGTTCTTTCACTAAACACACACACAAAAAAAAAAGAAAATAAAATTTGAGCCGTTGTATAGAGAGAGCAATATCTACACTGGACGTGCTCAAAGCACTGACTGAACAGGAATATAATATAATATTAATAAGGGTGACAGATAGAGAAACAAACTGTGCGGGTTACACAACACTAGTCTATGCCATCCCGATCTGACACGTCTTTTTATCTCTCTCCTTGTCAGCCATTTTTAGAATTTCCCCCCGAAAATTCACACCCACCCGACACAAAAATAGACTTTTCCTAATCAAACAAAAAAATATAATTGCATTCTATACAGATTGTTGTTCAGCAAAATGAGCTCAACAACACAATGTTTAGTATAATTTATAGCTGCAATCAAAGCATTTCTTTACATTTTGTGATGTACAAGAGAAATCAGAATGAGAAATTGTCTTTTGCATCGTAACGAATGTGACGATTTTCCTGTGGGTGGTAAGGAGAGGGTTATTAGATATAAGCCGTTTCGTTAACGGCATAATCATTATAATAATATAGTACACGATTCTACCGTATCTACTCTGAAGAAACACGTATATTTAAAATTTTGGCCAGAAAACTCGTCCTTAAACTCATCGATCGATTAAATTAAATTAAATGACCCAAATCTTGGCCAAAACTCTCAAACCTGGGACTTGGCAGAGTCTCGGGTTTAAGAGTTCTATTTTTATTTAATTTGAAAAAAAAATTTAATGTGAAGGTCATAATTTCAATTGATCGTTATAATTTGAAGATCGAGTTTTCTAGCCAAAATTTTAAATACAAGTATTTTAATTTATTTCATTTGTTTATTTGTTTGGGGTTTTTTGTTATTTTTTTTTTTTTTGTTGTTGTTGTTTTTATTTTATTTTTATTTTTTTTGTTTTTTTGTTTGTTTGTTTTTTTTTTTTTGCTTTTGTTTTTGTTTTTTGTTTTTTGTTGTTCTTGGAAGTACGCAGTGTGTAGCATAATAATATGATGTCAAAAACAAACCTTTTACCATTAATGTGGTTAGTGAGCATGAATAACGCCTGGAGGCATCATAGAGACAATGTTAACGAATGGGGGGTTTTTTACATTGTCAATTAATATGAATGCAGTGCGATGATTAATAACGTTTTGTTCCAAAACCTTTCTCTTTCCGATGTTTATAAATATATTATTACATTTCTGGCTTTCTATCAACACGTGTTCGTTTTGATAGGGTGACAAAGGCGATTGTGGCGTGATAGTATTGTTGTCGCTTGCCACTGTTGTTGTGGTTGTGGATGTTGCCGTCGTCGTTGTTGTCATTGTTGCTGCTATTTCTGGTGGTGGTATTGTCGCTGTTGTTGGTGTTGTTGTTGTTGTTGTTGTTGTTGTTGTTGTTGTTGTTGTTGTTGTTGTTGCGGTCGTCGTTGTTGTCATTGTTGTTGCTATTTCTGATGGTGGTGTTGTCGTTGTTGTTGTTGTTGTTGTTGTTGTTGTTGTTGCCGTCGTCGTTGTTGCTACTTTTTCTAATGGTGGTATTGTCGTCGTTGTTGTTGTTGTTGTTGTTGTTGTTGTTGTTGTTGCCGTCGTCGTTGTTGCTACTATTTCTGATGGTGGTATTGTCGTTGTTGTTGTTGTTGTTGTTGTTGTTGTTGTTGTTATTATTATTATTGTTGTTGTTGTTGTTGGCGTTATTTGTCGACCAGTGATTAAATGTTTTCATTATTTGTTTTAAACGTGTTTCACAGCTGCGCTTGCGACACTTTTGAGATGTCAGGGCGCACAATAAATTTTCTAACAATAATATCTTGTTATAGATAGAATGCGCTTGGCCAAGGAGTTCACAACATTGCCATCCGGAAGTATAACGGACCAACACACAAACTCTGTGTAACCATGAACTTTTATAGTCTGGTTAATACAGTTTAGTGAGAACAACTCACAAACGCGGATGGCAAAAACAATAACAAAGGCCCGAGTGACGTCATCTGCATACTATCTATAGCCGTCTCTATCTAAAACGGCAAAGCACACAATCACACCCGAGTTAAATCGTAGCCTTCGTAAAGTGATTACGCGTTACTTTTTTTTTAGTGAGAAGGGTAGAATAAATAGTGCTATGTGGTCTTGTGGTAAGACACTCGCTTTAGGACCGGAAGCTCCTGGGTTCGGGCCTCGCTCGCTCGGCGCAAAGTTGAGTCATCGGAAAAGGCTCTTTACTCACATTTTCTCACCGCACTCATGTGTAAAATGAGTACCTGGCCGTAAACAGCGTTGTCTCTGTCGGAAAAAAAAAATATTGTAATATCCCCTAACAGGCGTCATGTCTCGTTCAACATGTTATGTGTTGCTGTTGGTCAGAGATCCTTTGTAAAGCGCGTTGATCGAGCACGTTTAGTGGATGTTGAGCTATAATTATAAAAGCTCAATTAAACTTTAAAATCCCAACCTACCTGACAACTGATCGGAGAAGACGACGTCCAAATCCTTACAGAGCTCCGGGCTGCCTCCCAGGACCAGCCTCTCCCAGCTCAACGCCTTCTTCCCCTTCTTGGCTCGCGCATAGTGGACGACCACGCTGTTGGCATTGTTCTGGTCACGTGATTGGGTCTGGACGGCCAGGATGTCGTCGAGATCGATGCTCACTGGAGAGATTAAAAAAAAAATTAAATTTAAAAAGATGAAATTATGGCTAGTAGTTTAGTTTATCTGTTGCGAGTGCGGTGCATGATGAAAAAAACAAAAAACAAAAAAAAAACAGCAGTTAACAAACATACAAACAACAATTAAATAAATAATAAAATTCCCTTTATTAATCTCATAGGGGAAATTCGTCTCTAGGGTCTATCTATTCCAAGGGGAAGACTGGAATAGCCAATAACCCAGGCGTCAGCCGCAGTGCAGCGCCGCAAATTGAGCTAGGACGAGGTGACTTGCTCAAGGCCACACAGCGTAGCGGCGGATGATCGAACTCGGTACCTTTCGGGTACGAAGCAAAGACCGTACCGCTAAGCCACGCTTCCCCTTTCCCCAATATAGCGCAATATCCACTGATCGTGCTTTACAAGGGGTCCCGACCACACTTAGAACGAGAAGACCTGTTAGGCGATACTACATTTTGTTTTACAAGAGACAACGTTGTTAACGGCCAGGTACTCATTTTACACCCGAGTACGGTGAGAGAATGCGAGTAAAGAGTATTTTCCAAGGATTGTCTCTGTCCAAAAAAAAAAAAAAAATAATGTAATATTATCGCCTTAAAGTTGTCGTGTCTCGTTGTATATGTTACGTGTTGCTGTTGGTCAGGGACCCCTTGCAAAGCGCTTTGAGCACGTTTAGTGAATATTGCGCTATATATTAAAGCTATATTATGTCTATTGAAATCCCTGGTTTTGAAAGAGATTGTCTTTCTTAATAATTCTCTTTTGAATTTTAGATTTTGGAAACTAACTTCACAGCTGCTATAAACTATAACCTAAGATTTGTTTTCGTTGTCGGTCAATATCAAATGCGTCGTCATCAATCATCATCATCATCATCGTTTTATACCTCATGTTATTTAGAGGAGAATGATCATTCCATCATCACAAGCATTATCGATGTTCTTATTTATTTTATTCTTATCCCTGTCATTATGCGACCGTTGCATGTCACTCTGATCAAACTTTCTCTTCAAACAACAGTTGTTATCACAATAATCCACAGTTCAATCGATACCCAGTCACCGGGTTTTTTATCCATCAAAATAAGTCCCGACTCGACTCCCGACTCCGGGTACCTGGAGCAATTGAAGAGTGGTTTTCCAAAACACCCTAACTCCATTTTGAGATATTGAGGATTATTTGACATGGCATAATCTCTCATTCGGTCTATTATTTTATCATATTTAAACTTCAAATTCGCTAAACGATGCTTGTAATAAAATTTAAATCTAATTTTAATCTCATGGATGGAAATTCTCACAAAAAGTGCAAAAATCGACTAAACGAGTTTTGAAAAACCAGCCTTCAATTGTCTTTAGCCAGCTAGCTGTCGCACTGTCAAGAAAGACAATAAGTAAGTATTATTTAAAAATCTGGCCATAAAACTCGTCCTTCAAATATCAATCGATTTATATGACCCTCACCTTGGAAAAAAAAACTCTTTAACCTGGGACCTCCCGAGATTTTCCTTAAAAGTCCCAGGTTTGAGAGTTTTCGCCAAGATGAGGGTCATTTTAAATCGATCGATATTTCAAGGATGAGTTTTCTGGCCAAATTTTTAAAAACGTGGTTTTCCAGGGTATTGCAGTTAACTGATATAATAATAAGACACGCTGGCTGAATAAAACGGCAACATGAATATCGTTCATCCGTAAAAGTGAGTACTTTGATCTGCGATACGGAACAAGGCTCGCATATTACCACAAACAACACAATGAATACAAACACACAACGTCATGCCGCCATTGTAATATAAATAACGAATAAGCCCCGAGTTAGAGAGACAGTCCGGGTAGGAGAGATACGTCAATGACACGAAAAACTTCATAGTTTGTTTATGTGGAGCCTAGTTCTGAGGAGCCATAAAGCCAACGGAGACATACGTAGTTTATCCCGGTCTCTATAGCGTGAAAGGGACAATTATAGTTGTTCGTTTGTTTTTTAGGGTTTTAAGGCGCTTGCAACGTATTTAGGTCATATCAGCGTCAGTAAAAAGGAAGAAAATAGGATAGTAAAAAGTTGTAGAATTACAATTAAAGCACCGAATAAAACGGAAGTCAAAGGGGATTTGGTTCAAATAGGAAACAGATGAAGATTCCAAGAGCACACTATCAAAGTACTTAGTTTCATCCAGACACAAGCACAGGTCCTCACTAAGAGGGTTACACTCAGATGTTTTACAAATCATATATAATATGTAAACAAAACATAATGCAGTGCACAACAGAGAGATGATTTACAAGACGCTCGGGGCATAGTTGAGTCCTTGGAAAAGGCTCTTTACTCATTTTCTCTCACCGTACTAAGGTGTGAAATTAGTACATAGCCGTTAACATCGTTGTCTCTATTAGAAAAAAATGTAATTATAAGGAGTCACTATAAATAGCTTCACTGCTTTACAAATTCAGTAATTTTTCCTCACCATGACCTACAAATACTCCAAAGTCCTGAATAATAATAATACAGGTTCCAACGAACTAAACTTTCCTTTTCAAGCAAGATTAATTGAATAAAACACACAATCAAGGTGCTCGACAGAAAGGAACAGGTCATCATCTTCAGACTGAGAACTGGACACAACCAGTTAAAGGAACATATGTGGAGGATGTCCAGAGCAGGTGCCTCTGGACAATGTGACTGCGGACTTGAAAATGAAAATGGACATCATGTCCCAATGGAATGTCCAGGGTACAACCAGTTGAGAAGGAACTTCTGGCCTGACCCAACCCCATAGTCAAAGAAGCTGTACGGCAGTGAGGACGACCTCAGGACCACTGTGGGCTTCATTCACCAGACCGGACTGACCATGTGACGTGACGGGAACGAAGAAGAAGATGAAGAAGAATAAAACACGCGGAAGCTCGATTCAAAAATTATTCGTAATTCTACGAATTTATCGTCGGTTTCTGCAGGTCGTTTCTACTTGAGATTCCCGTGATGATTAAGAAATAATATTATTATAATTGTTTATCTATTTATAGCGTGTTTGCCTTCAGCACGGTGTAAATCCCGGTCTAATGACCCGAAAAATGAGATAACAACTAATTTCCATATTCTACGGCAGTTATACGAACACTACATCAAAGAGGAGATAAATATTTAAGATAGTCGAATAGCATGCGCATAAATCCATTTGATTCGAAATTTTTATTTTGTTAAAAATTAAAGAAATAATAGGATATTACCTTAAAGATAAGTAGTATGATTTCTATCAACAAAATAATTATTATAATACAATATAGGTTAACGGGAATTCGAACAATAATCTAGGGTTGATAGTATCGGTTAGAGTTGAGTACTTATAATTGGGCGAGATTTGCGCGCATGGCATGCTTCGATCCATCGCTTCAAACGGGTTTATTCTTAGTATTATTACGTCGGAATCGACGTGCGCTATTTTACAGGACTGATAACGCAATTTGAATTGTTGTTCAGTTGATTTTTTAAAAGATTTTTGTTTATATCTTTTTTATTTTTATGTTTTCCTTTTTGTTTTTGTTTGTTTGCATTTTAGTCGGATTTTTTTTAATTTGGAGGGAGGAGTTTCTTTTTTGTTTTTCTTTTGTTTTTGCTTTTGCTTTTGCTTTTTTTTTAATCCTTTTATTTTTTTTTTTTTGGTTGATCTTTCTTACCTTATTTTTTTTTTTTTACTTTGTTTTACTTTTGTTGCGGTTTGTTTTGTTTTTGTCTTTTTAAATGTTTTTTGCTTTGTTTTTTTGTTGTTGTTTTTGTTTTTTTTTTGTTATTGTTGGGTTTCGGAATTTGTTTTTTTTTTTTTTTTGGTTATTCTGGGATTTTTTTTTTCTGTTTTTTTTTTTTTTTTTTTTTTTTTTTTGGGTGGGGGGGGGGGGGGGGGAGGGGGAGGGGTTGTCTTTTATTTTTTAATCGAAACAACAAACTCACTCCCCTCAATAAAGGCGTTTGTTTGATCTTAAGTTTATGTAAGAAAATGGTAACATTTAATTGTCACCATCAAACAAACCCCCTATCTAATATCCATTAAACACGATTGGTTTCACCTCAGTTTACTTACTCTAGTAGGGCGCTTAAATGACCTAAATAGTGTCGAAAGCGCCGTTAAACACCTAAAAACAAAAAAAAAACAAACAAAAAACTTACTCTAGTTGTTTTTTTAAATTTACACATCTTCTCTCTCTCTCTCTCTCTCTCTCTCTCTCTCTCTCTCTCTCTCTCTCTCTCTCTCTCTCTCTCTCTCTCTTTCTATCTCTTATCAATCTCTCACTCTATCCCTCTCTATCTATCAATGTCTATGTCTTATATCTATGTCTATCTATCTATCTATCCCTCTCTCTCTCTCTCTCTCTCTCTCTCTCTCTCTCTCTCTCTTCTCTTCTCTTCTTTCTCTCCCTCTATCGTAGCTATCTCTCATTCCGCCCCTCTCCCTCTATCGTAGCTATCTCTCATTCCGTCCCTCTCCCTCTATCGTAGCTATCTCTCATTCCGTCCCTCTCCCTCTATCGTAGCTATCTCTCATTCCGTCCCTCTCCCTCTATCGTAGCTATCTCTCATTCCGTCCCTCTCCCTCTATCGTAGCTATCTCTCATTCCGTCCCTCTCCCTCTATCGTAGCTATCTCTCATTCCGTCCCTCTCCCTCTATCGTAGCTATCTCTCATTCCGTCCCTCTCCCTCTATCGTAGCTATCTCTCATTCCGTCCCTCTCCCTCTATCGTAGCTATCTCTCATTCCGTCCCTCTCCCTCTATCGTAGCTATCTCTCATTCCGTCCCTCTCCCTCTATCGTAGCTATCTCTCATTCCGTCCCTCTCCCTCTATCGTAGCTATCTCTCATTCCGCCCCTCTCCCTCTATCGTAGCTATCTCTCATTCCGTCCCTCTCCGCCATTTACAAGGGATCCCTTGCCAACAGCAACAATTAATTTAATATATAGGACAAGTCATGACGCCTGAGGACATGGACAGCATAGAAACATTTGTCTCGACCAACAATAATATATATTTTATATTAGCTCTCTCTCTCTCTCTCTATATATATATATATATATATATATATATATATATATATATATATATATATATATATATATATATATATATATATATCAGTACACAGCACAGAGATGAACTGCAAAGAGAAAAAAAAAACCTTTTCCCAGAAAACTACTACTATAGATTTGGCTGTTTTCCTCCCAGCCAAGGACTCCGGCCAAGGTCAGGACGAAACCGAATAATCCCATTCCATAACTAAGACAAGAGAGCAACTCAGAATACAAATTCATAATAATATAGGGGGAATAGATAGTATGCGCTTGGCTAAGAAGCTCATAACATTGCCATCCGGAAGTATAACGGATCGACACACAAAACTGTGTGTAACAATGAACGTTTATAGTCAGTTCAATATAGTTAAGTGAGAATTACTCACAAACGCGGATGGCAAAAAACAATAACAAGGACCTGAGTGACGTCAACTTCGAACTACCTATAGAAGAAGACACAGACGTGACGTGACGTGGCCCCCTGCCCCCCACCATGATGGGAGGTCAACAGACCCCACCCAGAGTTTAACGCTTTATGAGATCCACACATGAATGGCAACGTGAGTAACATTCAACAACCCCCCCCCCCCCCCCCCAATGAAAAAAACTTTTAAAAAACTAGGTCAAATCTCAGACTTCCTCTTCCTGTGCAAAATCAGAAGAAAGCAAGGAAGGGGGGGGGGGGGTGTGGAGAACACAAGCAAACCAAGATTAAATCAGAACGCCTTCACACTAATGAATGGAGCGGCATGTTGATAGCAATCAGTGAACTCTATTCATTCTGACACTTAGCAGATCTCACAATTAACTTCTTCTTGAGTAGCCAGATTTCGTGGAAGCTTACCGGACGACGTGCATGCACATATTTGCAGGTCTGATAACCTAATTCCTCATGGGCTCATTGTTGTGATGGTTATCTCAAAACAAAACAAAAACAAACAAAAAAAGAAAAAAAAAAAAAAAAAAACAAAGAGAAAAGCAAATGACGCAAATATATTCCATTACAACATTGTTAAAAATTAGACCCATAAGGATGTCAGATAAGAAGCTCACAACATAGCCAACCGGAAGTATAACGGACCAACACACAAAACGATGCGTAAACTTAAACGCTTATATAGTCTGGTCAATACAGTTTAGTGAGAATGACTCATAAACGCGGATGGCAAAAAAAATAAAAATAAAACAATAATAAAGGCCCGTGTGACGTCAACTTCATTCTACATATATTTTCAGATGGCAATGTTGCGCAAGTTTCTTAGCCAAGCGCCCAGCATCTATAGGGGAGAATAAATACTATTTTTTACATTGCATAATACTCGGAACTTCGTATTTTTCATTATAATAGGATTCAATAGTCTGATGTCACTTCCGCCCTGAAACCAGCAGCTTGGTTCTAAACAAAGAAAACCGGTACTTTTAATTTTATTCTTCATGCTGGTTAGAACTTTTTCACATGTCATGTTATCAGAATGTATAAAAGTCAAAACATAATCAGATTTATAATGTTTTTCTTCTCTGTATACACTTTTATTCTAGTCGGAGAATAATATTTCATAAGGGCGTCCGCCGTTGTTCCGATAGTTTAGAAACAGTTACTAAGTTACTATGCGTCATTACGAGGGAAGTGACATCACGACTGTTGAATCCTATTTCAATTCATTTATAAATTCCCTTTTCGGGATAGCCTACTTACTATTCACCCCGTCATGTCTAACACCGGTTCATGAAAAGGTGGGTCATATATTGTTTTGTTGTTTGTTTTTTTCTTGTTTTTTTTTTTTATTTATTTATTTTTGTTTGTTTTTGTTTGTTTTTTTGGGGGGGTTTTTTGTGTTTTTTTTTTTTTTTTGTTTGTTTTTTTTTTTTTTTTTTTTTTTTTTGTTTTTTTTTTTTTTTTTTGTTTTTTTTTTTTGTTTTGTTTTTTTTTTTTGTTGTTTTTTTTGTTTTTTTTTGTTTTTTTTAAAATATTTTGAATGTGTCAAAATGTATTAAAGCCTGTCTGAGTGTCGAGAACGGTGTGTGATCGAGTTACGATGATTTACGGCTGGTGTCTTGGGAAAGGGACGGATGTCTGATCTCGTCTAATGAGCCCTGTCTCCCGATGACAGCCCGGGAAGATGATGTTTGTTTTACAAACAATGCCGGCTCCTCTTCTTCTTCTTCTTCTTCTTCTCCTTCTCCTTCTTCTTCTTCTTCTTCTTCTTCTTCTTCTTCTTCTTCTATCTTTTGACAAAACGACTTCATCTATTTTATTTAGGTGTTGGTTGCAAGTTCAGGAAGGAGTGAACAATTTTACTGAACTTTTACGTAACACAAACACAGTGACAGACCCATTTCTGAGTGCCGAACTCCATCGCAAAGACATTATAATATACTTACTTTTTCCCCCCGTTAACTCTCTCCTTACCAGTTATTTTCAAGATTTTCCCCAAAACTTCACACCCAACGAACACAAAAATAGATTTTTTTGTATCACTCAGACAGTGCTGAAGTTCTTGCAATACATAATTTCTTTAGCAAAACATGCTCACCATCACACTATTCATTTTCTTTAAATTTTATGATGTACAAAAAAAATGTGAATAAGAAAAATGTTGGTTGTATCGTAATAGTTGGAAAGGAGAGGATTAAGAAGGTGATTGAAAAAATAGATAGTATGCGCCTGGCTTAGAAGCTCACAACATTGCCATCCGGAAGTACAAAGGACCAACACACAAAACTCTGTATAATCATGATCGTTTATAGTCAGGTTACTATAATTTAGTGAGAATTACTCATAAACGCGGATGGCAAAAACCAACAATAAAGACATGAGTGACGTCAACTTCTATCTATACTGTGGTTTTTAAACATACTGAATTCCGTAAATATACGGAAAATTGACAACCTTGATTATACTTTTTATCATTTTTTTTATTGTAAAGTTATAAAACTTTTCCACCTCACGATAAAAGTTGTGCGTTTAAGTAAAATACTAAAATGTCACGTGTGTGGTTCTTTCTACCCGCCAGATGAATCGGATCGTACCATCACAAACAAAACTAGTTGTGACCTTTAAACTCTCTCTCTCTCTCTCTCTCTCTCTCTCTCTCTCTCTCTCTCTCTCTCTCTATCTATCTATCTATCTATCTCTCTCTATCTCTCTCTCACTTTCACACACACACACACACACACACACACACACATAACGAGTAACTCAAGTGTCGATACAAACAGATGACAAATCTAACAAATAAATTACTTACTACAAAGCTGCAGCTCAAAAACATCGCTGATAAAATCACGTGATGTTTAGGTTGTTTCGATTCGTTTCATTTTGAATTGCTTGTTTCGTTTTGTTTTCTTTCTTTCTTTTTTTTTTTTTTTTTTTTTTTTTTTTTTGTATGTTGCTTTGTTTTTGTTTTTCTTTCTTTCCAATGCTACAGAAGGAACGAAATTGACGTCACTCAGCTCTTTGTAATTGTTTTGTTATTTTGTTTTTTACCAGCCATCTTAATGATTAGTTCTCACTAACATCTATCAATAAAACTATAAACGTAGTTTTTATGTGTTGGGGGATGTTGTGAGTGTTTTACCAAAACGCATAACATCAATATTGAAGGGGGACAGGTCGGTGATACAACCCCTATCCCTTATTACTCATGGTTTGTTTTTGTTTGTGTAAGTATTTATTTATTCATATATTATTTATGTATATATTTATTTTCGTGAGGCAACAACAATCGACATCAAAGCAGTCAGTTAATGACCGAGACGCCTGTAACGAGTCCTGGTACCCCGATGGCAACAATGTCACTTCAGCCACACAAAATGCCAAAACGCATTTTCCCAGTTCGGCCAGAAAATTTAAAAATTTAAAAAACTTAACTCCTCTATGAATAATTTCATAAATTAAACCCGGAAATGCAAAAGCAGTCGTCACATTTTAAAGAATTTTTCTAAAAAAAAAAAGTCGGGGTCTATCTTTGAAGTCTCGGGCGGGTTTAAGAATGTTTGATGCGTCGGAGCTCATTTTAATACATAAGGAATTATTATATATCAGTTTTGTTAACAGCATTGTCTCTGTCGGGGAAAAAATGTCATATCGCACCTAACAAGCACCAGGTCTCGTCCTATACAGTGAGTGTTGCTGTTGGTTAGGGAAGCCTTCTAAAGGGCTTTGAGCACGTATAGTGATATTGCGCTGTACAAATGCTTGTTATATAAGCCATGGGGTAAAATAATTCTGACCAACAATGACTTTTTTTTTCAGAAAGCGTTTAGTCAGTTGATCGCGGAAGTACTGCCTTTGCTGCCGTATTCTGGAAAAAAAAAAAGCACATATTTTAAAATTTGGCCAGAAAACTGGTCCTTCAAATATCGATCGATTTAAAAGACCCTCATCTTGGAAAAAAAAAATAACTCTCAAACCAGGGACTTCGAAGTCCCAGGTTTGAGTTGTTTATTTTTTTTTTTTTTTTTTTTTTTGTTTTTTTTTTTTTTTTTTTTTTTTTTTTGTTTGTAGATATGTACCATCTTGCTTTAATTGATTGCATTTTGCATTTCGCCGATGTTTATCACAAAGGAATGTTGCAATAAATCTTTATCACAGGCAGGCAGCTCAACGTCGCTCATTGATAATAATTAACCAATCTTTTCAATGAAAATTATATCATATTATAACATTAATATAATATAGATCTGCCTTCTCCAACAATTATATCGTAGTAAAACGAACGACATTGTTTGTTTGTATTTCTCCCTTAAATGAAAATTGCATATGGAGGGCGTTGCACACATGTTATATTATACAGCATCTCATTGATTTTAAATTATATTTTTACCCCACCAATAAAAAAAAATATATGTATGTATATATATAAATATTTATCTAAATTTATATTATATGTCAATTTGATTACCATTCTTTAAATTATTTTCTTATATGCATATTGCTTACAGGCCCTTCATACATTGCCTGTTTTATTGTATAAAGAGGCTTTATCGAGGCTACATCGAAAAAAAAGATGTTTTGAATATTGTGTGGCCTTTATTATTATTATCATCATCATCATCATCATCATCATCATCATCATCATCATTATTATTATTATTATTATTATTATTATTATTATTATCATTATCATTATCATTATCATTATTATTATTATTATTATTATTATTAATATTATTATTATTATTATTATTAATATTTTTATTATTATTATTATTATTATTATTATTATTATTTTTATTTATTATTATTATTATTATTATTATTATTATTATTATTATTATTATTATTATTATTATTATTATTATTATTATTATTATTATTATTATTATTATTATTATTATTATTATTATTATTTTTATTATTATCACCATCCCCAGCTGATTCAAAAGATTGTTTTAAAAATATGCAAAGAGCATAATGAAAACATGAATATAGATCGCTCCCATTCCGCCGCGATGATTTTACATTAAAGCGTGACGTTAACTATCTATAGATAGTATGCAGATGACGTCACTCAGGCCTTTGTTATTGTTTTTGCCATCCGCGTTTGTGAGTTGTTCTCACTAAACTGTATTAACCAGACTATAAAAGTTCATGGTTACACAGAGTTTGTGTGTTGGTCCGTTATACTTCCGGATGGCAATGTTGTGAACTCCTTGGCCAACCGCATTCTATCTATAGATAGTTCGAAGATAACGTCTCTCATGTCATTGTTGTTGTTTTTTGCCATCCGCGTTTATGAGTAATGCTCACTGAACTGTATTAACCCGACTATAAACATTCATGGATACACACAGTTTTGTGTGTTGGCCAGTTATACTTCCGGATGGCAATGTTATGAGCTTCTTAGCCAACCGCATACTATCTATAGCCTGACACTCGAACCGTGGCCTTCGTAAAGTCATGGCCTGACACCGTTGCCATCGTTATGTTATATTAGCCTGATACTGAAATCCAAAAGGACTGGCAGTTTGACATCATTATTTGGTTTTTGCACCGCTTAGTGAGTTGTCGTTACTAGAGCTCATGGAAACAAGTTATTTCATTGGTTGAACTATTGAATACAACTCACGATTTGTGTCTTTTGACGTCATTTGTTGGTCAGTGTCAGGCTATGAGGTGATGGCTACGGACACACACACACACACACACACAGAGAGAGAGAGAGAGAGAGAGAGAGAGAGAGAGAGAGAGAGAGAGAGAGAGAGATAGAGAGAGAGACGCTCTCGTAGGAAAGCTAATTTGTTAACATTTAATGACAAAATACATGGTCTTTGCAATTTACAAATTACATACACGCATGTAACGTGCAAAAAAGAAGAAATAACAACGTTTAAAAAAATGTTGGACTTTTGACAAATTGCGCGCACTCGAATATCTAGTTGTTTGCATTTTTAAGTCCACTGCAATTTATTTATTGCTTTTTCAGAAATATAAAAGATTGCATTTTTAACAATTGTATGACGACCGCCTACTTTCAAGATAAAAAAAAAAAGAGTTGAACACTTTTATCTTATTCGGAATTTTACGCTGTTGCCATTTAAATTTATGGATTTAAATTTCACGCCAATTATTATTTGAACACATTGGCTGTCATTTTCTTTAAAAGAAAACATGATCAATAAGCTTCAACAGTCGTGACGTCACTTCCCTCATAATGACGCATAGTAACAAAGTAACTGGTTCTAAACTATCGGACGCCCTTATGAAATACTTCTCCGACGTGCATAAAAGTGTATCCAAATGAGAAAAACATAATAAATCTGATCATGTTTTGACTTTTATACATTCTGATCACATGACATGTGAAAAAGTTCTAGCCAGCATGAAGAATTAAAAAGTACCAATTTTCTTTGTTTAGAACCAAGCTGCTCGTTGCTCGGCGGACGTGACATCAGACTATTAAATCCTATTCTCTACACACTGAGTCATGCTAATGAAAATTGAACAGTTTTCACCATAATTTGATGGAACAATTGATGATTGATGGTTTTTAATAATATACCTGTCCCGGGAGATTTATTTTCACGATAACTACAATACCAAAACAATGCTCACAAAAAAAGAATCAA
Organism: Berghia stephanieae; assembly: GCF_034508935.2. Lineage (NCBI taxonomy): Eukaryota > Metazoa > Mollusca > Gastropoda > Nudibranchia > Aeolidiidae > Berghia > Berghia stephanieae. The sequence continues at coordinate 108,072,787 of NC_088360.1, forward strand.
TTAACTTAATTAATTAATCAATCAATTAATTAATAAAAATAACTTCTTTTTTTTTCGCTTTATTTATTTTTTTTTTTTTTAATCTTTCGCTACTGGACAAAAATTCTGGCAAAAAGGACTGGGTCGTTCATACAAGGACAACGACAACCTACTCATTGACTTCCGGATGAGACACGACGACGACGATGATGACGATGAAGACGATGATGATATGATGATGGTGATGACGATGATGATGATGATGATGATGATGATGTTAGCGATGAAGACGATAATGATGATGATGATGATGATGATGATGATGATGATGATGATGATGATGATGATGATGATGGTGATGATGGTGATAATAATGATGATGAAGATGATGATGATGATGATGATAATGATGACAATACGTGTTAATGTAACCAACCGGTTCACCCAGGATATAGTTCGAGGTGAACTGACCCCAGAGTTATTGACAACCAACCACGACCATTCGAAGAGATGTATCATATTTTTCCCAATATCTACGAACGCTCATTTTCTTATCTTCCCCCCCCCCCCCCCCCCCCCCCCCAAAAAAAAATAAATTCTATTTTCAGAACATCTAGTAGTGCAACCGTACAAAATTTCATAATTTACCATTCGTTGAATTTATGGATACTTATCAAGCTGGAAGACGGTAGGAAAATCCTGTAATTCCATTGACAATCATCTGTCTGGTTACAACTCAGATTCTCATCTAGGTGAAGACGATATTTAACACTCTCCTTACCAACCATAGGAAAATAATTGTCACATTTGTTACGATACAACTAACATTTTTCTTATTCAAATTTCTTTTGTACATCATAAAATTTAAAGAAAATGAACAGTGTGTTGTAGAGCATGTTTTGCAGAAGAAATTATGCATCGGAAGAACTTTACTGCTATTGTGTTTTGAGTGATAAAAAATAAATTTTTGTGTTAGTTGGGTGTGAAGTTTTGGGGAAAATCCTGAATATGGCTGGTAAGGAGAGTTAACCCTCCCCTTACCAACCATAGGAAAATCTTCACATTTGTTACGATGCAGCCAACAGTTTTCTCATTCTGATTTCTTTCGTTCATCGCAAAAATTTAAAGATTTTTTTTTCTTATTATTATAGTTATAAAAACCTGACACTGTTGTTGTAGAGTTCATTTTGCAATACAATATTATTATGTATAGAATGTACTTGTTTTTTATTCTGTTTGAGTAAGAATTATTGTCTATTTTTGTGTTGGGTGGGTGTGAAGATTTGGGGAAAATTCTGAAAATGGCGGTTACGGAAGGATTTAAATGGCCTTCATCTGCTCCACTATTACCATATTTCCCTCTTTTTTTTTGTTACAAACTGTTGACTTTTTGCATTTATCATATATTAATCAACATTTCCGTATTATCGTATCACATTATGGACCTCAAAGCGTAATAAAGTATGAGAAACCATACGGGTTGGCAAAACTGGGGGGGGGGGGGGGGGGGGGGGGGCATACGATTGCATTTTAATTATCTTTCAGAGAAATATACTACATGAATAGTACTTTAAGATAGTAGAATTTATATCTGTACCGTAAAACAATGTTTTAGACAAAAGTGTTCATATCAGTGTGGCTATGTGGTCTTGTGGTATGACACTCGCTTTCGGATCGGAGGGTCCTGGGTTCGAGCCTCGCTCACATTCTCTCATCGTACTAAGGTGTAAAATGAGTACCTGGTCCTTAACAGCGTTGTCTCTCTCTCTCCAAAAGAAACTTGTAATATCGTCAGGGCTCGTCCTACATGTTAAATATTGCTGTTGGCCAGGGACCATTTGTAAAGCGCTTTGAGCACGTTTAATGGCTATTGCTCTATATAAAATCTCAACAACAAAAAAACTCTTTACCCTTTTATAAAAAAATCTCCACAATATAGTCTGGCAATTTAAAGGTAAATTTATTTTCATTTCGTTCAGTGCAAGTCGTCTGTTGGAAAACTTTTTTTTATTTTGTACAAGCACACTACTAGACATTTTCGTCAATGTCTATAAATAGGAATTCATCAACGCCTGAATTAAATATGGTGATTGACGTGTGTGTGTGTGTGTGTGTGTGTGTGTGTGTGTGGTATGTACTGCCTTACCCGAGATATACCCGCATGTCACCCATCTGGTGCATTATGAAGCTCAAAGTCTCTTTACTATTTTGTAAGATAAGACACGGTCGCGACGCCACTCCATAGACCTGATCTATCACAATGAGATCTAGTGGACCAAACAGTACTATAGAAGTCGCCGCAGTATCACTTGATGGTTCCATGCGATAGATAGAAGAAGAAGAAGGAGGAGGAGGAGGAGGAGAAGAAGAAGAAGAAGAAGAAGAAGAAGAAGAAGAAGAAGAAGAAGAAGAAGAAGAAGAAGAAGAAGAAGAAGAAGAAGAAGAAGAAGAAGAAGAAGAAGAAAAAGAAAAAGAAAAAGAAAAAGAAAAAGAAAAAGAAAAAGAAAAAGAAAAAGAAAAAGAAGAAGAAGAAGAAGAAGAAGAAGAAGAAGAAGAAGAAGAAGAAGAAGAAGAAGAAGAAGAAGAAGAAGAAGAAAGAAGAAGAAGAAGAAGAAGAGAAGAAGAAGAAGAAGAAGAAGAAGAAGAAGAAGAAGAAGAAGAAGAAGAAGAAGAAGAAGAGAAGAGAAGAGAAGCAGAAGCAGAAGCAAAGCGAAGAAGAAGAAGAAGAAGAAGAAGAAGAAGAAGAAGAAGAAGAAGAAGAAAGAAGAAGAAGAAGAAGAAGAAGAAGAAGAAGAAGAAGAAGGAGAAGGAGAAGGAGAAGAGAAGAAGAAGAAGAAGAAGAAGAAGAAGAAGAAGAAGAAGAAGAAGAAGAAGAAGAAGAAGAAGAAGAAGAAGAAGAAGAAGAAGAAGAAGAAGAAGAAGAAGAAGAAGAAGAAGAAGAAGAAGAAGATTATGAAGAAATATGCACACATACAGACTCGTACAAACACTGGATGTATGAATATACGTGCGATTACGACAGGAGGAGAAGGGTTAGAAAAATCAGATAGGCGATGGGACAGAGTGATAAACGCTCCCCAACTATCAGTGCCAGAGGCTAAATTAAATGGATCGTGTTGTGATGGCAAAGGTTAGCAAAATGCCTGGCGGTTCAGCCGTGAGTACAGGGTGCCTGGGCTCCGTTAGGAAAGATTCCTGACTGCACAACAAAAGCATCTCAGTGATGACGATGCATGAGTGTGGTCAGAGCAATCAAATAATATGCACAGGTGAAATGCTTTGATGGCCGACTCAGACCTGCCTGCGACTACGCAAAATTCGTCAGAATTACGAAATTTTGAATCCAATTTCAGAAATTGATGAGTATCTCTATGTCTTTGTTTGTTTTTAAGGGTTTTACGGCGCTTGCAACACATTAAGGTCATATCAGCGCCAGTGAAAAGGAAGAAAATGGGATATTAAAAAGTTATAGAATTACAATTAAAGCATCCAAGAAAAGGTAAGACAAAGGGGAATTTGTTCAAATAGGAAACAGATGTAGATTCCAAGAGCACACAATCAAAGTACTTAGTTTGAGATCACCTAAAAGTCTCATCCAGCCACAAGCACAGGTCCCCACTAAGAGGAAAACACTCAAATGTTTTACAAATCATATATATTATAAAGAAAACATAATACAGTGCATAACAGAGAGATGATTTACAAGGAAATATTATTATTATGATCATCATCATCATCATCATCATCATCA
>NC_088360.1:108081516-108089016 GCF_034508935.2 Berghia stephanieae
TTTATTTATTTATTTATTTATTTATTTATTTATTTATTTATTTATTTATTTATTTATTTATTTATTCATCTTCAACCCTACGATGTACACCTATCGCATTCAAATCGTCCATCAAAAACTCTTCATCATCATTGCCTTTTTCACCCTGGGTCAGGGTATAGGCCACAGACAAACAGTTTCCATCCTTCTCTATCCTGAGCCAACTTTTTTATCTCATTCCAGGTCTTACCACTTCTCTGTATATCAGCTTCTTTAATTCTTCTCCATGTTCCTCGTGGCCTTCCCCTTGATCTTCTGCCCTGAGGGTTCCAGTCCAATACTTTCTTTGTTATAGTTGAGTCATTCTTTCTAAGCGTGTGTCCAATCCATCTCCATCGTCTTCTTCCTATATCCTCTCCCACTGGTTTCTGTTGTGTTCTTTTCCATACTTCTTCATTTTTTATTCTATCCATCCATTTTATTCTGAGTAGCTTACGCATGCACCTGTTTACGAAAATCTGTACCCTCCTTATACATGCCTGTGATGCGTTCCAAGTTTCACATCCATACAGTAGGACAGACTTCACGTTTGAGTTGAAAAGTCTTAGCTTTAGTTGAAGGGAGATATCTTTAGTTCTCCAAACTCTGTTCAAAGATGTGAATGCAGCCTGTGCCTTTCCTATTCGTGCTTTCACCTCTGCTTCCGTGCCTCCATCCTTGTCAATTATACTTCCGAGATAGCAGAAAGTGTCTATATCTTCGAGTTCCTGATCTTTAACTTTGATCTGCTCCCTTTGATGCGTACCTATCCTCAAGACCTTTGACTTTGCAGGGTGAATTCTTAGACCAATTGATTCCGACAGGCTGTTTATAATTGTGGTTTTTTCTTGCATCTGGTCCTGGGTGTGGGACAAAAGAGCCAGATCATCTGCAAAATCCAGATCATCCAACTGTGTCCAGGGGGTCCACTGTATCCCATTTCTTCTCCCTTTGGAGGTTTCCTTCATTAGCCAATCAATGGCAAGGATGAACAGGAATGGAGAGAGCAAGCATCCCTGCTTGACACCAGTCTTAATTTCAAAGCTGTCAGTAAGCTGATCTTCATGTACAACCCTGCAACTTGATCCTTCATACATTTCCTTAATGAGGTTTACTATCTTTTCAGGGAGTCCATAATGTGCCAGAATTTTCCACAATGTTGCTCTGTCAATACTGTCGAAAGCCTTCTCGTAATCCAGAAAGTTGACAATAAGAGGAGAGTTCCATTCTATAGACTGTTCCACTATGACTCGCAGAGAGGCAATCTGGTCGGTGGTTGAACGGTTTTTTCGAAAACCTGCCTGTTCGTCCCGCAGTTTAGCATCTGTTGCATTCTTAATTCTCTCTAAAATAATACGGTTGAAAACCTTTCCTGGGATAGAAAGAAGAGTGATGCCTCGATAATTATTACAATTACTGAGGTCCCCTTTCTTTGGAAGCTTGATAAGATGTCCTTCCTTCCAATCCTTTGGGAATATCCCGTCATTCCAGATTCTCTCAAATAGTGGGTGCAGGGCCTCAGCATTTCTTTCCGCATCAACTTTTAGAGCCTCCGGTGGAATCTGGTCTGGTCCAGCAGCTTTCCCCCTTTTCATCTTGTTAATGGCACCCACAATCTCTGCTATCGATGGTGGATCACAGCTAATTGGTAGCTCATTCCTTGCAGGCAAAATTTCTGGCTGGTTGTCTGGTGGTGGTCTGTTCAGAAGGCAGTTGAAATGTTCCCTCCATCGTTCAGATTGAGCCTCTTTTCCAAAAATAGTTTTCCCATCTTTGTCTTTGACTGGTACCTCTGGTTTCCCATATTTTCCAGCAAGTGTCTTGGTAGTTTGATAAAGGATCCTCATGTGTCCTCCAGTCGCTGCTGCTTCTGCTTTCTCTGCAAGTCTGTTCATGAATGCTTCCTTGTCTTTCTTCACAGATCTTTTGACTTCCTTAGCTATGGCTCGATACTGCTCTTGTGCATCCAGTCTTGAAGCCCTTGTTCGGCTTGCATTCACTTGTTCCTTCCTTGTTCTCCTCTTTTCAATAACGTCCAAGGTGGTTGGACTTATCCATTCTTTATGTTCTGATTTCTTTACCCCCAATACCTCGTGGCAAGTTGTTATGTAGACTTCCTTGATCTTTGCCCAATGTGACTCTACATCTATGTCCTCCTCGAGCTCAGTAAGAGGTTGGAATCTATTACTCAATTGTAGTTTGAATTCCTCATTCTTTTCCCCATCAAGTGCATTCACCTCGAATTTTCTTCTTGTATGTGATCTGGCCCCGTGTTTTCTGAGTCGGAGCTTAAGCTTTGCCAATAGCAGGTGGTGGTCTGATCCAACATCTGCCCCTCTCCGTACTGTCACATCTTCCAATGAACGTCTGAATCTACGAGAGATACAAAAATGATCAATCTGATTCTCTGTCATACCATCTGGTGAGACCCAAGTTGCTTTGTGGATCCTCTTATGGGGGAACACTGATCCTCCAATCACCAAACTGTTGAATGCACAGAAATTTGCAAATCTCTCACCATTATCATTCATTTCTCCCATGCCATGACGTCCCATGATACCTTCATAGCCTACGTTATCCTGTCCCACTTTTGCATTAGCATCTCCCATCAATATGTTGATGTCTTTCCTTGGCAACTTGTCAATGACTTGTTGTAGCAGACCATAAAATGTATCTTTGTCCTCATCTGTTGCATCATTTGTTGGGGCATAGATCTGTACAATGTTCATGCTGATCTTCTTACTCCGTGTTGTAAAGGACGCCATGATGATCCTTTCTCCGCATTGTTCCCATCCTCTCAGTGACTTCTGGGCAAACTTGCTTAGAATTATTCCTACTCCCTGTGTATGAATCCCGTCCCCTCTCCCTGAATATAAAATCTTCTCCCCAGACTTGAGGTGTTTCTGTCCGGATTGTATCCAGTGGGTTTCGCTTACTCCAAGTATATGCAGCCTGTATCTTCTCATCTCAGTCACAACTTGAGAGCTTTTTCCTGCTTCATACATGGTGCGAACGTTCCACGACGCAATTCGAAGCTGCTTGTTTGGCGAAGACGTCATCGGGTCAGCAGAGTCCTTTCGGCTTTGTCTGTTGTCCTTCATAAATTCTGATATTCCAGAAACTCTTCGGTCGCCCAAGCTAAAAAAAGGATTTGGTTTGTCTGTCTGTGTTTCTGTAACGGTTAGAGTTTAACGGAAAGGGGTGTTAACCCTTTGCCAACCCCCAACCTGGAGGACCAGGTGACTCAAAGATGGAGGAATCACACACCATTAGTCGCCTTTTACGACACGCTGGCTTGGCGTTGGGCTATTCTTGACCCTCTCAGTTGAGGGACCCCGGACACCACACGGGGTGTGAAATAATAATAATTCATCCATAGGAAATGTTTTGTACAGACGTGTTGAACAAACAATATTTATTTATTTATTTATTTATTTATTTATTTATTTATTTATTTATTTATTTATTTATTATTATTTATTTATTTATTATTTATTCATCTTCAACCCTACGATGTACACCTATCGCATTCAAATCGTCCATCAAAAACTCTTACGTTTCATAATTATGATGATAATATATATTTGCTCCTATCAATTTACCTACATCGAATAATTTAAGTAGCTAATTATCCATGGCGTTCCCATGTTTACATCCATCACCTTCAACGCAAGAAGCGTGTCTATTCAAAGTTTCCACGCTCACTTTATAAATTAAACAAGTTGCTTAAGCCGCGGTGACTTTTACCGTTCCACGAAAAAATACCATTCTTTAATTATTTTTTTTTTTCAAATTTGGCCAGAAAACTATAAATCCATAATGTACAGTATGGATAGATTAAGGATTATCTCCCAACTGTCATGAAGTCTTGAAAGTTAAAAGTCTCGGGTTTGAGAAAAATAGTCAATTTGAGGTCGTCTGCATCTAATTATGATTATGTATCGGTATCGTTTTAATACGTTAAATTTGAAGGGGGAAAAAAACGCGATTTTTCAACATACTCGATGACTTGCTCATGAGTCAGCGAGAATTCGATACATCTTACGTCATTAGAAAAGAAAGAAACCGTCGCGTTTGAAGTTTGGCTGAACTCCCAAACCAAATATCTGGCCTGTACCAATGAGTTGAATGTGTGCGCTCGTTTCATTTGTTTTGAAATGTTCAAGTAGAGCTTGTTATATTGTAGTTTTGTTATTTTAATTAAAATCAGTTGGCTCAAAGAATAAATATTTGTAAATTTGCCTCAAGACCATGTGTACATATTTATTTGCAGGTCTGATAACTGAAACGAAAGTAGGTATAGCTTGATTTAACATTGTTCTAATGTGTTGGTTTGAGAATATTTCCATTACAACAGCGAGCTCGTAATAAGTTGGGTTATCAGACCTGCAAATGAGTACACGTCGCATCAAGAGTATAGATCAACAGGGACCCTTTGTAAAGCGCTTTAAGCACGTTTAGTGGATTTTGCGCTATATAAAGCTCAAGTTGTATTTTTTTTTATGTTGTGTTTTTTTTTTCTGACCATCTTCGAGAGAAAACGCAAAATCAAATCTCCAACTTTTAAACAAAAGTGAAAAATGGGTTTACAACATTTGGCATTAATTTGTGTTATCACCAGGTTACAACTAGTCTATTAGTAATCTAATAAAACCACATATTTAAAATTTTGGCCAGAAAACTTGTCCTACAAATATCGACCGATTAAAATGATGGCCCTCATCCTTCTAAAAAAAAAAAAACTCTCAAACCTTCGACTATCGTGACGTTCCAGAATTGAGAGATTTTGTAACAAGATTAAGAACGTTTTAATCGATCGATATTTGAAGGACGAGTTTTCTGGCCAAAATTATTTTTTATAATACTGGGGGGGGGGGGGGGGGGGGGGTTCATAATACGGCCAAACAATGCAATGCCGTTTAATGTTCGTTTCAAGTGTATCGGATATCTACATCATCAGTGCTGACGCAAGATTAACATCGCGAGACAACTCATTCATGCTTGCACTATGCAACCACAAAGGAAACAATAATAATTATGATTAGGATTCCACGCCATTGTACGTGTACCCAAGAACCATTTGACTTTTTACATTGTCTACTATCAACAAACCAACAGTTAATATTAACCCTTTTACAGCTGTGGTTTGTTTTTTGTTTTGTTTTGTTTTTTTTTTTTTGTTTTTTTAATTTGCTTGTTCTTGTTCTGATTTGTTTTTTTGTTTTTTTTTTGTTTTTTTTTTGTTATTGTTTTTTGTTTGTTTGTTTGTTTTTTTTTTTTTTTTTTTTTGTGTGTTTTTTTTGTTTTTTTTTTTTTTTGTTTTTGTTTTTGTTTTTGTTTTTGTTTTTTTTTTTGTGAAGGAGAAGATGGCGCCCACAATACTTCAAACCGGCCAAAAGTATGCAACAGCAAGAGAGAATTACTGGCCTGGTAGTACAAGATATCTGCAGACCAAATGGTATGGGCCCTTGACAAGATATCTGCAGAATAAACTGTATGGGCCCCTGACAAGATATCTGCAGAATAAACTGTATGGGCCCCTGACAAGATATCTGCAGACCAAACGGTTTGGGCCCCTGACAAGATATCTGCAGAATAAACTGTATGGGCCTCTGACAAGATATCTGCAGAATAAACTGTATGGGCCTCTGACAAGATATCTGCAGAATAAACTGTATGGGCCCCTAACAAGATATCTGCAGACTAAACGGTATGGGCCCTGACAAGATATCTGCAGAATAAACTGTATGGGCCTCTGACAAGATATCTGCAGACTAAACGGTATGGGCCCCTGACAAGATATCTGCAGAATAAACTGTATGGGCCTCTGACAAGATATCTGCAGAATAAACTGTATGGGCCTCTGACAAGATATCTGCAGAATAAACTGTATGGGCCCCTGACAAGATATCTGCAGACTAAACGGTATGGGCCCCTGACAAGATATCTGCAGAATAAACTGTATGGGCCCCTACAAGATATCTGCAGACTAAACGGTATGGGCCCCTGACAAGATATCTGCAGAATAAACTGTATGGGCCCCTGACAAGATATCTGCAGACCAAACGGTTTGGGCCCCTGACAAGATATCTGCAGAATAAACTGTATGGGCCTCTGACAGAGTTGAGGGAGACAACGGCGTTCCTTCACCATCTAGACATTCAAATATGAAGACAATATGAGGAGTAACGAAGAAGAAGAAGAAGAAGAAGAAGAAGAAGAAGAAGAAGAAGAAGAAGAAGAAGAAGAAGAAGAAGAAGAAGAAGAAGAAGAAAGAAAGAAAGAAAGAAAGAAAGAAAAAGAAAGAAAAAGAAAGAAAGAAAAAGAAAGAAAAAGAAAAAAAAAATTTGCATTCGAGCGAATTCAGTCTCACCTTAAAAGGGTTAAATATTCCATATTTACATGACTAACCCCAACCAAACACCTTTACCTCCCCCATCCCCATCATCCCATCACCTTTCATCCCCTTTCCCTCCATTATCGCCACTCACATCGCGCCCCTGCCATTATGAAGCCGACAGAAAAGTACCCCTTCCTAATCCTATGATTACTCTACTGGCTCCAACTTTCTTTGCGTTCCGTTGTATCCTCCACAGAGCCTCGTCGGGCCGCCTCCGGATGAACCAAAATAAATCGTATACCCCATTCGTTTTACAGCATTTTCCACAGTTATAATGAGACCTAATTTTAAACTATGGCTTTCGTTGTGGGGTTTAATATAATTAGATAGGCTTAGAAGCGTCAACTTACTGTCTAAATCAACGATGCAAGTGTTTTGTTTCGCGCTTCGTCACTTCCGGTGGAGTATTATTAATAGTCATGGAGCAAAATATAACATGACAATATAATCCTGACTAGGATGTTAAATTTAATCAGTATAAACTTTCAACGCGACATTTCATCCCCTCATCGAAGTGGCTTCGTGAATAAAAAACACTTGGTGACATTTTCGTCGTCGCCATCTTAATTTCATTCATTGAAAAATTGCGTGCAGGAAAAAAAAAATTATTAAATGTCACTGAATCAATATCCTATGCATTGACTTATTTCGTTTTGACTTAATTTGTGCGAATATTTTTAGAAACCATCAATCAAACCAGGCTTATTTTTTTTTCAAATCCACCTCTGGGCTGACTTGCACTAGATAAGACATGTACGCATGCAAGATACAGTGCCAAACACAAACAGAATAGAGAAATAAACAGAAGAGGGGGGGGGGGGGAGAGAAAGAAAACCCTAAAACGACTATAATGTGGTCTTGCGGTATGCCACTCGCCTTCGGATCGGAAGGTCCCGAGTTCGAGCCTCGCTCAGCGCAAAGTTGAGTCCTTGGAAAAGGCTCATGACTCACGTTCTCTCACCGTACTCGGATGTAACTTGAGAACCTGGCCGTTTACAGCGTGGTCTCCGTCGACAACAACAAAAAACAACATTGTAATATCGCCTAACAGGCGTCATGTCTCGTTCCACGTGTTGCTGTAA
>NC_088360.1:108096516-108109016 GCF_034508935.2 Berghia stephanieae
CCTTTTATTGTATGTTTCTTTTCTCTCTTTATTTTATTTTATTAAACCAGGGCAGTATTGAGTTAATCAATATGATAAAATGCACCAAATGAAATAAGGAATGTTGAGCTCAGAAATGATTCCACGTGTGCTGTTGAATGAGAAATATATATATATATATATATATATATATATATATATATATATATATATATATATATATATATATATATATATATATATATAAAACACTACTGACGCGTGTCCGAGGGTTGTTTTCTGATGAGGATGATAGGGTTTTTGCTATGAGTCGGAGGATCAGAATATAGCTCGGATGATCAAACTGTAAAATAAATTAAATAAATAAAAGACCTTCAGAGCCATAGGAGCAAATGGAACCGGAGTTTATCCCGGTTTCTATAGCGTGAAACGGACAATAGCAATTGCTTGCTACCCTTTGGATAGGACGCAGGTCTATCGCACAAAGTACTTTCCGGATTTCCGCCAGATCCATCTGACCAGCTACCAATCACTGCTGGGTGGACAGGGACGGGGGGGGGGGGGGGGGGGGAGGAGGGAGGGCAGAAAAAATCTCGACTGCACCCGGATCGATCTCGGTCCCTTTCCTTGTGAAGAGAGTGCTCTACCAACTAAGCTTCCGGGACCAATGGGATCGACTATGGATGAACGACAAACTGGGGAAATCTCGGAAAATCGCGGGAAAACGCGGAAAAGCTTGGCAATTTGGTTAACGCACTCCTTACGATACATTTTCAGAATTTTACCCAAAATTTTACACCCACCAAAACAAAAATATATTTATTTATTCAAACAGAAAAGCAAAAAGCACATTCTATATATAATGTTTTTCAGCAAAATAAGCTCTACAAGACAGTTTCAAGATTGTATAGCTATAACAAAATATTCTCTTCAAATGATGTGATGTAGACAAGAAATCAGAATGAGATAATTGTTGGTTGAATCGTAACGAATGTGACGATTTTCCTATCGTTGATAAGAAGGGGTTAGAGACACGATGAGGATTGTGGGCTACTTCCGGTAAGTCTATTGATATGGTGGTAATGGCGACTACGATAATGTTGTTGTTGATGTTGTTGATAATGATGATGTTGATGATGGTTATGATGATGATGATGATGATGATGATGATGATGATGATGATGATAATGATGATGATGATGATGATGATGATTGCGATGATGATGATGATGATGGCGATTATGATTGTGATGATGATGATGATGATGATAATGATGATGATGATGATGATGACGACGATGGTAATGACAATAATCATGAAGCTATAGCCTTAACGTTAACAGTTATAGAAAAGAACGTAAATGATATTTATCACTATAATTGCCCTTTGTATTCGTTATTTTACTCTTAATAGATTTCAAGCTACTAACTAGCCTTAGCCCCAACAGAAGCAGCAAATGGTCGGCAAAAGATTATAAAGACAGACACGGTGTACAAGAACCGGCAAATCCACAGGAAAATAATATTATTATAAAGAACATTTGAGAACTAGGCAAATCCTTTCAGCCTGAACACACATGGGTCACGTGATGTTTGAGGACTTGAACACACAACAAACATGAAAGATGACGTTGGATGGGTGGGTGGGGGGGGGGGGGGGGGTTATGTTTGTAAAGAAAAAGGTGAAGGTGAGAGTGAGATAAAAAATATATATATAATAGACAATAACTCAAACGATGGACGTCGTAGGATATCCGCGGGGGTTTCCAAAAATGCAAACGAATTTATAATGTTATTTGTACCAAGAAATAAAGTGAGTAGTAGGAAAGGGCCAGAAGACAATAGAGAATTAAAATTTTCGCGGCGGTGATGGGGGCTCGAACCCGCGACATTATTGGTTCGGCGATGACTCTACCGTATTAGCTATCCACCTCTCCTTGAGTGGTGGGGATAGCTCGTACGGGAGAGTCACGCTCTCCACCGGCCATGCGGAGTTGTCGTAACAGCCAGTAAGGTCGCGAGTTCGAGCCCCCATCGCCGCCGCGAAAATTTTTATTCTCTATATATTATTGTGTTCTGGCACTTTCCTACACACTTTATTTCTTGTTATTATCAACACAAGTACCTGCTCCACTCACTTTTCTGAATCGTATATTTGTGTGTGTTTCGTTTATGTGAATGTTCGTGAATCTTATTAAATTTACTAACTCCCCCTATAACCTCATCCGACGTGCACATATACACAGGTCTGACATCCGAACGCAGTTATGGGCCTAGGTTAACAATGTTGTAATGGACAATATTGAGAGTAATAATTTTTATTTTTTTTTTAGATCCCCATTACAACAATGAGCTAGCCAATAATGAATTGGGTAATCAGACCTGCATATTAGTATACGTCGACCTCACCTATATAATTTCTTGGGGAACGCGCAGTGGGAACGCTTTCGAAATTTCAAGCACGTGACTTCACAAATCTTATTTCATAGCCCCACCTGTATTTCTTCCTATTAAAACACATGCTTTTTAACTATAATTGGATATTGAATTTACGATTTGACATTATGAGAACGCACATACACGTGTGTTCGTTCTCTGGCCAGGATATCAATACGCGTCAAAATCTATTTTTAGTATTTAAAAAATAAATAAATAAATAAATTAAAACCCGGATGCGTGACAGAGAAAAATAACATTTTTGAACTGTTGCGTTAAAGATATTTATCATTATACCCTTCTAATGATCTCATCTATAATAGTATTTCTTATCTAAACTAGTCCTTTTTTTTTTTTGGTGAAAATGATAACTTCTTGAAATTTAACAATATTGACATTAGGAATTACCATTGCGGTCAAGATATCACTACGCATCAAAATCTATTTTTAGTAAAACCGGATGTGTGCTGTGGCAGAAAAAGAAAAATATTGAACTATCTACTGTCTTTTTATTCTTTTTACAAAGAAAAATCGGGACGCCTCGCAATATATTATTTGCTATAACGTTATAATAAAATCGGGTTTTCCCCAAAATCAAAAGGGTATAATAATGTATGTGTATGTGTGTGTTTTACACACGTGAGTGTGTGTGTGTGTTTGTATGTATGTGTGTGTGTTCATGAATTGAAGAATCACAGTGGAAAAAGTTAACCAAAACTTCGTGTAAACAGAGCCAAAAATAAAATTAAAAAATCAATCACAGAAAACAGTACTGGGACATGAGACAAGATAGAGATAGATAGATAGATAGATAGATAGATAGATAGATAGATAGATAGATAGATAGATAGAGAGAGAGAGAGAGAGAGAGGGAGAGAGAGAGGAGAGAGAGAGAGGAGAGAGAGAGAGAGAGACTGACGACATTAAAATCAACTTGTCTGCTGAGGGTCGAACTTGAGTTCTCCCCGTTTACATAAAAAATACTCTATTGTCGAAACTGATGCTTGGGAAATATATCAAGTTTTTTTTAAAAGTGACGTCACTTCCCCCGTAATGACGCATAGTAACATTAACTGGTTCTAAACTATCGGAACGGCGGAAGCCCTTATGAAATACTTCTCCTGCGAGCATAAAAGTGAATCCAGAGGAGAAAAACGTGATAAATCTGATCATGTTTTGGCTTTTATACATTCTGATCACATGACATGTGAAAAAGTTCTAGCCAGATGAAGAATAAAAAGTACCGATTATCCTTGTTTAGAACAAAGCTGCTGGGTTGCGGGCGGACGTGACATCCGACTATTGAATCCAATTTCGTTGACTCAGATCAATACACTACAAAAAGAACACTCTCAAACGTCTTCCTAAATAAACATGAATACTTTGTATTTACTACGAATAATACACTTTTTTTTTTTGTTGCGTTAATTGAGATGGAGGTGTGTAGTGTGTAGGTTAGGTGTATGTGAGTCAATGTGTGACGTAAGGAATGTGTCATAAGTCTTAAGGTGTTGACATTCTTCCTCTTAGGCTTTGTATGGGGGTTTTAATCAAATCGATTGTTTAGCAAACAATATAATATGGAATATTGATAATGTGTTTTACAGAAGTCTGTGTATGAATGCCGTATGTATGTATGAGTGTTTGTATGTGTGTGTGTGTGTGTATGTGTGTGTCACTACTGACGCGTGTCCGAGGGTTGTTTTCTGATGAGGATGATAGGGTTTTTGCTATGAGTCGGAGGATCAGAATATAGCTCGGATGATCAAACTGTAAAATAAATTAAATAAATAAAAGACCTTCAGACCCATAGGAGCAAATGGAACCGGAGTTTATCCCGGTTTCTATAGCGTGAAACGGACAATAGCAATTGCTTGCTACCCTTTGGATAGGACGCAGGTCTATCGCACAAAGTACTTTCCGGATTTCCGCCAGATCCATCTGACCCAGCTACCCAATCACTGCTGGGTGGACAGGGACGGGGGGGGGGGGGAGGGGGGGGGAGGGCAGAAAAAAATCTCGACTGCACCCCGGATCGATCTCGGTCCCTTTCCTTGTGAAGAGAGTGCTCTACCAACTAAGCTTTCGGGACCAACGGGATCGACTATGGATGAACGACAAACTGGGGAAATCTCGGAAAAGCGCGGAAAAACGCGGAAAAGCTTGGCATTTTGATTAACGCACTCCTTACCATACATTTTCAGAATTTTACCCAAAATTTTACACCCACCCAAAACAAAAATATATTTATTTATTCAAACAGAAAAGCAAAAAGCACATTCTATATATAATGTTTTTCAGCAAATAAGCTCTACAAGACAGTTTCAAGATTGTATAGCTATAACAAAATATTCTCTTCAAATGATGTGATGTAGACAAGAAATCAGAATGAGATAATTGTTGGTTGAATCGTAACGAATGTGACGATTTTCCTATCGTTGATAAGAAGGGGTTAGAGACACGATGAGGATTGTGGGCTACTTCCGGTAAGTCTATTGATATGGTGGTAATGGCGACTACGATAATGTTGTTGTTGATGTTGTTGATAATGATGATGTTGATGATGGTTATGATGATGATGATGATGATGATGATGATGATGATGATGATGATGATAATGATGATGATGATGATGATGATGATTGCGATGATGATGATGATGATGGCGATTATGATTGTGATGATGATGATGATGATGATAATGATGATGATGATGATGATGACGACGATGGTAATGACAATAATCATGAAGCTATAGCCTTAACGTTAACAGTTATAGAAAAGAACGTAAATGATATTTATCACTATAATTGCCCTTTGTATTCGTTATTTTACTCTTAATAGATTTCAAGCTACTAACTAGCCTTAGCCCCAACAGAAGCAGCAAATGGTCGGCAAAAGATTATAAAGACAGACACGGTGTACAAGAACCGGCAAATCCACAGGAAAATAATATTATTATAAAGAACATTTGAGAACTAGGCAAATCCTTTCAGCCTGAACACACATGGGTCACGTGATGTTTGAGGACTTGAACACACAACAAACATGAAAGATGACGTTGGATGGGTGGGTGGGGGGGGGGGGGGGTTATGTTTGTAAAGAAAAAGGTGAAGGAGAGAGTGAGATAAAAAATATATATATAATAGACAATAACTCAAACGATGGACGTCGTAGGATATCCGCGGAGGTTTCCAAAAATGCAAACGAATTTATAATGTTATTTGTACCAAGAAATAAAGTGAGTAGTAGGAAAGGGCCAGAAGACAATAGAGAATTAAAATTTTCGCGGCGGTGATGGGGGCTCGAACCCGCGACATTATTGGTTCGGCGATGACTCTACCGTATTAGCTATCCACCTCTCCTTGAGTGGTGGGGATAGCTCGTACGGGAGAGTCACGCTCTCCACCGGCCATGCGGAGTTGTCGTAACAGCCAGTAAGGTCGCGAGTTCGAGCCCCATCGCCGCCGCGAAAATTTTTATTCTCTATATATTATTGTGTTCTGGCACTTTCCTACACACTTTATTTCTTGTTATTATCAACACAAGTCCCTGCTCCACTCACTTTTCTGAATCGTATATTTGTGTGTGTTTTGTTTATGTGAATGTTCGTGAATCTTATTAAATTTACTAACTCCCCCTATAACCTCATCCGACGTGCACATATACACAGGTCTGACATCCGAACGCAGTTATGGGCCTAGGTTAACAATGTTGTAATGGACAATATTGAGAGTAATAATTTTTATTTTTTTTTAGATCCCCATTACAACAATGAGCTAGCCAATAATGAATTGGGTAATCAGACCTGCATATTAGTTACGTCGACCTCACCTATATAATTTCTTGGGGAACGCGCAGTGGGAACGCTTTCGAAATTTCAAGCACGTGACTTCACAAATCTTATTTCATAGCCCCACCTGTATTTCTCCTATTAAAACACATGCTTTTTAACTATAATTGGATATTGAATTTAACGATTTGACATTATGAGAACGCACATACACGTGTGTTCGTTCTCTGGCCAGGATATCAATACGCGTCAAAATCTATTTTTAGTATTTAAAAAATAAATAAATAAATAAAATTAAAACCCGGATGCGTGACAGAGAAAATAACATTTTTGAACTGTTGCGTTAAAGATATTTATCATTATACCCTTCTAATGATCTCATCTATAATAGTATTTCTTATCTAAACTAGTCCTTTTTTTTTTTTGGTGAAAATGATAACTTCTTGAAATTTAACAATATTGACATTAGGAATTACCATTGCGGTCAAGATATCACTACGCATCAAAATCTATTTTTAGTAAAACCGGATGTGTGCTGTGGCAGAAAAGAAAAATATTGAACTATCTACTGTCTTTTTATTCTTTTTACAAAGAAAAATCGGGACGCCTCGCAATATATTATTTGCTATAACGTTATAATAAAATCGGGTTTTCCCCAAAATCAAAAGGGTATAATAATGTATGTGTATGTGTGTGTTTTACACACGTGAGTGTGTGTGTGTGTGTGTTTGTATGTATGTGTGTGTGTTCATGAATTGAAGAATCACAGTGAAAAAGTTAACCAAAACTTCGTGTAAACAGAGCCAAAAATAAAATTAAAAATCAATCACAGAAAACAGTACTGGGACATGAGACAAGATAGAGATAGATAGATAGATAGATAGATAGATAGATTTGATAGATAGATAGATAGAGGAGAGAGAGAGAGAGAGAGAGAGAGAGAGAGAGAGAGAGAGAGAGAGAGAGAGAGACTGACGACATTAAAATCAACTTGTCTGCTGAGGGTCGAACTTGAGTTCTCCCCGTTTACATAAAAAATACTCTATTGTCGAAACTGATGCTTGGGAAATATATCAAGTTTTTTTTAAAAGTGACGTCACTTCCCCGTAATGACGCATAGTAACATTAACTGGTTCTAAACTATCGGAACGGCGGAAGCCTTATGAAATACTTCTCTGCGAGCATAAAAGTGAATCCAGAGGAAAAAAAACGTGATAAATTGATCATGTTTTGGCTTTTATACATTCTGATCACATGACATGTGAAAAAGTTCTAGCCAGATGAGAATAAAAAGTACGATTACCCTTGTTTAGAACCAAGTGTGGGTTGCGGGCGGACGTGACATCCGACTATTGAATCCAATTTCGTTGACTCAGATCAATACACTACAAAAAGAACACTCTCAAACGTCTTCCTAAATAAACATGAATACTTTGTATTTACTACGAATAAAAACACTTTTTTTTTTGTTGCGTTAATTGAGATGGAGGTGTGTAGTGTGTAGGTTAGGTGTATGTGAGTCAATGTGTGACGTAAGGAATGTGTCATAAGTCTTAAGGTGTTGACATTCTTCCTCTTAGGCTTTGTAGGGGGGTTTAATCAAATCGATTGTTTAGCAAACAATATAATATGGAATATTGATAATGTGTTTTACAGAAGTCTGTGTATGAATGCCGTATGTATGTATGAGTGTTTGTATGTGTGTGTGTGTGTGTATGTGTGTGTGTATGTGTGTGTGTGTGTGTGCGTGTAAGTAGATGTGTGTAACATTTTCCTTGGACTAAGTGATAACAAAACTATGTAGACATAACAGAGCAGTTCTGGTCCTTGGATAAATAATGACAATGTTTAAATACATCGTACTGTTGAGTGTATGAACGAACGATTCAATCAATCAAAGAATGAACAAATGAATGAATGAACAAACGAATGAATGAATGAATGAATGAGTGAATGAATGAATGAATGAATGAATGAATGAATGAATGAATGATGTGAATATGAACTAACAAAGGAATGAATAGACCGACAGGTGATTGTATCCCTGAATACGCGCAAGCAAAGGACCGAATGAACGATTGAATAGACGAGAGAGAAACAAACAGTAAGATGATAATATATAAAAAAAAAAAAATAATATAATATGTCTGAACGTATGATGATTGGATTACACAGGCAGGTTTACAAATTACGAAGAAAAAGTCGTGACATCACGCCTCCTACTTGTCCGGTTCCAAAATCATTGGAAGTGTGTATGTAACCAGTCCTTCAGAGGACTAATAATGATGAATAGATTACATATTAAATCATAAGGTGGCAGGATTATTTTAGTAGCGGGATGAATGGGCAGATTCTAAGGATTACAGGGACGGACAATCTTTCGTTATTGACGACAATCATATATTGCACAAAATATTTTCTTTGGATCAATAAATTATTATTATTATTATCATCATCATCATCATCATCATCATCATCATCATCATCATCATCATCATCATTATTTTATTATTATTATTATTATTATTATTATTATTATTATTATTATTATTATTATTATTATTATGATTATGATTATGATTATTATTATGATTTTATTATTATTATTTATTATTATTATTATTATTATTATTATTTATTATTATTATTCCAATTGCTACAAAAATTCGTAGAATTACGAAAAAATTTTGAGCCCCGGTTGCAGAGCTTCAAATGTGTCTCTGACTCAATAAATCTTATAGAGAAGGAAAGTTCACTCCATGTAACCTATATATAGGACTTAGGAGCATTTTTTTTCTTAAATCATGTTTAGGGCAGCAGCTTCTTATGGTGCTCACACTACTATGTTACGACGATCGACCCAATCAGCAAATTCTTTACCGCACTCGTACGCCGTCGCAAACGCACCCGACCGGAAGCTTCGTCACAACACACCGTTCAACTAGATGCTTTATGGTTTCGGGCTTCGGGGCTCGTTACCACAACGGGTAGATGTCGGACAGGTGGAAAGTCCCCCACTGAAGAAGCGATTTTGTTTTGGGGAAATTATAAAGCTATTTCTATGGTGACTCTTTCTTTTTTCCCTCAGAAACTACGAATTTCGGAAATTTCACGTTGACAGCTCTGGATACTATGGGATTAAAACACTGAAACATGCCAGATTAAACGAGTTGACTGCCCTACTCTGGAAAAACACGTATTTCAAAATTTGGACGGAAAACTCGTCCTTCGAATATCGATCGATTTAAATGACCCTCGTCGTGGCAAACTCTCTCAAACCTGGGACTTTTATTAAAGACCTCTTGAGGTCCCAGGTTTGATAGTTTTTGTCAATATGAGGGTCGTTTAAATCGATAGATATTTAAAGGAAGAGTTTTCTGGTCAAATCTTTAAATACGAGTTTTTCCAGATTATGGTAGTTAAGTGGCTAAGTGCTTTAAAAAACGTAGAAAAAAAAAAAGAAGAAAACAAGTTTGATTTCTACCGATTTGTAAATTTGCATACAAGTTTTATCCAAAAAAATCGGATCAAGAGTATTTCTGAGATCGAAACTTATCGCTGATCAAAGGACAAGCCGGACTATTTCTTAAGATTATTGATTTTTTCACCCGACTTTTGAAGACTTCAAAAGGAGCAGTAACCCAAGGCGGTGAAATATTTTTCTCTTTTAAAAATAACACACGACAACAACAAAATAAAACCACACCAAAACAAAATTAAATAATAATAATAATAATATAATAATAATATAATAATATAATAAAAATTTAATAATAATATAATAATAATAATGATAATATAATAATAATAATAATAATAATAATAATAATAATAATAATAATAATATAATAATAATAATATAATAATAATAATAATAATAATAATAAAATAATAATAACAATAATAATAATAATTAATTAATTAATTAAGTAATTAATTAACCAATCAATAATTTTTTTAAAAATCTGAACTGCCTTAACTCTTGAACGTTCACAAAACTGAACAAGTTATGGAGTAAGAGATAACGTTATATTTCTTGCATTTAACCCCCCCCCCCCCCCCCCCCCCCCCCCCCACCACCCCCACCACACCCCCCCATCCACGCCAAAAAAAATAATTAAATCAACAATAAAGAATATGTTGAGCTAAGCTCCATCTCTTATACCGCTTTGTAATCAAAGAAATACAAACTATTTACTTCAATTGAATAATTTAGACTTATTTACCGTGTTTTGGATAACAATAAAATACGATGGTGTGTTAGTAAATCGTGATCTCAGCATTATACATATCATATAGAAGGAGTAGAGCAAACAATGCGCGATCTTTATAATATGAGGAATTCGATTTTACTTATCCATCAATACAGATCGCTGTGCTTGAACGCGCCCCGGATAACCGCACACTCCGCTTATTTCCAACATTTACTCGAGCGAAGAAAAAAAAAAAAAAAGACTAGTTGCTTTTTCTAATATCCGCTTAATAGGCACATATATAATAATAATTTCTCATAATGCAAAATTAAGTGGAATTGGAAATATAAATTATGAAAATTCCCAAGTTAATAAATAAAATTAAACTAAAATCTTATATCCGCTAAATCGACACGTGATAATAATCACAACTTCTCAAGGTGCACGATTAGGCGGAGAAGACTGTATTATACAACTTATAACATTACTAGTATTGGAAATACAAAAAATATGAAAACTCCCAAGATGATAAATAAATTCAAAATAAAATATTACATTTCATATATCCGCTTAATCGACATAAAATTATCAGAACTTCTGAAGGTGCACGATTAAGTGGAATGAACTGTATAATGCAACATAATGATATAATCCATTTGAAAAGCAAACGTATTAAAATGAAAAATCCCGAGATAATGAATAAAAATCAAACCAAAATCAATTACGTTTGTCAAAAGATAAGAGAATATTTTTACAAGGAGGAAGTAAGGGGGGGGGGGGGGGTATTGCGAGAGACAATGAAAGCGAATGGGGTTAAGTGTAAGTGGAAACACAAAATGATACTCCTTTTCCTACCGCCTGATGTCAACGTTCGTGTTATGTTCAAATGGTCGATAATGTCTATAGAAAATAAAAGAGAACGGCTTCACGGTTTTCTGAACTCCGGTTAAACCAGCTAAATGCCGCACTCTGGAAAAACAGCTATTCAGAAAATTTGGCCAGAAAACTCGTCCTTCAAATATTGGAAAGAAAAAAAAAAGTAAAAAAGACTCTCAAACCTGGGACTTCGAAGTCTTTAAGAAATCCCAGGTTTAAGACTTCTTGGCAAAGATGAGGGTCATTGAAATCGATCGATATTTTAGGACGAGTTCTCTGGCCAAATTTTTTTTTAAACTTGAGTTTTTCTAAAGTACGGCATTTTTAACTGATTTAGTATCTGTCGTGCCCCATTTATCTCAGCTGTTCAACCACCACAAGCTGGTGAGTGATTATTACGGGGTATCTTAAACCATTGTCTTTTTCTTTTTTGTCCTAATCACTGCCTCTTGACAAAACTGAAAGATGCTATTGTTTTGTATTTGTTTTGAAATGTCGCAGTTGAACGCACGACTTACTTTTCGATTTTCCTGTTTTTTATTATTTTATATATTTATTTATTTATTTATTTGTTCTAGTTTTTCTCGAGTATTTTGTTTAGTTTCGTCTTTGATTTGTTTGGTGTTTGTAGTTTGTAGCTGTTGTTTTTTGTTGGGTTAATTTTTTTTTTTTTTTTTTTTTTTTGTTCTTTTTTGGGGGTTTTGTTTTGTTCGTTTTTTGGGGTTTTTTTATTCTGGGGGGGGGGGGGGGGGGTGTGTTTTGTCTTATGTGTGGTTTTGTTTGTTTGGGGTTTTTCTTTGGTTTTCGGGTTTTTCTTTCTTTTGGTTGTTTTATTTTATTTATCAAACGATTTATTTATTTGCTTATCTATTTATGAATCATAATTGTAAAAATCTGGTCCCAGTGTTGTGTCAATTGGTAAGGTAAATGTTGCTGCTCGAAGTTCGAAGAAATAAATGATGTGAAATTGAATGCAAGCTTCAATTTGATTACGAAAACAGAAGAATGGACGTTTCGGGTTTCACCTTTATCAACAAACAGGATGAATGAAACACTACAGATGAATGAGATGATGTGGTAGTGGCGTTGTTAAGATGAATCGTTCATCACACGTATTAATTACCTTACTCCACTAGACTAGACAGCTACCGAGATTGTCAGAGGAAAGAAAGTTACGCTCTTACTCTAGGGTAGATGCTGTCGCCTTGGCATGCCTTGAAGGG
>NC_088360.1:108114016-108151516 GCF_034508935.2 Berghia stephanieae
AAGAAGAAGAAGAAGAGAAGAAGAGAAGAAGAAGAAGAAGAAGAAGAAGAAGAAGAAGAAGAAGAAGAAAAGAAGAAGAAGAAGAAGAAGAAGAAGAAGAAAGAAGAAGAAAGAAGAAGAAAGAAGAAGAAGAAAGAAGAAGAAAAGAAAGAAGAAGAAGAAGAAGAGAAAGAAAGAAGAAGAAGAAGGAAGAAGAAGGAAGAAGAAGGAAGAAGAAGGAAGAAGAAAAGAAAGAAGAAGAAAGAAGAAGAAGAAGAAGAAAGAAGAAGAAGAAGAAGAAGAAGAAGAAGAAGAAGAAGAAGAAGAAAAAGAAAGAAGAAGAAGAAGAAGAAGAAGAAGAAGAAGAAGAAGAAGAAGAGAGAAGAAGAAGAAGAAGAAGAAGAAGAAGAAGAAGAAGAAGAAAGAAGAAGAAGAAGAAGAAGAAGAAGAAGAAGAAGAAGAAGAAGGAAGAAGAAGAAGAAAGAAGAAGAAGAAGAAGAAGAAGAAGAAGAAAAGAAGAAGAGAAGAAGAAGAAGAAGAAGAAAAGAAGAAGAAGAAGAAGAAGAAGAAGAAGAAAGAAGAAAAGAAGAAGAAGAAGAAGAAGAAGAAGAAGAAGAAGAAGAAGAAGAAGAAGAAGAAGAAGAAGAAGAAGAAGAAGAAGAGAGAGGTATGTGTACAAAACATAATATCAGTTACAATACCAAGTCAAGATATGGGCAAGTGTGGAAGTTATTACATGGAGGAGATGTTATCAGAGATATAGGAGCGAACACAGTGGATCTAAAATGTTGCAGGACGATAAGAAATTTTATTATGTTCATCGGGGGAGGGGGGGGGGGTGTATTTCATTTTCTTTTTTTTTTGGTTTTACTCAGGGTTGTGTGTTCATTTGTTTTCTTATTTTCTTATTATTTATTATCATTTATTGGAAGAGGGGGGGGGGGGGGATTTATTACTCTTTATTACTGATAAGTAGTAATAACCTCCTAAAAAGAAAACGAACAAACGTAATAACTCGAGAGTTAAAAAAAAAAAAACTGAAATAAACGTAATAGATTTCTTATCTGCCTTCTTTCGGATTTATGACGCAGTATATTTGTTGTTTTTGTTTTTGTTTTTTTTAATGTGACCCACTGCATCAAAGCGGTATTAATATGCCAGGGACGGAAACTGAAAGAATATTTATAGCCACAAATATGTCATAAACAAAAATGAATAACAGCTTCAAAAAATAAATCAACGAAAACATTAAATACATTATTTAAAATACAAAAAACAAACAGATCGACGATAGAGGAAATTGTGTAATATATTTTCATATATATATATATAAATATATATATATATATCCATTTTTGTTTATTCCTTTTTACAGTTCACAGCTTCTATCAGTTTAGTATCGCAGCCACACATAATGAAAATTGGGTAAAAACCAACGTATATATAATATATATTGTCAGGTCTAATAACCGAGCCAAATAATTATGGCTTATAACCAAATTCTACTATAATACTCTAGTCGGCCATGCTTATAACTAAATAAATTACTAATTGATCAATAAAGGTCTCTTCATACATCCCAAAGATAATTTCACTTTTATAATAATATAAAGAGTGGAATAAACCAGGTATCAGCCGCAGTGCAGGGCCGCAAAAACAACAAACTGTTTTACTCATTATGAGAACCTAGCATTACAGTAGACATTCTTAGTTATTGTCAATTTTTAAAACAACAACAACAGCATTATCTGCAACACACAACGCTCAGATCAGCGTAAACTTTGATCCAATTTTTTTTTTTTTTTTTTTTTAATGCTTACAAAAAATTATCTTAACCCTTAACTGAAGATTGTTCTTACAAGGGTCTTATCACGTCTGTCAATATGATATCGCATAATATAGGGTCAATTAATGACTCAGAGACAGGATTTCTCCTCGAACAAAACAAACACATCTTCTATATAAAATCTGACTAAAATTTAAAGAAAAAAAAAAAAAAAAAAAAGATAGAACGGGTTTTTTAAAAAAAAACTTCCGGCCAACAACACGGCCATCTAAGGGTGATCATTTTAAGTCATCAATTTACTTGAGAGAAAAAAATCCTACCGGTTGCTGTTAGTGTTAGCCATGGACCCCTTGCAAAGCGTGTTGAGCACGTTTAATGAATATTGCACTAAATAAACTGATCCCTGTATTATTATTAATATTATCATTCTCTACGCATAAAAATCGCATTGATAGCTACTGTGAAATATAAAATTATCATTGCGAAATTTTATTTTATTTATTTATTTTAGTCATAGTTATAAAGGAAACATCTTCAAAGCAATATAAATTCAAAACCATTTATCGTTTCGTTTGTTTTAGTTTAAGTAAACACTACTCGTACTGAATAAGGAGAATGTGTTAATGATAAATGACTGCATGCACAATAATAAATGTACCATCTTTAATTTAGTCAGTTGTCGGCAAATGCTTTCTTTCTGTTGACGAGTCGTGTGTGTGTGTGTGTGTGTGTGTGTGTGTGTGTGTGTGTGTATTTCAACACAAAGATGTTACAGTCTTCAACCTCATTATAATATATTGTGATAATTTTCGCACTTAAGTTAAATCAAATAGCACATGAGTAGCCCTACAGAGCCAATGGGCGCGGCATACCGCCTGTTAGGCGATGTTACAATGTTTCGGACAAAGACAACGCAGTTAACGACCAGTCCTTGGAAAAGGCTCTTTACTCACATTTTACACCCGAGTACGGTGAGAGAATGTGAGTAAAGAGTCTTTTCCAAGGACTCAACTATGCGCCGAGCGAGGCTCGAACCCAGGACCTTCCGATCCGAAAGCGAGTGTCATACCACTAGACCACATAGCCGCTTTATGAAAGTTCAGAGTTTTTAATCTTGCTTTTTGTTTGTTTGTTTTGTTTTGTTTTTCTATAAGTTCAAATTCTTTGTCCCTTTATCGAGAATATGAATTGCAAAATAGTCAGTCAGTTCTATTCACCGAGTACAGCAGTGAGAACATACAACCTAATCAAAAGGTTGTTTGATGTAGATAGATAATTGCACGCGTGATATCCACGTTGATGACGTTAGATAGATAGATATCATATGGGAGGAGAGAGGATGACAATTAATATATTATATTGCTTTATTCTTTTGTAATCAATCAACGAAGACCTTGCGATATAAACCTTTTTGACTATCGCCTAACGCATGACATCTATATTCCTAGTTCATTCCTACAACTTTATATAGCACAGACTTAACTCGCTAACTGTGCCGTACTCTGGAAAAAAGAAATCCGTATTTAAAAATTTGGCCAGAAAACGCGTCCTTCAAATATCGATCGATTTAAACGACCCTCATATTGGCAAAAACCCTCAAACCTGGGACTTAGGCGAAGTCTTCAAGGAATCTCCCAGAATTGAGAATGTTTGCCAAGTTGAGAGTCATTTAAAACGATCGACATTTGAAAGAAGTGTTTTCTGGCCAATTTTTTTTTTTAATACGAGTTTTTCAAGAGTACGGCAGTTAGCTGGTTAATATTGACTTTTTGGCACGTTTTGATGTTTATTATCAATTAATCGTAAAAACACTTCATTCGCTCTGCTGGCTTCAGGTACATCGCGTTGGAAAATAAAACTTTTATCGTGTACATTTTTAACACATGGCTTTGTTAACTTTAGATACGAACCCCGAGTGATAAAATCAGTGGTTTTCTATTTAGACCTATGTATAGTATAGCTAATTGCAAAGAAGAAGGAAACACAGGCTCAATTTAAAATTGAACAATAAATTTACGCGAGATTGGCGATCTGTTCTGCAAATAAATACGCGTCGCTTTCTATGTAATTTATACCCACTTGGGCCTGTCGTTCGAACCCTCATAACTCATTCATTCATACAGAGAAAGACAAACTGTGTCAACATTATTATCTAAATGATTGATCTGTCATTGTTTGAAATAAACAAAAGATTGATGGGTTGTGTGGGTTTTACTGTACAAAGGTAAGACAAGACTATATAAAATAGACATTTGTTTAAAAAAAACTTTTAAAGAAAAGAAAAAAATAATCACGTTAAATGGACTGGAACCAGCGACATCTATAGGAAGTCCTAGACTGGAACTCGTTGCCCCTTAAAATATGGGGGTTCTCTTTACTCGTGCAGGCTATAATAGATAAAATAGCTTTGAATTTCACTGGGTTAATCGTTTAAAATTAATCAATGTTGGTGAGTTTTATGGGAATTTGTCGTTAAAAATTAATCGTTATCTTTATGCAAACCAATGAGACAGTATGAAAACGGTTCTTTATGCAGGGACGTAAACATTAAAATAGTCTTTATTTAACGTCAAGCTGAACTTTTTATATTTTCGCTACAATCAAAAGCCTTTATTACGAAGAAACGGTTTTTGTGTCTATAAATTCACAAACTGAAACTGAAATGTTCAAAACTTTAACCCTCTTTGTACCAAGGACAGGAAAATCGCCCCATTTGTTACGATACAACCAGCATTATTATTTTTTTTTAAAACTCTAATGAGATATCATATCTGACTCATCAAGTTTTTGGAGATGAGTTTTTGTCATAACAATCATTAATATAGAACTTTATACAGTATTGTAGTGATGGGGTTTTGTTTTGTTTTTTTTCAGAACAAAATTATAGGCTACACGGTGTGGCTTTGTTGCTTTTGAGATTGAACAAAGCAACCGATTTTTGTAGTGGATGGGTATAGGGTAGACATGACTGTTTTCTAGAAATGGTTGGTAAGTATAGAGTTAAACTCATTAGGGGGTATTCTTTATCTAATTAATTCCGTCGTTAAATAATAAAATATTTATATGAATATGCCCAACTACGTTACTCCGGTATTATTTTGAATACGGAATTTTGTAAATTTGGAATTATATTTCGTACAACACAGAAAAATGCAGCAACAATGGGATAAAGGATTAAGATAGTTCTAGAAAGAGAATTTATAAATCTAAGATTTGGTTTTGAATGTTGACTCTTGTGTTACACATTCACTATTCCAAATTCATAATTATAACATGGATTCGATTGAGAACAATTTTGTTCAGGGTGTTTGAGGATTTGATTGTAAGTTATATATATCTCCATGCTTGCCCTTACTCTGTTATGTCATGTTATGGTATACCAGTTTTGCGCGATGGGTTGCAAGTGGGAATTTTATGTCAATATCAAAGTTAGTACTTACGTGCAACTGTTGATCCAAAATTTGTTTTCAAGTTGCATTTTAGATGTGTTTTCGTGACGGTGATGTCACATTGACGACCTCGTTTCGTGAACGAACCCTTCATTGTGTTGTGTGTTGTTGAAAATAAAATCCTTTTGGCTTGCTGCTCTATTATTACTAACACTAACACTCAAGAATCCTGGTAACACAGTTTACTAGACACAGTCAGAAAACCAGCTGCGTGGAACCGTTCTGTCCTCACAAAAGAGCTTTACAAACAGTTAAAATCTAGAGCTATAGCGGTACTGAATCGATAAAATAAAATAACAGAAATATTTCGACATGATAATCTCATTTCCTAAGCTGGGTTCTTTTAAAAATAATCACCAACGACCGTCAAGCAGATCTATCAAAATTGACGACCGTGCTTCGATTATTTTTTTCTTTACCGTGTCGATTTCTGTACACACCGATCGATAGGCTGATATTTTTGGTCTGTTTACTTCGTTGACAGCCTAGGGAACTAGCTATCATTAGACATAAAATAAGTTCTTTATTTCTGTTAATATATCATTAAATTTGCTTTAAACTATTATAATGAAACAGAATTAAAAGGTTAAAAGAATTTGATAACTTTTCTGGAATTCGATAATATTACACTATTACCTAGGTTACACTTAACACCACTATTACGTAAAATAATAAATTGGGATATTTTCTAAACATTCAGAAACTTAAAAAAAACAGTGCTTTTCACACCTAATGCACACACGAAATTGAGGCCACAGAAAAATTCTTCACAATGAACGATTCTTTTTAGACTTGAAACCGGCAAAGAAGAGATACAGACGAAATTCATTGAGTTCACCTACTCCACCCTTATGAATGCACGAAATTCCAGTTTTTACGGCTGAACGACCCGAAGGGAGGCCAGTGAGGGAAAACAGTGTTTGCCCACGTTGAGCGTGTTCCGTTGATACTACTGTGGTGTGATCTCTCAGCACACAACAGTGAAGATTACGTTTTTAAACAGCCCCGCCGCTTTCCGCGAGGTTGGCGTTGTCGAAAACTGAATCCCAAGTCACTCGCCGCCGCTTCCAGCACACACGGGCGGTGATATTTATTTTTTTCCTCTCTTTTCCTCTCATTCATGTTATTTTTTTTTGGGGGGTGGGGGGGGGGGGGGGGGGGGGGGGGGGGGGGGGGGACTCGCAAAACGCAAGGGAGGGTTTGAATGCTAGGGTTGTCAGGGCGAAAATCTCGCATGTGTGAAGGGTGGGTGACTTGCGTTAGTTACGTTTGCTATTTTTTTTTTTTTTTGCACGACTCCAGCGAGCCGTGACCACATCGCCAGTGTAAGAAGAGATAAAATTGTGAAATCAAGCGTGAATATCGGCGAAAATCTCACAAAGCTACAGTAATCGTTATTCAATGAGATGGCTTCCTGGTTATGAATAGTAATTAATGACATAAATAACACTCTGGGCCTTGTGGCAAATGCTTGACCCGGTTTCAGTAGTGTGTTTTTTTTGTGTTTTTTTTGTTAAGTGAGAGAGAGAGAGAGAGGAGAGAGAGAGAGAGAGAGAGAGAGAGAGAGAGAGAGAGAGAGAGAGAGAGAGAGAGAGAGAGAGGAGTGGCAGAATATGACCATTGGGGAGTGACTCTGATCGTCGTCATCGTTAACATAACATAAGCCTGACACTAGAACCCTCTATCTAAGACTTACAGTTTGACGTCATTTTTTTAGATTTGCGCAGGGTCCAGTGAGTTGTCGATAGTAGAGCTCAAGAAAACAAGTGATTCCATTGGTTGAAATGTTGAATACAACTCACGATTTGTTTTCTTTTGTGGCCAAAGACTTGTCTTTTGACGTCATTTGTTGGTCAGTGTCAGGCTATACGTTAACGATGGCCTCGCTGTGATCTAGCTATTACATAATATTTCATATTTCCAATCGATATTCTTGCTTTTAAAGATTCTCTATTTATATAAATAGAAAAGGGAGGAAGAAGGAAGGAAGAACGTTTTCTTTTTATAGAAAGAAAGAAAGAAAGAAAGAAAAGCAATACGCGAGGTCTCATTTTTCCACTATTCGGGTTCCAAAATCCATAAAAGTGTGCTTGTTACCAGTCCTTCGGAGGACTAATAATGAATAGGTTACATATTTAATAATTAGGTGACATAACTATTGTAGTAGCAAGGACTATAAGCATTTATTATTGGGATTACGGGACGTAAAAGAGCGAAGATGGATGATCATTTTTGACAATCAGCATATTATATAATATTTAGACTAGAAATGATAATACCATCACTCTGCTAATTACTCAAAGTATTATCCAATCCTCTGGATTTCCAATGAGATTGGAACCAGATTTGTTGACGTCACACGTTTGTGTACTATTCGTTGTTGAAAAGAAAATATAGGGGTGGACCAACACACACAACTATGTGTAACCATGAACTTTTATAGATAGTATGTGCTTGGCGAAGACGCTCATAACATTGCCATCCGGAAGTATAACGGACCAACACACAAATCTGTTATAGATAGTATGCAGATGACGTCACTCAGGCCTTTGTTATCGTTTTTGCCACCCGCGTTTGGGAGTTGTTCTCACTAAACTGTATTAACCAGACTATAAAAGTTCATGGTTACACAGAGTTTGTGTGTTGGTCCGTTATACTTCCGGATGGCAATGTTGTGAACTCCTTGGCCAAGCGCATTCTATCTATATCCATGAACGTTTATAGTCAGGTTAATACAGTTCAGTGAGCATTACTCATAAACACGGATGGCAAAAAACAATAACAAAGACCTGAGTGACGTCATCTTCGAACTATCTATATTCAGTCGGACTGGTATCTCAGTGTTATGGCTTTTCGTTTGTTTGTTTTTTTAATGAATTATGTGCTTTTGTGAGTTTTATTCACACGTAAGAACAATCGAACACCCAAAATGTAGTGTTTACGCGTGTGTTGTCTTTCTAAACGTGTTCACTGTTTTGGATACAACTAAGGGACATAATCTTCTGTGACAAATGACAATTTATATAGGGGGGGGGGGGGGGGGGGGGCGAAGTGGCTGAGCGGTTAAATCGCTGCACTGTGACTCGGAAGGGCACCGGTTCGAACACCACTTCAAGCACTTTATTTTTTTTTTATTCCTTGGGGTAGATTATTGACCCCCCCCCCCCCCCCCCCCGCCATCTAATGATGCCATGGCGGAAGCGTTAATTAACTTTTATTTTTTTTTTAAACACGACCATAGCTACTCTAAACAACAATACAAAAAACAATAACAAAGACATGAATGACATCAACTTCATTCTACATATTGATAGTATGTAGTTGACGTCAGGCAGGTCTTTGTTATTGTTTTTTGCCATCCGCGTTTATGAGTAATGTTCACTGAACTGTATGAACCCGACTATAAATAGAATGCGCTTGGCTAAGGAGTTCACAACATTGCCATCCGGAAGTATAACGGACCAACACACAAACTCTGTGTAACCATGAACTTTTATAGTCTTGTTAATACAGTTTAGTGAGAACAACTCACAACGCGGATGGCAAAAACAATAACAAAGGCCTGAGTGACGTCATCTGCATACTATCTATAAACGTTCATGGATACACACAGTTTTGTGTGCTGGTCCGTTATACTCCCAGATGGCAATGTTATGAGCTTCTGAGCCAAGCGCATACTTCTATAGATAGTATGCGCTTGGCTAAGAAGCTGATAACATTGCCATCCGGAAGTATAACGGACCAACACACAAACTCTGTGTAATCATGACTTTTATAGTCTTGATAATACAGTTTAGTGAGAACAACTCACAAACGCGGATGGCAAAAACAATAATAAAGGCCTGAGTGACGTCATCTGCATACAATCTATAGCCTGACCGTAGCCATCGTTAACTTACTGAACGATGGCTACGGCCTGACCTGACTCACAGGGCGGTGCAAAAACCAAATAATGACGTCAAACTGCCAGTCCTTTTGGATTTCAGTGTCAGGCTATAACATAACGATGGCTACGGCCTGACACTAGAACCTCTAGGACTGGCAGTTTGACGTCGTTTTTTTAGGTATGTGCAGCGTCTAGTGAGGGGTCGTTATTAGAGCTCAAGGAAACAAGTGATTCCATTGGTTGAGCTATTGAATACAACTCACGATTTGTTTTCTCTTGCAGCCAAAGACTTGTCTTTTGACGTCATTTTTTTTTAAAGTGTCAGGCTATAGATAGTATGCGCTTGACTAAGAAGCTCACAACATTGCCATCCGGAAGTATAACGGACCAACACACAAAACTGTGTGTAATCATGAACGTTTATAGTCTGGTTAATACAGTTTAGTGAGAATTACTAATGAACGCCAATGGCAAAAAACAATAACAAAGACCTGAGTGACGTCAACTTCGAACTATCTATAAGTTAACGATGGCTCCGATCGATGTCAGTTCCTATTGCGTTTGTAGCGAGTGCTCTACCAAATTATGAGCTATCGAGAACCCTCGCCAAATTGACTTTGATGGTCGCAAATTACTTGTTTTATTCTTTTCCCTCGTTTATTCATAATTTATTCTCCTGAATGCGATATAAATATCCAATGGCTGGCCGTTAGCTAGATTTCTCGCTTTGCTAGTGAAATCCAATTGAGTATTGACAATTTTTTTATGAAGAAACCGCGGGCATCAGGCTTTCTTTATCATTTTATTCAACAAAGGAGAGCGAGAGAGAGAGAGAGAGAGAGAGAGAGAGAGAGAGAGAGAGAGAGAGAGAGAGAGAGAGAGAGGGTGGGAGGGGGGAGAGAGATAGTTAAAAATGTGCAGGTTTTAAACGGGTACTTCAATTGTTCAAAATGTCCCATAAAATGCAGGTAAAGAAACAAGGTGCTTTTTAATGATCGTTAATTGAGATTCACATAGCGAGTGTCAGCTGACAGAATTAAAAGTAATCAGTCTTGAAGATCGTTTTGTAAAATGTATCGATCCAATTTTTTCACTAAATCCTCATCACTTCCGCCAATTAACTCATTTGAAAGAAGTCGAACCTTGCGCAATAAAAAATAGTAAAAGGTTTGGTAAAAGTTCGTGCCGTGTTGCCTTGCGCAGCTTCAAGGCTGATTAAGCTTTAATTCACAGGTCATTATCAATGTTTAGCTTTTTCTGCACGATGATTTTTCTAATTTGACACGGAACTACGTATTACAAGGAGGGAAGTGTGTAGATTGCGCACGACGATGAGGCATAATAACACGACATCTAAAGTCCATTAGATGGTCACAAGGGGAGAATGATTAGCTTTTGTCTGGAATCAAATAAGCGTTTTTTACATCATTAATTTGTTACGATTTCATGCCGCGTGGCAGGCAGACATTGGAAGAGGAAAACCAAAAAAAAAAAAAAATGTTCTTGGTGAGAAAGGTGAAGTTGTGGGGAGGGGGCAGGGGGTGGGGGTTGGTGGAGCAGGTGGTAACTGAAATTGGATTCAATAGTCTAATGTCACGTCGCCCAGCAACGGCGGCCATCGTGGTTCTAAACAAAGAAAATCGGCACTTTTTATTCTTCATGCTGGCTAGAACTTGTCATATGTCTTGTGATCAGAATCTGTAAAAGTCAAAGCAAGATCAGATTTATAATGTTTATCTCCTCTGGATACACTTTTATGCTCGTCCGA
This sequence comes from Berghia stephanieae, assembly GCF_034508935.2. Classification (NCBI taxonomy): domain Eukaryota; kingdom Metazoa; phylum Mollusca; class Gastropoda; order Nudibranchia; family Aeolidiidae; genus Berghia; species Berghia stephanieae. Next base: position 108,124,885 of record NC_088360.1, read on the forward strand.
GAAATATTTCATAAGGGCGTCCGCCATTGCTCCGACAGTTTAGAGCCGGTTACTAAGTTACCGTGCGTCATTACGAGGGAAGTGACATTACGACTGTTGAAGGCTATTGAGTGCTTGGTCATAAATTTGTTGGAAGTCTTATTTAATTTTTTGACTATAGATAGAACGAAGATGACGTCACTCTGGTCATTGTTATTGTTTTTTGCCGTCCGCGTTTCTGAGTAATTCTCACTAAACTGTATCAACCAGACTATAAGCAATCAAGGTTACCAAGAGTTTTGTGTGCTTGTCCGTACTTCAGGATGGCATTATTGTGAAATTCTTCGCCAAGTGCATACTATGTATAGATAGTTCGAAGATGACGTCACTCAGGTCTTTGTTATTGTTTTTTGCCATCCGCGTTTATGAGTAATGCTCACTGAACTGTAATAACCCGACTATAAACGTTCATGGATACACACAGTTTTGTGTGTTGGTCCGTTGTACTTCCGGATGGCAATGTTATGAGCTTCTTAGCCAAGCGCATACTATCTATAGAGAGTGTGCGCAAGGCCAATAAACTCACAACATTGCACAAGTATAACGGACCAACACACGCTATGTGTAACGCTGAACGTTTATAGATAGTTCGAAGATGACGTCACTCAGGTCTTTGTTATTGTGTTTTGCCATCCGCGTTTATGAATAATGCTCACTGAACTGTATTAACCCGACTATAAACGTTCATGGATACACACAGTTTTGTGTGTTGGTCCGTTATACATTCGGATGGGAATGTTATGAGCTTCTTATAGTAGGGGGAATTAGGCTAAAACCGTGCAAATTCGGGTTGAAAGCATGAAAATTTGCATACAGTTTGCTAAGACCCACAGAAAAAACATCTGATATAGAACCACTCTGGCAATCAATCATAACGTATCTGTTTAATGCCTTAGATTTTACCTATTACAGCTATATTAAACAAGGGAAATAACTGCGTAAAAATATATATTTTCTTCATATTCATTGTATTAGGGAAAATTAGGCTAAAACCGTGCACATTGGGGTTGAAATCCTGAAAATTGGCATATAGGTAGCTATGACCCGTATAAATAACACCTGATATAGAACCACTCTGGCAATTTCACAGAACAGTGCGTTTTTAGCACTTTTATTTTTTCCTATATAGCATTACTTATCCGAGGAAATAACCACGACAATACAATGTGCGTTCTAAAACTTTAAATACACCGGTAACCATTTACGGTAGCTAACGGATGGTTATTTCGTGTTGTAACTAGAAGATAAAAGCGGGAGAGGGGGGAGAGGGAGTGAGCGGGAGAGAGAGAGAGAGAGAGAGAGAGAGAGAGAGAGAGAGAGAGAGAGAGAGAGAGAGAGAGAATTTTACTCATTACTGTACTAAGCTAACTAGTAGATAAAATAGGGAAAGGAGGGAGAGGGGGGAGAGGGAGTGAGCGGGAGAGACGGAGAGAGGGGGAAGAGAGAGAGAGAGAGAGAGAGAGAGAGAGAGAGAGAGAGATAATTTTACTCATTACTGTACTGACCTATACCCCCCCCCCCCCCTCACCCCACCCCCACCCCATACACACACACCCTTCATCTACACAAGTCCGTGCAAGGCAAAACGGGACCTTAACCACTTGCATCGGGTACCGATACATTCTCTCTTACATGAACATTTGATGAGTTTTTGGGACATTTTTGACAATTCTGGAAATAAGCTCCACAGTGGTTCATGTCGATCGTCGCATTTGTTGCAGGGTTCTCTTCTATAAAAGATATAATGTTAGCAAAAGCTCGACTTCTTTCAAGAATTGTGACATCATGATTATCATCAGCAGTGACATCTTTTAAAGCTTGTTTTTGTTAAGTACCGTGCATGACAAATTTTATGGTATAGGGCAGTAGTGTGCCTCCTGAGCGACTAAATCTCCTCCGGCAATAAATGACAACATATCAGAATCTTTTATAGATAACGCTATTTCACGAATATTTTCTTCCATATCTGTTGTCATTACAGAATTGAGTACTCCCGATGCTATGTTTTTACAAAAAAGCACTTTTGTTTATTATAGCCAATCTCTAATTTTGAACGTTGTCTCATTATTCTCGTGGGTTGCGAAATATATTCATTCGGTGACTCCTCCAAGTCAAATGACGAAGTTTGGAATTCTTGTATGGCAATTCTTTTAGATTTCTTTAATTCTAATCGCCTAATTTTGTTGGCATTAAATTTTACACGACAATACTTATGCCACTTAGCATCATTTTGTTTTAAGCTTTCAATAATCTCATTTCTTTCTCATGAATTAAAAACATAGATACATCCAACTTGTTTTCATCACAAACCAAAGAATTGAATTGTGTTAAATCTTCAAAAAGAGTTTCATAGCCTTGCCCTTTGTCATACCTCCTCGACTTAGTGGGACATTATAAACGGTAAAGTAAATAACTTGCCACAATACAGCATCATAGTGGTTAATGATGATGTTAATGATGATAATTATAGCAATGAAAGTGGTATGCTTACTCTTTACTGTCATCAAGTTTGACCGAAATAGGTTTTAACTCACGTAAAATTATTATAGCAGTATTTTTGGAAAGAAAAGAAAACAGGAGGAGGGGAGAATGAGCACTGTCCTTTGTCAACACCGGTTATCGGCATTTATTGAGCTGTGTTCTGCTAGTCTGTTTTGTCTACCCCTCTGCTCAGCTTCCTATCTGCCCATCCGTTTTAGAGCAATTGATTATACTTATTAAATCAGATGCAGAAAAAATCTAATATTATAGAATATTGCTCGCTAGACGTCCTTTAAAACAAGTGAAATTGAATAGTATTTACGATTAAATAATTTGTATGGTTCGTGAATCGAAAGTAAAGGGAAAGGAAAACATCCGCTTCGACGCTAAAAATAGTCACCAATGGGAATCCAAAGGATGACGTAAAACAACCTTTGGTCGGCTTGCCTCGAATGTTTACACAATAAAAATGAAAGAAATTATTGTCGTCCATTTCAAAATTTTCTAATACTGATCTCTCAGAGTGGTTCTATATCATAAATTATAGGGTTTTTCATATTTTACAACATATGTAATTTTCATGCTTTCAACCCTGTTTGCACAATTCAAGGGTTTTTTGGACCTAATTCCCCCTACTCTTAGCCAAGCGCATACTATCTATAGATAGTTCAAAGATGACGTCATTCAGGTCTTTGTTATTGTTTTTTGCCATCCGCGTTTGTGAGTTGTTCTCACTAAACTGTATTAACCAGACTATAAAAGTTCATGGTTACACAGAGTTTGTGTGTTGGTCCGTTATACTTCCGGATGGCAATGTTGTGAACTCCTTGGCCAAGCGCATTCTATCTATAGTCTGGTTAATACAGTTTAGTGAGAAATACTCATAAACGCAGATGGGAAGAAAATAAAAACAATAATAAAGACCCGAGTGACGTCAAATTCATGCTATCTATCGTGAGATGCCTTCGCTTGCCGTTCCATGAAGGAATATAGATAGTATGCGCTTGGCCAAGAAGCTCAAAACATTGCCATCCGGAAGAGTATAACGGACCAACACACAAAACTGTGTGTAACCATGAACTTTTATAGTCGGGATAATACAGTTCAGTGAGCATTACTCATAAATGTGGTTGGCAAAGACCAATAACAAAGACTTGAATGACGTCAACTTAGATCAATTAATCGGTAGTTCGAAGATGACGTCACTCGGTTCTTTGTTATTGTTTTTTGCCATCCGCGTTTATGAGTAATGCTCACTGAACTGTATTAACCTGACTATAAATGTTCATGGATACACACAGTTTTGTGTGTTGGTCCGTTATACTTCCAGATGGCAATGTTATGGCAATGTTATGAGCTTCTAAGACAAGCGCATACTATCTATAGATAATCCATTAAATATAGATATAATGAAGTTGACGTCACAGGGGTCTTTGTTATTGCTTTTTGCAATCCGCGTTTATGAGTTATGCACACTAAACTGTATTAACCAGACTATAGATAGTATGCAGATGACGTCACTCAGGCCTTTGTTATTGTTTTTGCCATCCGCGTTTGTGAGTTGTTCTCACTAAACTGTATCAACCAGACTATAAAAGTTCATGGTTACACAGAATTTGTGTGTTGGTCCGTTATACTTCCGAATGGCAATGTTGTGAACTCCTTGGCCAAGCGCATTCTATCTATAGACGTTCAAGGTTTTCCATAGTTTTGTGTGTTGGTCCGTTATACTTCCGGATGGCAATGTTATGAGCTTCTTAGCCAAGCGCATACTATCTATAGCTGAAATCGTCATAGTTGTTATGCTTTTTCTCATCATCATCCATCGTGGATTGTGCTCTTGAGCACGTTGCCGGTCAGCTGTCTCCATGAATCCGATCCTCTCGGTGCGCAGGAAATCTGTGTTGCTTTTTAAGTCACATTTGGCCATTCTTAGGTTATTTAGATAAGTCATTCTTTGTCTTCCTCTAGCTCTATTTCCTTCGATTAACCCAGATGAGCTTTTTGTATTGATCGTAAAAATAAATTGTTGTTGAAAGTTAATAATAATAATGCTGAAAACTTATATAGCGCTCTAACTCCGAGACACCAGACTCTAAGCGCTTAAATTACAAATTACTTTGGTTGAAACATACTCATTCACACACATATAAGCACACACACACACACACACACACACACACACACACACACACAACACACATACGACACACGACACAAACCAGACCATTTTTGAGTTTAAAGAATCAATTTTTCTGCTGAGTAAGCCTGTCATTTTGGGAAAATACTGAAAATGATCCGTTAAGAGAGAATTAATGTTTAATCCAGGCTATTCAATATCGTGGTATCAAAACCTCTCCTCTTTTGGTTCCTCAATATATGATAGTTCAAAGATGACGTCACTCTGGTCTTTGTTATTGTATTTTGCCATCCGTGTTTATGAGTAATGCTCACTGAACTGTATTAACCTGACTATAAACGTTCATGGATACACACAGTTTTGTGTGTTGGTCCGTTATACTTCCGGATGGCAATGTTATGAGCTTCTTAGCCAAGCGCATACTATCTATATGATATGTAAACAGTCCTTCGGAGTACTAATAATGAATAGGTAACATACAGGTGGCATAACTATTTTAGTAGTAGGATGTTTGGGCAGATTTTTTGGAGTAAAAGGGACGTAAAAGAGCGATGATGGATGATATTTATTGACGACGAGCATAAATTTAGACTAGAAAATATGATACAATCACTCTGACACCGGAAGATATGTATGTATGTACCCAGACCTCCGGAAGAGTGGTTTAACACTTCCAATGAAATAGGAACCAGTTTTTGACATCACAATTTTCTTCCCTTTTGTTCCAAGAGACTGACTTTTATCGCAGCAACAGGATATTTTATTATGTTTTATCTTTACCTGATATATCCCCCCCCCCTTCTCTCTCTCTCTCTCTCTCTCTCTCTCTCTCTCTCTCTCTCTCTCTCTCTCTCCTCTCTCTTTCTTTCTTCCTTTCTTTCTCTTTGTTTCTTCCTTTCTTTCTCTTTCTTTCTTTCTTTCTTTCTTTCTTTCTTTCTTTCTTTCTCTCTCTCTCTCCGCCTCTCTCTCTCTCTCTCTCTCTCGCACTCTCTCTCTCGGTGTGTGTGTGTGTGTGTGTGTGTGTGTGTGTGTGTGTGTGTGTGTGCTTACACTCCTAACCCCTTTACAAACAGTCCTAGTTATAGTTCATTGTAACTCATGTTTTTGTTTTCAATGCACCATGAAGTGTTCCCTGATTTTCTGGACTTTCCGGTTTGATAAAATCCCGCCATGTCATCCATGAAGTCGAATGGCCAAACGCTTATACCTTTACTACTGCTGCAGCTACCACCGCAACCACGACAGCAAAGACAAAAAAAAAAAAACCCAAAAAAACCACAACCCCCCCCCCCCCCCAAAAAAAACAGACAACATAACAACTGACACTATACTACTATAGCTAGCTACTACTACTACTACTCTACTACTACTACTACTACTACTACTACTACTACTACTACTACTACTACTACTACTACTACCACTACTACTATACTACTACTACTACCACTACTACTACTATACTACTACTACTACTACTACTACTACTACTACTACTACTACTACTACTACTACTACTACTACTACTTACTACTACTACTACTACTACTAACTACTACTACTACTACTACTACTACTACTACTACTACCTACTACTACACTACTACTACTACTACTACTACTACTACTACTACTACTACTACTACTACTACTACTATACTACTAATACTACCTATACTCTACTACTACTACTACTACTACTAACTACTACTACTATCTACTACTACTTCTACTACTACTACTATTACTACTGTTACTACTACTACTACTACTACTACTACTACTACTACTACTACTACTACTCTCACGATATATCGATATCAGATTAATTCAAACTGGAAATTAATCTCTCTGTAGTCTGTAATCTGTAACGAATCACACTCAGATATACATTTCAAAGGTGAATAGTACAAGATGAAAGCAACATTGATAACAGGAAACAGTTGCTTTAGACCATAATGCGTATCGCCATATCTTCTCAATGTTCAAGGTAACACGTGGTTTTATTTGTCGTTACATTTTCATAAAATGACGGGAGGATTATGTTGTGACTATTTTGTTTAAATTTCTAGCATCGATATTTCCATTTTCTTGTTTTTTTTAGAAAAGCTTGTACAGTGCACAAATGAGTGAGATTATCAATACCACATCGATATATTATATCATTACGTTTATTAACATCATTATTTCTAAAGTCATCACAACTATCATCGACTTATATATCACGTCTATCGATATATCGATAGAAGATAACTTGAAACTGGAAACTAATCTCTCCATTGTCTGTAATTGACATCAATTCACCCCTCGATATACATTTCAAAGGTGAATACAACAAGATGAAAGCAACATTGATAACAGGGAACAGCTGCTTCAGACAACAACACGTTTAGTCATACTATCTTAATCATCATGTTTTTAATTTGAGATAAAATGTATATCAAATTATTTAATATATCGAGAGATCAGCTGATTGGTATAGATTTCCATGACATAGTGGATTCAAGGCTACGTGCTCATGTGTCGTAACTGTACACAATAGGGAACCAAAGTGCGATGGAAACAAAAAAAGTTGGAAGTGTATAACCACTCTGTCGGATGACTGAATAGATACCTTGTGTAATAGGCTTCAACAGTCGTGACGTCACTTTCCTCGTAATGACGCATTGTAAATTAGTACCTGGTTCTAAACTATCGGAATAATGGCGGACGCCCTTATGAAATACTTCTCCGACGAAAATAAAAGTGTATCCAGAGGAGAAAAACGTTATACATCGAATCATGTTTTGACTTTTATACATTCTGATCACATGACACGTGAAAAAGTTCTAGCCAGAATGAAAAATAAAAAGTTCCGATTTTCTTTGTTTAGAACCAAGCTGCTCGTTGCTGGGCGGACGTGACGTCAGACTATTGAATTCTATCGATTTTCTGGTTTCAGAGTGATGGCATCTTATTTTCTAGTCTAAATATATAGCTGGGTCCTTCGAAGGGAAAGGTTACATAACACTTTCACGGAGTTTGGGACCGGAAGAGTATAAGGTGTGACGTCACGCGTTCCCAGTCTTATTATTGGTTCGTTTTTAATATTGTTCTGTAATGGACAGCATTTGCGTTTGTATGGGAGTATCTCCATCACAACAATGGGTCCTTAATAATCGGCTTATCAGACCTGCACATTCGAACACGTCGGTTTAAAGTAAAACTGATTTCGTTTTCTCCTCGATACAGTTAAGATGACAAACTAGGGAGCAGGCATTGGGGCTAGATAAAAATCTGAAAATATGTCTTTGAAACAATAGACAGTATGCGCTTGGCTAAGAAGCTCATAACATTGCCGTCCGGAAGTATAACGGACCAACACACAAAACTGTGTGTATCCATGGACGTTTATAGTCGGGTTAATACAGTTCAGTGAGCATTACTCATAAACGCGGATGGCAAAAAACAATAACAAAGACCTGAGTGACGTCATCTTCGAACTATCTATACCAGGCAAAGCTGAAAAAAGTGCGACTATGTGGTAGTCTATTGATATGAAACTCGCTTTCGAAACGGAAGGTCCTGGGTTCGAGTCTCGCTCGACGCAGAGTTGAGTCCTTGGAAAAGGCTCGTTACTCACATTCTCTCACCGTACTCAGGTGTAAAATGAGTACCTGGCCGTTAACAGCGCTGTCTATGTCGGAAAAAAATTGTAAGATCGCCTAACAGGCGACATGTCTCGTTCTACATATTACATGTTACTGTTAGTCAGGGACACCTTGTAAAGCGCTTTGAGCACACGTAGTGGATATTGCGCTATACAAAAGATTTTTTTTTTTCAATATGCAAGAAATAAATTAATATCATTCCAGCCCTCTCATTGGAAAGCCCCATCATTTCTTAGTAGACTAAATACGTAATCGTTGAATAATGCTTTGAATACGTTGAATAAAAATTGTATTCAATGATAACTGAATATTTGCGCACATTTTATTGGTGTGAAATTAGGTGTAAAAGGTAATTATAAATAATCTTTTGGCGCGCATAAATACAAATCCAACGTTTGTATATTTTTTTGGGCCAAATTGTCATTCAAGCAGAAGGAGAAAGATACAAATTCTGGTGAATAGAAGTACTTATAGGGAATGAGATTAGCGGAAGAGTAGCGTCCCTTGATTGGACGTCACCTTACAGAGAGAACGTCAAAATGGTTTTGCGCATGCGTCTCGCTTTCGGTGAAGTGTCTCATGCTGCACAACCAACATGACGTTCTCTCTCTAATAACTTTTCCGTTCGTGACTTCCAATCAAGGGACGCTACTCTTCGGCTAATCTCATTCCCTATACCATGGCATTTGGTTACAAAATATCTAATAAACTTACTTGGAGATCTTACTCGTTATTATTTATCGTTCAATAACATATAGATACTCGCAAGCTCGTTGTGTTATTGCGCACAATAACAATAACTCGTTTAATAAATAGAAAGAGATGAAAGAATCGTATATTAGTCCACCCCTCTCCCTAAATAGTGACGCGTAATGATATCATGTTTACAATGATAATTTGTGACGTCAAATTATCAAGCGTAACGTCCACTAAAAATCAGATTCTTGAAAAAGAAGAACATTTTTTAAATTGTCTTTTACTCAGAGATGATGAAATTGGAATTGATTGAGGGGTAGAATAAAAGATTTCTTACATTCTTACGTTTTGGAATTCAAACTTTGTGACCAATCGCGCACTCGCAAGCTCGTGCATTGGTTGGGAACACGTCCGGAATTCCAAAAAGCAAGAGTGTAAGAATCGTATATTGTTCTCCAGATGAGGATGCTGGTGTTTGTTTGTTTGTTTGTTTTTTTTTTTTGTTTTTTTGTTTGTTTTTTTTTGTGTGGGGGAGTTTTTTTGTTTGTTCTTGTTTTTGTTTTTTGTTGTTGTTTTATTATTTTTTTTAATTGGGGGGGGGGGCATTTTCTAGTATTTTTTCTTCTTACTTCATCTGGCACTGTTTCATACACACATTTTTATAAATCGAGCATCTATAGATAGTATGCGCTTGGCTAAGAAGTTCACAACATTGCCACCCGGAAGTATAACTGGCCAACACACAAAAGTCTGTGTAACCATGATCGTTTATAGTCTGGTTAATACAGTTAAGCGAGAATTACTCATAAACGCGGATGGCAGAAAAGAAAATAACAAAGACCCGAGTAACGTCAACTTCGAACTATCCATAAAGCGTTTTACAAGGGGTCCCTGGCCAACACTTAACATGTAAGACGAGACATGGCGCCAGTTAGGCGATATTACAATTTTTATTCCGACAAAGACAACACTGTTCACGGCCGGGTATTCATTGTACACATGAGTACGGTGAGAGATTATGAGTAAAGAGTCTTTTGCACTGACTCAACTATGCGCAGCTAGCTCAATGACGGATTATCATACCCATCTTTAGTGCATTTCTTTTTTAGTCACGTTGTAATGTATCATAATATCTAATCTTTAAAAAATGCGTCATCTTTGTTTAGCCTTTCGATAAACACCTGTTGTCAACGTTCAACGTATTATCTATCGAGATAATTAACTTATCATACGTTATTGATATTTATGCGTATCAATCTTTTAACAAGTTATCTTCCGTGTTCTGGAAAAACGTATTTAAAATTTTGGCCAGAAAACTCGTCCTTCAAATTTCGATCGATGAAAAAGACCCTCGTCTTGGCAAGACTCTCAAATCCCAAAAGTCCGAGGTTTTAGACAAGTAATTCATATTTAAACCGACTGAACTTAGAGACTAAGTGAAATGGCCGAGTGGATACGATAATGCACGAAAACGTGACTGACGAGGATCGATTCACAATCGTAGAATCTAGCAGTTCATTAAAAATTCCCCTAAACACGTTTCAACATTTTAAAATTCAGTCGGGAGAAAATCTCATGAGAATTTGCATGCTATATCTTTGAAAAAATTGCTTAAACTCATTTTTCCTTATCTTGAAATGTGTTTTACAACGTATAGATTTTGTCTTACTTCATCGTTTGTTTGCCTGTTTCTTTTCTTTTGTTTGTTTTTTTTTTCTTTCAATAAATGCTGAAATTGATTCTTCATTTCGCGTCAAACTTTGCGAAGTCCCAGGTTTGAAGGTTTTTACCTAGATGAGGGTCATCTTAATCGATAGATATCTAAAGACAGAGTATTCTGGCCAATATTTAAAGAAAATGTTTGTTTTAGAGTCTGGCATTATTATGATATCCACTAGTCAAAAGTCTAAATCTGGCTCCAACACCACAAGATCGGTATCAGCGAAAATATAGATAGCATTCCTGGGAGCAGTGATTTAATTTTTTCTATTAAGTGAAAGCAGCTAATTAATAAATAATATTAAAACATTCCATTGAAAATGTCAGGTCATTCGGTGCATTTTTATCTTGTAGGAAACCAACCAAGACCATTTAGATATGATAGAAAAAACTTCTAAAGAAAGACTTAAATTAAGCAATCAGAAATACATGGTGCTCAAAATCAACGACCCAGTTATAAAATAATATATGCCAAGTGAATCAGATTAATTTGACAGCGTTGAATTGATATACGAAACCAATTGAAGGTTATCGAAAGTCTTGATAGGTAAAGTTAATAATGTGTAGTATTTTGGGATCATGTGGTCTAACTGACTTTCGCCTTCAGACTAGTAGCTCCAGGGTTCGAGTCCTTCCCGCTTTGAGCGGCGCAAAAAAAAATAAAAAAAATTATCGTACTCAGGTGTAAAACAAGTACCTGGAGGTTAGATGCGCTGTCTCTGTCGAAAGAAAATTGTAATATCGCCTCACAGGCGTAGTGTTTCGTCCTAAATGTTAAGTGTTGAGCACGTTTAGTGGATATTGCGCTATATAAAAGCTCACTTTTTTTAAAAGTCTTAAGTCTTAAGTTATTGTAATAATCGAGAATTAGTTTCTCACGCATTTTGTAGGCTAAATATAAAGTTGAAAAGCTCCGAACTTCTCTGACGTGAGAGATAGATAGATAGATAGATAGATAGATAGATAGATAGATAGATAGATAGATAGATAGATAGATAGATAGATAGATAGATAGATAGATAGATAGATAGATAGATAGATATACAGATAGATAAATAGAGCTGTTGTTGTTATTGATAACGATGTTAAAATTTGTTCAGAAAAAAAAATATGGTTAATTTGCCAGGAAAGGCCTAAACATACTATTGAAATAGAGAGAGAGAGAGAGAGAGAGAGAGAGAGAGAGAGAGAGAGAGAGAGAGAGAGAGAGAGAGAGAGAGAGAGAGAGTTGTTGTTGTTGATGATGATGATATAATTTGTTCAGAGAAAAAAAAGTTATTCAGGAAAGGCCTAAATATACTCTTGAAACTGATAAAACACACGATTTTGTCTTCTGTTATTGTAAAAAAGAAATGAAGATTTATTATTTACTGATGCACTAAGTAAATACTGTTCCGGACGCCACAGACAAGAATCTTTAAAAACATGGCAGTTTGATCTTCAACTTGTTGTGAAACCAAACAAAACTTTCGTTGCCGAAATATTTCAATTATTTTTTTTTTTCAAGAAGTCTTTTTAGGTGTTTTTCGATAGGAAGCAACCGGCTGAACATATTATTTGCAGGTCTGATAACTGAATGCAATTCTGGGCTCGTTTTAACATTGTTGTAATGGATTAATATTATATGGTTAGAGAGTATTTCCATTACAATTGGGACCATATCGACGTGTGCTTATTTGCAGGTCTGATAACCCAATCCTTATTGGCTCATTGTTGTAATGGAAATCTGAAAAAAAATTACGCAAAATATTGTCCATTACAACAATGTTAAACTAGGCCCATAAGTGGGTTTGAATGTCAGACCTGCATATATGTACCTTCACGTCGGATACCCCAAATATCAGACCTGGAATTAAGTTGGATGCATATCACCCATGGATCGTACAATATCAATAGAATTAATTATTGCTTGTCACTATGTGAATAATTAGAAGATAGTCTTTTGTAGGATTCAATCCGACTTTTCTAACATTAGGTCCAGCTACTACTAATAATTTGGGGCCATGTAGTCTTGTGATATGACACTCACTTTCGGATAGGAAGGTCCTGGGTTTGAGCCTCGCTCGGCGTATAGTTCAGTCCTTGGAAAAGGCTCTTTACTCATTTCCTCTCACCGTAATCGGGTGTAAAATGAGTACCTGGCCGTTAACAGCGTTGACTCTGTCGGAAAAAAAATATAATATCGCCCAACTGGCGTCATGTCTCATTCTACAAGTAACGTGCTGCTGTTGGTCAGGGTTCCTTTGTAAAGCACGTTTAGTGGAAATTGCGCTATATAAATGCTCTATTTTTTAAAATTGAAAAATATAATAATATGGATAGTTAGAGGGAGGATCAAACTTTGTTGTGTTTTTATGAGTCTGTGAGAGAGAAGAGAAGAGAGAGAGAGAGAGAAAGAGAGAGAGAAAAAGAGAGAGAGAGAGAGAGAGAGAGGGAGAGAGAGAGAGAAGAGAGAAAGAAAGAGAGAGAGAGAAGAAAGAGAGAGAGAGAGAATGAGAGAGAGGGGAAGGGAGAGAGAGAATGAGAGAGAGAGAAAGAGAGAGAGAGAGAGAGAGAGAGAGAGAGAGAGAGAGAGAGCTTTTGTATGTGTTTGTGTATCCTTTGCTAATACAAATGAACTACTTTGTTTCGTCATAATAGAGAGAAAGTTAGCAAGCATAACACTGGCATAATAGACTTTTTGTCATTACAAACTCATGCATATGCAATCGGTTCAGAATTGAATGGTTGACTCTTTGTTAATATGTAATTGGGAGCATTCATGTTTTCTTCTTTCTTAATTTCAGCATACCTCTCCTTGGCACATCCCTTGAAAATACAGAATATCGACAGTCAAGAGATGTTAATGATTCTGCATCAGCTTTTATTCAATTGTGATGATAATTTCTTAACAAATAATATTAAGTCCATTCTGACGGTATTATTGCAAAACGCACAATATCCCAAATTAAACATTGATGATTTTTCAAAAAAACGAAATGTAACCCTTCGCCTCAAAACGGTATCAAGTCGGGATGGTTAAGATGTTGAAAATTAAATTGATAGCCAGAAATATCAGACTTGTGTTGAGTTTGTATGTTTTATTGATGAGAATAGATACCTTATTTTATGGTGCTGATGCCAACAATTTATATTTTTGACCAATGTTAACATTAAATTCACATTTTCAGCATCTGGTTCGTTCCGACATAATACCGTTTTGAGACGAAGGGTCACAAATTCGAAAAATAGAGATAGATAAATCACATTTACCCGACGTGCACTTATTTGCAGGTCTGTTAACTTAACCCAAATTGTTATGATCTCATTGTTGTACTCTCAAATCAAATCAAAACATTTTCCATTACAGCAAGGTTAAAACGAGCCCATAATTGTTTCAGATTGTCAGACCTGCAAATATGCTTACGTCGTATTTAATACATTTCGTGGTTATCCACGCTATCGAGTCTCTTCAAATTACAATCAACAAAAACATTCTTTGCTGTTGCAGTTTAACAACTCACTAAAAATAAAGGAAAAAGTTTATATCAAGATAACAATAACAGCTTTTTAACTCATTCAATCCTAGAGATTTTTGCTACTTGTCAAAATATTTTTTTTTAAATGTATTAGAAATGAGTTGGTAAAAAGATAATTTTATCCAACTGTCATGAACATGTTAAAACTGAAAACGTTAGTTTTGATACTTCGTCTATAATTTGTCTCAGAAAAATGTAATAAATAGGCATGGGGTAAAAGTAACCCGGGTAAACAATGGATATAGTCGGTGTTAGGGTTGAGTGAGTTTTAAAAAATCTGAAACCAAACATAATATGACGTATTTTCTTATCAAATTCCTTACATAATCTCACTTAACCTTATACGTCTAATTCCTTGGCTTTCACTGATAACCTCCCAAAAACATATTATAAGCTAACGACCTGAAATATTCTCACTGTACTCTCTGACACCTTGCACGCTAAGAGAGATATCTTCTTACTGAATGTTATTATTACTGTAAACAACGGGGGAGATATCTCCGAGAGAATCCACTTGTCGTAAATACCCACCCGCTGTCTCTAACTGAAACCACCCAACTACTAAAGTTGGGGAAAGTAGAAAGTAGAGGTCTAGTAATAGAAGAAGATAAAAAAAAAAATAATAAGTACCGCACGGCTGTTCTTTTAAAGATAATAATAACAAGAAATGAAGTGAGTTGGAAAGTGCCAGAAGAAATAACAGAGGATAAAAAAACTTCGCGGCGGCGATGGGGACCTTATTACTAGTACGACAACTCCTTCTGGCCGGGGAGATCGTGACTCTACCGTATGAGCTATCCACGAACCCCCCCCCCCCCCCCCCCCCCCGAAAAAAAACAAACAAAAAAACAAACAATAAAAAACAAACAAACTAACAATTAAAAAATAGCCGTTTCAAACTCTATGTCTATCTTAAGCCACTCTCCCCGACTTCTTGGGGTCATGGATTCAACACACACAAGCGCCGCGAAGTTAGTTAGTTAGTAAGGTCGTTGGTTCGAGCCCCCATCACCGCCGCGAAGGTTTTATTCTCTGCTGTCTTCTGGCACTTTCATACTCACGTCATTTCTTGTTATTATCAACATAAGTGCCTGCTCCACTCACTTTTCTGTTCTTTAAAGTCAGGATGTTGTTGTAGATGGATTTAATCCTATTTGCGTTGTGTGAAACTGGACGTTAAAAACAATATCTCTGGCTTTCTATTTGAATAGAATAGAGCAGAGAAGTCTTGACTTCACATCTTATTCTCTTACAGTTCCAAACTCCTTGGAAGTGTGTATGTAACTGGTCCTTCGGAGGACTAAAAATTAATAGGTTTCACATTGAATCATACGATGGTATAACTATTAATTAGTAACAGGATGTGCAGTTTGCTATATTTGCCAATCATTGCTATTGTTTACATTATGACGCTTGTCCAAGAGGCGTAGTTATCTTAGTGTCTGTCACATAACATTCCGTTATAATCTTCATTTCCTCTAACTAACTGACAATTCTAATGGGAGCGATCTATATTCATGTTTTCGTCCAACCAAGTCATCAATCACATGATTTGTTGCTGTCCAACGATTGGATATTTCTTCAGATATGTAAACACGCTGCTTTGTTTATGAAAGTTGTAAGCATACCGTGTGTCAAGCTGAACAAAATGACCAATCGTGATGTTAGATATTTCAAAAACTGTGAACACTTTTCACTATGTGGGTCACTTTGAGCACATATTCCAATGTGACCAATGACCTCGAGCACATGGAAATGTGCTATAGATCATGCCCATTCTCTCTCACCAACTACACACTCTAGCAAAGAGTGTGTAGGGTAACGTAGTTACCAAGAGCTCTCACTTCTCTTAACCGCAATGCTATTGTCGCGTGCCAGGCGAGACAGCGAGGTGGGTGTGCTCCGCGTGTATCATGTGCGCTAGGCTTACTGATACAATGAAGAAAATACGAGTAGAAGACGGAAAATGCGTGGCTTCACCAAAAGCGGGAAGTGAGAGCTCTTGGTAACATAACAATCGTTACCTACACGCTCTTTGACTCTAGTCACTCACGGGACACTCACTCATTCGACCCCGATACACACAACGGTGACCATAATAGTGAACAGTTTTCACAATAATAAGTTTCACGTCCAACAGGTTGAGATTTCCTATCGTCTTTTGACCACTTTAAGAGCACTTTGGGCACATTATGTGGATATATTGCTGTATAGATAGAACGAAGATGACGCCACTCTGGTCTTTGTTATTGTTTTTTTGCCATCCACGTTTATGAGTAATTTCTCACTTAACTGTAATATCTAGACTATACACGTTCAAGATTACACATAGTTTTGTGTGTTGGTCCGTCATAATTCCGGATGGCAATGTTGTGAGCTTCTTAGCCAAGCGCATACTATCTATAGATATGCGCTTGGCTAAGAAGCTCACAACATTGCCGTACGGAAGTACAACGGACCAACACACTAAACTCTGTGTTACCATGAACTTTTATAGTCTAGATAATACAGGGTTAAGTGAGAATTATTCATAAACGTGGATGGCAAAACACAATAACAAAGACCCGAGTGACGTCAATTTCATTCTATCTATATAGGCTTATTTATTTTCCAAACATGTTTATGTAGAAAGATAATTTGAAAGTTAAAATTGATATTGAAAAAAAAAAGAAAGAAAGTAATTGTGCAGCAACCCATAGAATAACTCACTCATTACCAGTAGATTTTTGACCAATCAAAACATGGAATTTGTGATACACCCTCACACACGCTCGGACAAACAGATTATAGTTGGTTATTTATAAATAATGCCGTGAATGAAATCGACCTCCCTCTCTCTGATAATTGTTATTGTTTTTATATCGCCAAATGGGTGCCTCGTCATCACACGATTTTCTCGGTCAAATTATGAACGTTTAAATTTACACATAGTTTTCTGTGTTAGTTCTTTTGATCAAGCGGTAGAACAGTGGATATTTTTTTTATCTTAAACACACAGCACCGATAGTAAAACCTGGGTAGTTTGCTGTGTCTACCAATCACTGCCATTGTTTACATTATGACGATTGTCCGAGAGGCGTGTGACGTCACACGAGTTCTCTGGCCTATTGTATACAAAATCATTAGGCGTTACTAACGTGCAATCACGCCGCTTTGTTGGAAATCAAGTCCTGTGTACTTTATGAGTCCATACAAATATTTGGTACCAGGAAAGCAGTTCAATATCGTGTGTGCAGTGCCTGGTAACGAAGTACTCTTAGGTAGGCTGAGTGCTGACCAAAGGGCTTTTGGCAGGGGTGACCTCCCCCCCCCCCCCCCCCCATTGCTCAGTGTGGAGTGCCCCCATTTGGCACGGGTTCCACGACTAAACACGAAACACAATAACATGGTATCCTGAAGACACCCTGCCAAAGGAAACAATGAGAGCGATCAATAGATAGTATGCGCTTGGCTAAGAAGCTCACACACAACATTGCCATTCGGAAGTATAACGGGCCAATACACAAAACTATGTGTAACCATGATCTTTTATAGATAGTTCTTAGTTGACGTCACTCAGGTCTTTGTTATTTTTTTTTGCCATCCGCGTTTATGAATAATGCTCACTAAACTGTATTAACCCGACACACAGTTTTGTGTGTTGGTCCGTTATACTTCCGGATGGCAATGTTATGAGCTTCTTAGGCAAGCGTATACTATCTATAGTCTGGTTAATGCAGTTTAATGAGAATTACTCATAAAGGCGGATGGCAAAAAAAAAAAAAACAACAACAAAGACCTGATTGACGTTATCTTCGTCCTATCTATAGATAGTATGCAGATGACGTCACTCAGGCCTTTGTTATTGTTTTTGCCATCCGCGTTTGTGAGTTGTTCTCACTAAACTGTATTAACCAGACTATAAAAGTTCATGGTTACACAGAGTTTGTGTGTTGGTCCGTTATACTTCCGGATGGCAATGTTGTGAACTCCTTGGCCAAGCGCATTCTATCTATACTCATGTTTTCGTCCAACCTGGTTATTCATCACATGATTTGTTGCTGTACAATGATTGGACATTTCTCAATAAATGTAAACACGCTGCTGTGTTTATGAAAGTTGTAAACATACTCATGAGTCACGTTGAGCAAAATGACCAATAATTGGATTCAATAGTCTGAGGTTACGTCGCCCAGCAACGGCGTCCAACGTGTTTCTAAACAAAGAAAATCGGTACTTTTTATTCTTCATGCTGACTAGAACTTTTCATATGTCTTGTGATCAGAATGTGTAAAAGTCAAAACATGATCAGATTTATAATGATTTTTTTAAACCTCTGGATACGTTTTATGCACGTCGGAGAAATATTTCATAAGGGGGTCCGCCATTGTTCCGATAGTTTAGAGCCAGTTACTAAGTTACCATGCGTCATTACGAGAGAAGTGACGTTACGACTGTTGAAGCGTATTGTGATGTTGGATATTTCTCAAATTGTGAACACTTTTCACTATGTGGATCATTTTTAGCACATAATATTACAATGTGACCAATGATCTCGAGCACACGGAAAGGTAATATAGATCGTATGCAGTTGACGTCACTCAAGCCTTTGTTATTGTATTTTGCCATCCGCGTTTGTGAGTAATTCTCACTTAACTGTATCATCGAGACTATTAAAGTTCATGGTTACACATGGTTTTGTGTGTAGCAACACTTCCGGATGACAATGATAGAACGAAGATGACGTCACTCAAGCCGTTGTTATTGTTTTTTGCCATCCACGTTTATGAGTAATTCTCACTTAACTGTATCATCGAGACTATAAAAGTTCATGGTTACACATAGTTTTGTGTGTAGCAACACTTCCGGATGACAATGATAGAACGAAGATGACGTCACTCATGCCTTTGTTATTGTTTATGCCATCCATGTTTGTGAGTAATTCTCACTTAACAGAATTAACCCGACTATAAACGTTTAAGGTTACACATAGTTTCGTGTGTCAGTCCGTTATACTTCTGGATGGCAATGTTGTGAGTTTCTTAGCCAAGCGCACAGTATCTATTAACCCTCAATGTTACACATAGTTTTGTGTGTACGTACTTTATGTACCGTCGGCTGACTGATGTTGTGAGTATTTTACCTTTTCTTTCTTTTTTTCTATTTATCTCTCTCTCTCTCTCTCTCTCTCTCTCTCTCTCTCTCTCTCTCTCTCTCTCTCTCTCTCTATCTATCTATCTATCTATCTATCAAGTAAAAAAAGCGAGTAGAAAAGATAGATTCAGTACACACACAAACTGCTCCACTCACTTTTCTGAATTGATCTAACTCTCTCTCTCTCTCTCTCTCTCTCTCTCTCTCTCTCTCTCTCTCTCTCTCTCTCTCTCTCTCTCTCTCTCTCTCTCTTTTGCGGCAAAACAGGTCGTTGTGACAATAAAACATGAGGTCAACGGGGTTGAATGTCCCCCTGGACACGAATGCAAGACCGCAAAATCTGAAATACATAATCTGTACAAACAATGAATTCATCAGACAACTTCCTAATCTTTTTTTAAATTGATTAATTTATTTATTTTAAATGCGTGGTTTTGTTTTGTTTTGTTTTATTTTATTTTTGGAAGTTTAGTTGTGTGTGGGTTTTTTTTTTTTTTTTGTGTTGAAGTTGAACGTCCGAGGTGCTTTCAACGTATGCAGCAGCAGCTGCCGGAAGATCTCAGTGGGGAACATCTGAAGGAGTGGAGGTGGGCGTCAGCTGAAGAGTTCGACTTGAATTTAAAATCTTGTCTCTATCTGTTTATTTATTTTTGTGACCTCGGGGGTAATCTTGTCCTTTCATGAGGGTTTGGCTGTTTGAGACTGGAGCTCCATTTATGCTATCAG
Source organism: Berghia stephanieae (assembly GCF_034508935.2). Classification (NCBI taxonomy): domain Eukaryota; kingdom Metazoa; phylum Mollusca; class Gastropoda; order Nudibranchia; family Aeolidiidae; genus Berghia; species Berghia stephanieae. The sequence goes on from NC_088360.1 coordinate 108,144,987, forward strand.
ATTACCTATAGAAAGTGGTGATGTTGTCCTTATTTATTTTGTTGTTTTTTAAAATGTGTTAATAAATGTTTTCATACCAAGTTATACAAGAATATTGAAGCTCTTGAGATGGAACAAACAGGAATAAAAGATTAATCAGATGTCAAAGTTTATGACCGTATTTTATTAAGATTATTTTTGTAGTAAATGTTGGAAATCGCATTATAATTCCTTGATTACATCAATTTCAGAGTTATAGAATCATTTTTTTAAATATGACATTATTTGAAAATTAAGTTCATAAAGTTTGTTTCCTGCCCAAATAAAGCCTAGAATGTCAAAATGAGGTCCAACCTTTTTTCAGTGATTAATCATTGTGCTTAATCTACGTCTTGCACTTGAATGACCTAAATGTGTTGCAAGTGCTGTAAACCCCTTAAAGACAAATATAGTCTTAATATTAACCAACACCTGTGTTCATTTGCCCGGAGGGAAACAGATATCTTTGAATTTTTATATTTAGTGCAATAATAATAATAATAATAATAATAATAATAATAATAATAATAATAATAATAATAATAATAATAATAATATAGTAGTAGTAGTAGTAGTAGTAGTAGTAGTAGTAGTAGTAGTAGTAGTAGTAGTAGTAGTAGTAATAGTAACAATAATAATAATAATGATAATAATAATAATAATAATAATAATAATAATAATAATAATAATAATAATATATAATAATAATAGCTACCTATAAAACATGACACTGTGTTGTAGAGTTCATTTTGCTGATCAATATTATGCATAGGATGTATTAGTTTCTGTTTGAGTAAGAAAAAACAATATTTTTGATGGGTAGGTGTAAAATTTTGGGGAAAATTATAAAAGTGGCTGGTAAGGAAAGGGTTAACCCTCTCCTTACCACCCATAAAAAAATCGTCACATTCGTTACGATATAAATCAACAATTTTACCATGCTAATTTCTTTTGTATAGATAGTTCGAATATGACGTCACTCAGGCCTTTGTTATTGTTTTTGCCATCCGCGTTTGTGAGTTGTTCTCACTAAACTGTATTAACCAGGCTATAAACGTTCATGGTTACACAGAGTTTGTGTGTTGGTCCGTTATACTTCCTGATGGCAATGTTGTGAACTCCTTGGCCAAGCGCATTCTATGTATATCACAGAATTTAAAGAAAAGCTTTCGCCATAACTATAAAAACTTGACGCTGTGTTGTAGAGCTTATTGAGTTGAACAATATTATGTATAGAAAGTACTTGTTGCTTTTTTGTTTCAGTGAAGAAGATTCTAATTTTGTATTGGGTCATGTGATGTTTCAGGGAAAATTCTGAAAAACAGCTGGTAAGGAAAGAGTTAAAAGTAGCTTCTGTATTTCATTTTCTTAAGGAAATTAGAAGAGAGTTCCAAATAGAAGGAGCAGCATGAGAAAAAGACCTATCAGAAAACTTTTTAGAGCTTTGTTTGGGAAACAGTTAATCGGAGATGATCACTAGATCTTAAAGTTCTGGGGGGAGAGTACAATGAAATAAGGTTGCATAAATATGAAGGAGCAATGATACCAAAAACAATTGAGCGTTATATAGCGCAATATCCACTAAATGTGCTCAAAGCGCTTTACAAGGGGTCCCTGGTCAACAGCAACATTTAACATGTAGGACGGGACATGACGCCTGTTGGCGATATTCCAATTTTTAATTCAAAGACAACGCTGTTAATGGCTAGGTACTCATTTTACACCTGAGTACGGTGAGAGAATGTGAGTAAAGAGCCTTTTCCAAGGACTCAACTATGCGCCGAGTGCGAGGCTCGAACCCAGGACCTTCCGATCCGAAAGCGAGTGTCATACCACTAGACCACATAGCCGCACAAAGGGGTTGGGCTTATTACCCAACTAATTGCCGTACTCTAGAAAGACCAGCAATTCAAAATTTGGCCAGAAAAACTCATCCTTCAAATATCGATCGATTTAAATGACCCTCATCATGGCTAAAAACAATTTCTAACCTGGGTGGGACCTTGCACGATCGATATAATTTGAAGGACGAGTTTTCTGGCCAAATTTTTGAATATGGGTTTTTCTAGAGTACTGCAACATGGAGCCGGAGTTTATCCCGGTTTCTATAACGTGAATTGATTGTTATCCTACTTTGGATATGACACTAGTCTATCGTCTCAAAATAAACTTTCCGCAAAATCTGACAGACTCAGCTACCCGAGATCGATCTTGGTCCCTTTACGTGTGAAGCGAGTGCTCTACCAACTGAGATATCGGGACCCCCTATTTAAACAGTGTACCTTGCAAGAAAAAAAAAAAAGGTTTTGTACTCATAAAAAGTTTTGCGTGATATTTGCTTTACTTGTCACGGAATCAAACCTTCTTTTTTTAAAAAAAAATCTAGAGCTTACTTTTGTACGGTTCAGTTTTCTCTCATATAGATAGAACAAAGATGACGTCACTCGGGCCTTTGTTATTGTTTTTTGCCATCCTCGTTTATGAATAATACTCACTAAACTGTATTATCCAGACTATAAAAGTTCATGGTTACAGATAGTTTTGTGTGTTGGTCCGTTGTACTTCCGGATGGCAATGTTATGAGCTTCTTAGTCAAGCGCATACTATCTATAAGATAACAAGAAACGAAGTGAGTAGGAAAGTACCAAAAGACAACAGTGAATAAAAACTTCGCGGCGACGATGGGAGTACGAACCCGCGACCTTACTGGTACGACATCTTGGGGTCGTGGATAGCTCATACGGTAGAGGCACGATCTCCCAGGCCAGGCGGAGTTGTCGTACCACTAAGGTCGCGGGTTCGAGCCCCCATTGCCGTCACGAAGTTTTTATTCTCTGTGGTCTGTCTTCTGGCACTTTCCTACTCCCTTCATTTCTTGTTATTATCAACATAAGTGCGGTTATGTGGTCTTGTGGTATGACATTCGCTTTCGGATCGGAAGGTCCTAGGTTCGAGCCTCGCTCGACACATAGTCGAGTCCTTGGAAAAGACTCTTTTCTCACATTCTCTCACGGTACTCAGGTGTAAAATGGCTACCTGGCCGTCAACAGCGTTGTCTCTGTCGGGAAAAAAAATGTAATATCGCCTAATAGGCGTTATGTCTGGTTCTACATGTTACGTGTTGCTGTTGGCCAGGGACCCTTTGTAAAGCGCTTTGAGCTCATTTATTAGATATTGCGCTATATAAAAGCTCATTTTTTAAAAATAAGTGCCTGCTCCACTCACTTTTCTGAATTAAAAATTAATCCCAGATTAGATGTACATTTTGACAGATCTGATTATTAGAGGTGCCTGAATGAGCCGCTTCGATGGAGAGAAAGATAAAGTGATTGTTTGTTTTTGTTTTTGTTTTTGTTTTGTTTTTGTTTTTAAGGGTTTTACGGCGCTTGACCTATTTAGGTCATATCAGCGCCAGTAAAAGAAGAAAATGGAATGGTCAAAATATTCTAGATTTACAATGAAAGCACCCAAGAAAAAGTAAGACAAAAGAGAATTGATTCAAATAGGGAACAGATTATGTAGATTCCAAGAGCATACCAACAGTTTACTCGGTTTGAGATCACCTTAAAGTCTCATCCAGACACCAGCAAGGATTCCACTCAGAGGAATACACTCAAATGTTTGCAAATCATATGTTTAAAAAAAAAACACAAAAAATATACATAACACTTACAAGGAAAAAAATATTATCTCCCAAAACCATAATCTATACATTCGACTGTTTCCCTCCCAGCCAGGGACTCCGGCCAGGGTCAGGACAAAACTAAGTAATCTCATTCCAAGACAAAGACAGAAAGCAACTGGAAAACAGATATATGGGTATAGAAGACACAGCAAGTACCTCCCTGCCCACTTTTGGAGATCTGGAACCCCACCCAGAAAGATGAAGTAAGTTAATGTGACTCATATATAAGGGAACAACACAAAATAAACAGCGTTTCGGCCTTTGGCATTCTTTAAGTAAACAAAGGCCGAAACGTCGTTTGCTTTGTGTTGTTCCCTTATATATGAGTCACATTTACTCACTTTATCTATCTTTCTCTCCGGCAGATATGATTGCCGATTGCAATTATGAGCCCGTTAAAACATTGTTACAATGGACATATTTTTGCGTTGGTTTGAAAGTATTCCCATTGCAAGAATGAAGTTGGGTTGTCAGATCTACAAATCGGTACACGTCGCTCTCAGATCATGGACATTATAATGCTATTTCGAAAATTGTTAAATTATACAATAATTCAAATTTTGGATTATTGAGAAAGGAAAGAAATGGAATGCTTGACAAGACTTGTCACTTGGGGTCATCATCACTGAAGTCTGAATCACCAGAAAAGCGGTGTGTGTGTGTGTGTGTGTGTATCTGTGTATGTGTGTATGTGTGTATGTGTCTGTGTATGTGTGTATGTGTGCATATGTGTATGTGTGCATGTATGTGTGCCTGTGTATGTGTGTATGTGTATCTGTGTATGTGTGTGTGTGTTGGACTGTATGAAACAGTGCCAGACAAAGCAGAAAGAAAAATACAAGAAAATGAGGAAGGTTCTAAGATTTAAAAATAAATAAATAAATAAATAAATAAATAAATAAATAAATAAATAAATAAATAAATAAATAAATAAATAAAATGAAAAAAATTAAAAACTAGTCTTTTGACTCAGATTTTTGGGGTTTCTTCTGCTTGTTTTCCAATTACTTTCGGTAACTCTTTAATTTCAACACTTCCATCATAATGTTTAATTACATGCAAATTGTGTGTGACTATAATGTGGTCTTGTGGTATGACTCTCACTTTCGGATCGGAAGGTCCTGGGTTCGAGCCTCGCTCGGCTCATAGTTGATTCCTTGGAAAAGGGCTCTTTACTCAAATTATTTCACGATACTCAGGTATAAAATGAGTACCTGGCCGTAAACAGCGTTGTCTATGTCTGAAAAAAATTTAATATCCCCTAGCAGGCGTCATGTCTCGTTCTAAATGTTACGTGTTGCTGTTGGTCAAGGACACCTTGTAAAGCGCTTTGAGCACATTTAGTGGATAGTGCGCTATATAAATGCTCTATTTCTTTTAGGGACTTCTTCTATATGTCTAGTTGTATTTTTGTGTTGTAAAAAAAATGAATGATTTATATTATTTTCCAAACCATGTTTGAATGTATCTATGGTCACTGATGGTTTAAGTAGTTTTATTTAGGTCTGACAGGCATCTGACAGGCATTACAGTGAGATCTGTGGTTTTGACCCTTTATAAGTCAGAAAAGCCGCCTAATCAGGACGACATTCCAGATAAACGAATTCTCATTATATGGTTTGGCCTCATTAACCAGTTGATTTTTGACCAATCAAAACATGGAATTTGTGACTCAAGTTCACACGTGTTTGGACAATAGTTGGTTGTTTATAAACAATAACTTGAATGAAATCGACCTCGCTCTGATCATTGTTATTATTATTATTATCATTGTTGTTGTTTATTATTTATTATTAATTATTATTATTATTATTATTATTATTATTATTATTTATTATTATTTATTATTATTATTATTATTATTATTATTATTATTATTATTTTATTATATTATTATTATTATTAATTATTATTATTATTATTTAATTATTATTATTATTATTATTATTTATTATTTTATTATTATTATTATTTTATTATTATTATTATTATTATTATTATTATTATTATTATTATTATTATTATTATTATTATTATTATTATTTATTATTATTATTATTATTATTAATTATTATTATTATTATTATTATTATTATTATTATTATTATTATTATTATTATTATATTATATTATTATTATTATATTATTATTATTATTATTATTATTATTATTATTATTATTATTATTATTATTATTATATTATTATTATTAATTATTATTATTATTATTATATATTTATTATTATTATTATTATTATTATTATATTTATTATTATTATTTATTATTATTATATTATTATTATTATTATTATTATTATTATTATTATTATTATTATTATTATTATTATTATTATTATTCATTATTATTATTATATTATTAATTTATTATTTTTGATCTATTATTATAAATATTATTACTTATTATATATTATTTATTTATTTTATATTATATATATATTATTATTATATTATTTTATATTATTATTATATTATTATTATTATACGGCCAAATGAGTGACTGGTTATCATACTATTTCTCGATCAGATTATAAAAAACGTTTAAGTTTACACAAAGTTTTCTGTGTTGGTTCCATTGCTCAATGGGTAGAACAGTGAGTATTTTACTTTGACAAATACCATCAATTGTAAAACATGTAATTACCCTGTTAACCAATCACGGTCCTTGTTTACATTGTGACGACTGTCAAAGATGCGTGGTAATGTTCACTTCCACTAGGTGTCAATAGGAATACAATAGTCTGATGTCACGTCCGCCCAGCAACCAGCAGCTTGGTTCTAAACAAAGAAAATCCGTACTCTTTATTCTT
>NC_088360.1:108164016-108165177 GCF_034508935.2 Berghia stephanieae
GTTTGTTTTTTTCGTTTTTTTAAAAATCTCGTTAACAAAATTGAAGCCAACCTCCCAATTTTATGAGCTGTTGAATATATTTTTTTTTTGGTTTGTTTGGATTTGTTTTGTTTTGTTTTTATTTTTTATGGTGTGTGTGTTGGGGGTGGGGGGGGGGGGGTTCCCTTACACCAACATCTTATAGATAGAAGACCCATCGCCTCAAAACGGCAATGTGGTCTAATGGCTGGTGTGACACATGCCTTCGTCTCGAAAGGTCAAAGGTTCGAGCCGCGATCAAAAGGCGCATAGTTGAGTCCTTGAAAAAAGGTTCTTTACTCATATTCTCTCACTATACTCATGTGAAAATGAGTACCTTAACGTTAATAGCGTTGTCCCTATCGGGGAAAAAATTGTAATTAGCAGGCATCACGTCTCGTCCTAGATGTTTAAAGTGTTGCTGTTGGCTAAGGACCCATTGTAAAACGCTTTGAGCACGTCTAGGATATTGAGCGTGCTTGATTTAAAAAAATAATATTTATATATTATAGCTTCAAAATAAAATAAAATAAAATGCCAACCACTTTTATTTGATTTGGATATTATATTCATTTTTTAAATTATTGCTTTTAACTCACTCGATACTATAGAGGTCTAGATATTTTTGCTGCTTTTCAAAATTGGGGGGGGGGGGGGGGGGGGGGGGAGAGGGGGTTTGCAACATAGAAATATGGTGTACTGCTATCGATCAAGCTTGAAAATATCTTATAATGAATAAATCATGAAACATTTTGAGGCGTCTTAAGCATGGTATTTACGCAAATGTATATATATATATATATATATATATATATATATATATATATATATATATATATATATATTATATATAAATATATTATGTATGTATGTATGTATTTATGTACACATATAAACACAGACGGACAGAGGAGAGAGAGAGAGAGAGAGAGAGAGAGAGAGAGAGAGAGAGAGAGAGAGGGGGGGGGGGGAACCGGAAACAAGAGGAATGAGCGTATCTTCGTCAACCAATTTGATCGCAAATTTTGTAGTTCTAAACAATTTTCATTTTAAATTCAGTTTTGTCAAGGAATTTACCCAATGGAAACCGTACGGTGCTCTTATTGGCTAACCAACCAGCGGCCTCGATGAGAAAAATATCCG
>NC_088360.1:108165277-108175277 GCF_034508935.2 Berghia stephanieae
CAAAGTCATTACTAGATCCCTCTCTCACCCACTTCTTGAGACCGCCGATTCGTTCGTACACCACCATCGCGAATAATTTTGACCAGCAGTTAAGCTTAATAGCCAATATTCTCAACACAAACATATAACATAGAAACGATTGAGACATTGAGTATGCTCCGGTGTATGGGGTGAATTTTAATTCAGAAAAGTGAGTGGAGCAGGCACTTATGTTGGTAACAACAAGATATGAAGTGAATAGAAAAGTGCCAGAAGACAATAGAGAATAAAAATTTTTTCGCGGCGGTGGTGGGGTTTGAACCTGCGACCTTATTGGTTCGACAACTCCGCCTGGCAGGTGAGAGCGTGGCTCTACCGTGTGAGCTATCCACGAACACAAAAATATTCGTTTCAAACTCAAAGTCATTACTAGATCCCTCTCTCACCCACTTCTTGAGACCGCCGATTCGTTCGTACACCACCATCGCGAATAATTTTGACCAGCAGTTAAGCTTAATAGCCAATATTCTCAACACAAACATATAACATAGAAACGATTGAGACATTGAGTATGCTCCGGTGTATGGGGTGAATTTTAATTCAGAAAAGTGAGTGGAGCAGGCACTTATGTTGGTAACAACAAGATATGAAGTGAATAGAAAAGTGCCAGAAGACAATAGAGAATAAAAATTTTTCGCGGCGGTGGTGGGGTTTGAACCTGCGACCTTATTGGTTCGACAACTCCGCCTGGCAGGTGAGAGCATGGCTCTACCGTGTGAGCTATCCACGAACACAAAAATATTCGTTTCAAACTCAAAGTCATTACTAGATCCCTCTCTCACCCACTTCTTGAGACCGCCGATTCGTTCGTACACCACCATCGCGAATAATTTTGACCAGCAGTTAAGCTTAATAGCCAATATTCTCAACACAAACATATAACATAGAAACGATTGAGACATTGAGTATGCTCCGGTGTATGGGGTGAATATTAATTCAGAAAAGTGAGTGGAGCAGGCACTTATGTTGGTAACAACAAGATATGAAGTGAATAGAAAAGTGCCAGAAGACAATAGAGAATAAAAAGAGTTGTCGTACCAATAAGGTCGCAGGTTCAAACCCCACCACCGCCGCGAAAAATTTTTATTCTCTATTGTCTTCTGGCACTTTTCTACTCACTTCATATCTTGTTGTTACCAACATAAGTGCCTGCTCCACTCACTTTTCTGAATTAAAAATTCACCCCATACACCGGAGCATACTCAATGTCTCAATCGTTTCTATGTTATATGTTTGTGTTGAGAATATTGGCTGTTAAGCTTAACTGCTGGTCAAAATACTTCGCGATGGTGGTGGGCGAACGAATCGGCGGTCCCAGAAGTGGGTGAGAGAGGGATCTAGAAATGACTTGGGTTTGAAACGAATATTTTTGTGTTCGTGGATAGCTCACACGGTAGAGCCACGCTCTCACCTGCCAGGCGGAGTTGTCGAACCAATAAGGTCGCAGGTTCAAACCCCACCACCGCCGCGAAAAATTTTTATTCTCTATTGTCTTCTGGCACTTTTCTATTCACTTCATATCTTGTTGTTACCAACATAAGTGCCTGCTCCACTCACTTTTCTGAATTAAAATTCACCCCATACACCGGAGCATACTCAATGTCTCAATCGTTTCTATGTTATATGTTTGTGTTGAGAATATTGGCTATTAAGCTTAACTGCTGGTCAAAATTATTCGCGATGGTGGTGTACGAACGAATCGGCGGTCTCAAGAAGTGGGTGAGAGAGGGATCTAGTAATGACTTTGAGTTTGAAACGAATATTTTTGTGTTCGTGGATAGCTCACACGGTAGAGCCACGCTCTCACCTGCCAGGCGGAGTTGTCGAACCAATAAGGTCGCAGGTTCAAACCCCACCACCGCCGCGAAAAATTTTTATTCTCTATTGTCTTCTGGCACTTTTCTATTCACTTCATATCTTGTTGTTACCAACATAAGTGCCTGCTCCACTCACTTTTCTGAATTAAAATTCACCCCATACACCGGAGCATACTCAATGTCTCAATCGTTTCTATGTTATATGTTTGTGTTGAGAATATTGGCTATTAAGCTTAACTGCTGGTCAAAATTATTCGCGATGGTGGTGTACGAACGAATCGGCGGTCTCAAGAAGTGGGTGAGAGAGGGATCTAGTAATGACTTTGAGTTTGAAACGAATATTTTTGTGTTCGTGGATAGCTCACACGGTAGAGCCACGCTCTCACCTGCCAGGCGGAGTTGTCGAACCAATAAGGTCGCAGGTTCAAACCCCACCACCGCCGCGAAAAATTTTTATTCTCTATTGTCTTCTGGCACTTTTCTATTCACTTCATATCTTGTTGTTACCAACATAAGTGCCTGCTCCACTCACTTTTCATGAGTCATACCGCATGATTATGCACAACGCCTCCATAGTATAAAAATTAATACATACTCCATTTCTTCCACTGGCAAGCCACATGGATTCCATTCCCTGTCATAAATATCACCTATTAGATTTTTTTATTTAGCAACATGTAACATGTAGAAAGAAACATTATGCCTGTTGTTAGGCGATATTACAATTTTTTTCCAATAGAGAACAATGTTGTAAACAGTCAGGTACTCATTTTACACCTCAGTAAGGTGAGAGAATGTGAATTAAGAGCCTTTTCCAAGGACTCAACTATGCGCCAAGTGAGACTCGAACCCAGGATCTTTCAATCCAGAAGCAAATACATACAGACCACATAGTCATAGCCACACTAAATAAAAATAATCTTTAAAATTTTACCTTGAAGTCTCTGTTGACAGGGTAGATGAATCAATCGTTGATGACCTTTCATCTGATGCAACGGATTGGACCTCACATTCTTCTTCTTCTGCCCACACTTTACACAGTCGCTCTCTCTCTTCATATTGACCATGGGTCAATATTTCATATGGCACTTGGACAGCATCAGCATTTGATCTTATTACATTTATATCATAAAGGTCAAGTCTTTCACGAAAAGCTAACACCAACCCACTTGTTAATGATATTCCTATGTTTTTATGGGATGATGAATGTTTTGTAGGAGAAGGCCAATCACCATCTGTGATTTCAGTCTCTGATGCCGAGGATGGTAACTGATTTTTAACACAAGGTGAAGACACTAAGATTCGTTCAGGCAAAAATTTTAGCAGTTTTAAATTAACAGGAAGATCTTGTAGCATTTTCTCAGAAGTGTCAATCAGGGTGGCAACCTCTTGCTCTGGTATACGTTCACCACCAGTAAGTAGGTCATCCATACCAATGACTCTTCTGCTATTTGGGTCTGTGGATATCACCATATTTACTTCAAAATCAAGGGGTAGTTTCATTTTTACATTAGATCCACCTTCTCTATTGACCTTTTCACACTTCAACACCTTACATTCAGTATGCGAACCTTTCAGCTTTACTGATGAGGTGGCATTTGTTGTTATCCGAAGCAGGTCGCCAAATTGCAGCAAGATAGGGCGAGGATAATCGGATACTATGTCTTCCAAAACTGTAATTTCTGATCCCACTGGCAGTGACAATAACTCGGAAACGATATAAAACTTCTCTGGATATTCGATGAAAGATATTTTCAAATCACTGGATAAACTGTAAATCTTATTGGCTTTCAAATCCTCAGCATACAGACGTTTAGTCTTTTCAAGTCTGTAAACTGATAGCTCCTCAGTCCCATGCAATAAAGTCTGGAGAGATATATCACAATTTGATATGTCCATAATTTTGGCATTCACAGGGCACCCATAAATGTCTGTGAAGTTGGACACATCAACTGGCACGAGAGGCTGTGGCATGGGAGGGGTAGGGGGAGCAGGAAATGTGGGAGTTTGTGGGGGCTGTGAAGATGGGGCAATTACAAAGGGGTCTTTATTTCTAGCAACACTTGGAACCTCATAATCGTCCAAATTGTGTTCCCTAACACAAAGGTCAGCAGTCAGAGGTATCTTCCACTCTGTGTCTGTGTCGTTCAAAGGAGAAGCGCTTATTAATAAGTTTGGTTTTAACATGTGAATAACACCAGTAAAGTTAATCAGCTGTTGCGTATTCTTATCAGATGATAACGAATTGTCTTTTTCATCTTCTCCAGTGAGAAAACATTCTCTAAATCCAGAATCACCCGAGTTACTTTTGAAGGAAGCTGCCGAATCATTTGAATTATTTTTTGATATCTTTAGACGTCTGGGTACAGGGGCAAAGTCAATTAATTGCTTTAGTGTGTATGAATCTTCGTCTTCAAGTGGAAAGAAGTTGGCGCGGGAATCAAGGCTTAAAAACAAAACATTTTCTAACTCGTCAGTAACTTTTAGTCTCTCCCGTCCATCTTTGGGATCTGTAATAAGGCCTCTAAATTTGAATTTATCTCCTCTGTGAATGGAAAACCCAGGAAGATAGGGATCGTCATAATTCGACGTTGCCTCGAAATGCGTAGGACTGTCCATGACCAAATCAGCAATGGACGGGTACATGATGATGGATGCAGCTCTGTCACTGACATTTTTGGGGGGAAGAACATTAAATTTATAAGGAAAATCAAGAGGAACATTTACTTGCTTCCGAGTTCCAGTGCTACTGTCTTGATGAGTCAGAGTTAACGTTTTTGTCTCACAAGATTTCAGGAAAAGAATGTCCCCTTTTGTTATTTGAATAGAAGACGTTAAATGTTTACCACTTACTACACAAACACAAATTGGCAATTCTGCTGTCTTTATAAATTCACTAAGTTCTTTGTGTTCTAAAGCCATTTCCTCGTTGCTACACAGGGATTCCGTTCCTCCACTGTGTGACGCCATTTTTGTCTTCACACTCCTCATTCACTGTCATCATAGCTGATCGTTACATCGCGAGTCGCGAAGTTGACACACACAGCACACACACACACACAGCATTGAGCGACACAACACACAACACTGCGCAAGGTCATCATCCCCACTCCCCACGCGCCCTGTCCTCGAACATGACTGGGCAAGGGGTAATCAAGGCCTCATCCTGCCTCCTAATCCAACCAGTCATCTACGACAGGTCCTTTCATCAATCATTTCAATATTACCTTTTATTTTCTTTCCGGTATCAATCATTTCCATTCTGCAAAAATGAGTAGCCTACCTGGCCGTTAGCAGCGTTGCCTGTCTGAAAAAAATGATTGTAATATAGCCGTCGTTGTTGGTCAGGGACTTTTGTAAAGCGCTTTGAGCACGTGTAGTGTAAATGGCGCTATATAAAAGCTCAATTTTATTTTATTTTTTATTCGTTAATGTAGGCTGAGTCTAGATGCACAAATTAACAGGTCTGGTAACCGAACGTTTATGGGCCTGATTTAGTGTTGTAATATAAAATATTTTGCGTTAATTTGAGAGTATTTCCATTACAACAATGATACCATAATAATTTTGGTTACCTGCAATAAAGTATAGACGTCGGCTGAGATGGGACATTCAGGGGACAAGAGAGAGAGAGAGAGAGAGAGAGAGAGAGAGAGAGAGAGAGAGAGAGAGAGAGAGAGAGAGAGAGAGAGAGAGAAATGGATAAATTAACTAGATAGATAAACACATAAATAGGTTTATGTGTACACACACATACATATTATGTATATATATATATATATATATATATATATATATATATATATATATATATATATATATATATATATCCTATATATATATATATATATATCTTCTTCTAGGTTCCATGCCTGGTCCAGGCTTCGGATACTGCATGAATTATCTCTCTCCATTCCTCCCTGTCTCTTGCTTTTTCAAACAGCTCTTGGGTTGTTAGGTTGGTGAAGCCCTTCAGTTGGTCTATGAGTGTTTTTCTTTGTCTCCCCCGGGTGCGTTTAACAGGTATTTTTCCACAACTTGCCAGGTATTCATTCTTATCTTTCCTTACTATGTGTCCGAAAAATGATAGTTGTCGATCCGCTATTAAGGGCATTAGTTTCCTTTATTGGTATGTTTGTTTTAGCACTTCTTCGTTCGTTTTGTGTGCAGTATACGATATTCTCTGCATCATTCTCAAACACCACATTTCAAAAGCTTCAATGTTCTTTTGTGTTTCTGCATTTGTAGTCCAGCTTTCGCTTCCATATAACAAGATTGGCCACACGTAGCACTTCAAGACTCGGAATCTAATCCCCAACGACATCTGTTTTTCAAAATGTTTCCGAGGCCCATAAAGGCCTGTTTGGCTTGAGTTATTCTTGCACGTATGTCTCGGTTACATCTTCCATCTGTTGTCACTATTGAACCCAGGTATTTAAAACTTTCTACGTTGGTAAGTTGCTCGCCGTGAATCGTTATATTGCAGGTGTTGTTGTTTTCGGGGTTTTTCTGTATTACCATGCATTCCGTTTTGGTGATATTCACTTCCATTCCCTTGGCTTCACTATCTACTACCACCTTGTCAACAATATATATATATTTATATTTATATATATATATATATATATATATATATATATATATATATATATATATATATATATATATATATTACAATTCGAATGCAATGCATTAATTATAATTGACCCCCCCCCCCCCTCCTATTTCAACTCCATCTTGCAGTCAATAAGTTCACACCAAAATCACCAGCATTCAGTTGTTAACAAAACAGTTAATTGTCTTTTTAGCTACCAGCTGGAATATATTAACATTATCATAGGCTTCACAACGTAAGAAATAGTTTGCTCACTTTTAGCATTCACTTTATGCAGTGGGCAGCACAGCACAGCACAGCGGGAAAGTCTTTTCTTTGCACACAACAGATACTGAGTTTTAAAAAAAACAAACCGCCGTGCAAAGTGGATTGAACAGGTTACATCACCCAGCTCATTCGGAGTGGAGGTACTGTACTGCGGCTGACGCCTGGGTTATCCCAGTCTTTTCTTGAAATAGACCTTGCATGCAAATGGAGGGCGTTTGCCCCCTGGCCGTGCAAATGCCCTGTGCGGTTATATTATATCTATAAGTTTATATTATCCAGTTAACTGTCGTAATCTAGAAAAATACGTATGAAAAATAATTGGCCAGAAAACTCGTACTTCAAATATCGACCATCTAATGTAGTATCGTTCACAACTAGCGTCTGTGTGGCCACCTTGTTGGGAGTCATTCTGTATCCAACCGTCATCCTGTACACATGTATCTTATGTTATGTTTTTTTACTAAATGTCCTTTACGGTAACTATTTGGGAGACCTTCTGAAAGCTCCTACATCCTCAGTATTCTTGTTTTTTATGTTCTCGTAGGGGGTTTGGGAGGGGGGAAACTTTAGAAGAAAAAAAAGTCTCCCCCCTCCCAAATCTCCTACAGTAGTGGTGATGGTTGTGGAACAAGAATACTGGGGATGTATGAGCTTTCGGACGGCCTCCCAACTATTTGGATTGTCGATTCTTGGAAATATACATAATATTATTAATTTATGATCTAAGAACACAACATCGATAAGTTAGTTAACTGGGAACCCAACCCCTCCCCTATTCTTGTGGCTAACAGATTAACCACACTCCCGTTGTTTTGGACGCGAGGACACGACGAGAGAAGCTCCCATTTTATTGGGACATTATCATGTGCGCCTATGTGGTCTTGTGGTATGACACTCGCGTTCGGATCGGAAGGTCCTGGGTCAAGGCTCGCTCGGCGCATAGTTGAGTCCTCGGAAAAGACTAGTCACTCACATTCTCTCACCGTGTAAAATGAGCACCTGACCGTTAACAGCGTTGTCTCTGTCGGAAAAAAATTGTATCATCGCCTAACAGGCGTCATATCTCGTTCTACATGTTATGTGTTGCTGTTGGCCAGGGACCTTTTGTAAAGCGCTTTGAGCACGTTTAGTGGATATTGCGCTATATAAAAGCTTGATTAAAAAAAAATCATGAGAAAAATTTGGAAACAGGAACTAGTGTAAGATATTTCACACCAGTTACGCTCTCTAATTTTGTAACTTTGAAGTTTTGGCTGAAGAGAATGAGAAAATTCCCCTGCTGATAGTAATGTTACTAGTTCTAGCAGTTGCTGTCGTTGTGGTGGTGGCGGTGGTGGTTGCTGTTGTTGTTGCTGTTGCTGTTGTAGTGGCGGTGGTGGTGGTGGTGATGGTAATGATGATGATGGTGATGATGATGATGATGATGATGATGATGATGATGATGATGATGATGATGATGATGATGACGATGATGATGATGATGATGATGATGATGATGATGATGATGATGATGATGATGATGATGATGATGATGATGATGATGATGATGATGATGATATTAGGGGTGGCCATGGTTGTGATTGTAGTGGTGATGGTTGAAGCCGTTTGCAAAACACCAAATATCTGGAGTATTAAAATTAAAAACTTGTGAGGAGGATTTTACAGTGTGACTTGTGATTGTTCGAGCAGTTGTTTTCAATGTGCTTCAAGTAAAATCCTGGTTTTTACAAGGACTATGACTGGACCACGGACCGAAATGATTTAGGTCCATGGACTCGACACTGGACACAAATTTTAAAGGGAAACAACTCCTTGGTAATCTTTGATCAACTCATAAAATTTGGTTACATCCCTTGTTGTGTATGATCGTAGAGGGGAAAAAAAAATCTACAACAGCCGCCGCGAATATAACGATAAGATAACGCAGCTCGACCAAAACGGGGGAGTTTTGACATCCCTTCCTTTCTTTACAATATAGTTCTCTGTGATTGGCTATAACGCAACTCGGTTACAACGGGATTTCTATTTATATTCTCTCGTTTGAACTCGTTATCTCGTTGTATCCGAGTCTTACCGTTGCTTTTCAAGTCATTTATAACTAATATTATTCTAAAAATAGTACTCACTCTGAGAATTACCTTTTATTAGGGGTAAAATACTGAGGTAATCTCATTCCAACAGGCATCATCATGGGCAGTAAGTAAGGAGGGGAGGGAAATACTGAAGAGAGTAGCGTATTGTGCAGCTATGTGGTCTTGTGCTATGACACTCGCTTTCGGATCTGAAGGTCCTGGGTTCGAACCTCACTCGGCGCATAGTTGAGTCCCTGGAAAAGGCTTTTACTCACATTCTCTCATCGTACAAGGGAGTACATGGCCGGTAACAGTGTTATCTCTGTTGAAAAAATCTTGCAATATCACCTAACAGGCGTCATGTCTCGTTCTCCTTGTTTCGTGTTGCTGTTGGCTTGTGGGAGTCTTTGTAAAAGCGCTGTGAGCACGTTTAGTGGATATTGCGCTATATAAAAGCTCAAGCTCAAGTATTGTAATGCGTTTATACCGCCGGGTACATATATTATGCAGGTCTGACATCCGAACGCAATTTTATAGCCCTCGTTTAACATTGTTGCAATGGACAATATTTGACAACATTTTTGGAGATTTCCATAACAACTATGAGCCCGTAATACATTGGGTTATCAGACCTGCAAATAAATGTACATCGGTTTATACTGTAGCATTGGAGCATGAGATACCTACATAATAATATTATTTGATTTGATCCAAGCACGTAGTCACGTAGTGGCGTTTTGAAATCCAGATTTAAATTGTAATTCAAATATCGCAACAATCCCAAATCGATAAATAACAATGTGAAATTGAATGTAAGCTTCAATTTAATTACGAAAACAGATTAAATAGACGTTTCGGGTTTCCCCTTTATCAACAAACAGAACGAATGAAACACTACAGATGAATGAGATAATGTGGTAGTGGCGTTGTTAAGATGAATAAACAAAACATTGATGGGCATCATGGCCCGTCCTAATAAAAGTTAAATGTTGCTGTTGGCCATCGACCCATTGTAAATCGCTTTGAGCACATTTAGTGGATATTGCTCTATATAAAAGCTCATTTTAAAGCTCATTTTATTTTAACCCTTTTGTTGATATGTAAAGTTAACTCACTCAACCCTAATACCGACTATATCCGTAGTTTACCCAGGTTACTTTTTTACCCCATTCCTATTTATTACATTTTTC
>NC_088360.1:108180277-108185277 GCF_034508935.2 Berghia stephanieae
TTATTATTATTATTATTATTATTATTATTATTATTATTATTATTATTATTATTATTATTATTATTATTATTATTATTATTATTATTATTTTTATTATTATTATTATTATTATTATTATTATTATTATTATTATTATTGTTATTATTATAATTATTATTATTAATTATTATTATTATTATATATTATTATTATAATTATATTATTATTATTATATATTATTATTATTATTATTATTATTATTATTATTATTATTATTATTATTTTTTATTATCATTATTATCATTATTATTATTATTATTATTATTATTATTATTACTACTACTACTACTACTATAATAATAATAATAATAATAATAATAATAATAATAATAATAATAATAATAATAATAATAATAATAATAATAATAATAATAATAATGATAATAATAATAATAATGATAATAATAATAATAATAATAATAATAATAATTATTATTATTATTATTATTATTATTATTATTATTATTATTAGTAGTAGTAGTAGTAGTAGTAGTAGTAGTAGTAGTAGTAGTAGTAGTAGTAGTAGTAGTAGTAGTAGTAGTAGTAGTAGTAGTAGTAATACATTTCTATAGAGTCTTTCCTCCGTATGGCATAAGGTCGCACTTGAACAAACAAATCATCGTCTTTTTAAAGAAATATCGCTATATTTATCTGGACTGTGAGACAGCTTCATTCAAAATGTTATACTTTAATTATCATTATTAAAATAATTATCATGTTAAATGCCAATTAACTGCTAACCGTTGCTTTTAAGCCGACGTGCACTTATTTGCAGGTCTGATAACTCAATTCCTTATCGGCCCATTGTTGTTATGGAAATCTAAAAAAAAAAAAAAATTACGCAAAATATCCTCCATTACAACAATGTTAAACTGGGCCATAAAGTGGGTTCGGATGTTAGACCTGCATACACGTACACGTCGTTTAAAGCGGAACAAAAATGCGATAGTCACTGCTATCTTTGAAAGGCCGATCCTTTAAAAGCATTATTGTTCCTCTAAATTTGCTATTTCCATAACAATTGAATCTTAACAACAACAAAAAAAAAAAAAAGCCTTGAAATGCAAAACTGTGCCGCGAGGTCTTAGATAAAATTATAATATTCTGTAAAATGCAACCAGTTGCTTTTAATTGTTTTTCTCTCTACATACCTCCCCCTTCTCTCTCTCAACCCCCCCTCCTCCCTTCTTCTCTTTTTTTTTTTTTTTTTTTTGCTGTCTTCTTTCTTTCCTTTAAATAAATGTAATGTGTATAATATTAATATGCGATAGCAGTGTAGACATTTTACACCTCAAGTGACGATGAGTTGAAATGGTGGTGGTTATTCAAATAGGAATATAATAGAAGGAAAAAAAATACCAAAACGAGGAAGGGGAGGAAGGAGGGAGGCAGGGAGGTGTGTATGTGTGGGAGTGGGGGGGGGGTATCAAATTCATTCTACATCCTAAATAGAGGCATTTATGTGCGGGAATGTGTGGCCTACCTTCTTGAATAAGTATTATAGATAGCAGGATGGACCCGATTAAATAAAAAAAAAAATCAACAATGACAAAACTATAGAATTAAACGAATGAGAATACGTACGAAGCCTATAAAGTGTCCACCAATGAAAGCATTCAGCGCCATTTTGTTGTTGGCTGAGAATGTAGTAATTACCATTCATTCGGTATCTATGTCAACATAACGACACAGGAAATACAACAAACAATATCAAAATCCACAATAAAATGTTTCAGAAATGTTTCGTATATTTATGGCACAACGAAGCTGTCAAAAAATGAAGTTAGAGAATGTGTGTAATCATGTATTATAATAACCTGTAATGTGTTTTCCAACCACCACATCATCTACTACTACAACCACCACCACAATATCATCACTAACACTACTACTACAACCACCAGCCTCACATCATTATCACTACCACTACTACTACACCACCACCAGCACATCATCATCACTACCACTACTACAATCACCACAACCACATCGTCATCACTACCACTACTACTGCAACCACCACCACCATATCATCATCATTACCACTACTACCACAACCACCACCACCACTACTACTACAACCACCACCACGTCACTACCTTAACTACTACAACCACCACCACAATAGCATAACTACCACTACTACCACAACCACCACCATATCATTACCATTACCACTACTACTACAACCACCACTACCACCATATCATTACCATTACCACTACTACTGCGACCACCACTACCACCATATCATCACCATTACAACTACTACTACAACCACCACAACCACATCATCATCACTACCACTACTACTACAACCACCACCACATCATCATCACTATCACTTCTAATACAACTACAACCACCACCACATTATCATCACTACCACTACTACTACTGCAACCACCACTACCATATCATCATCATTGAAATATTTTTTTTAAATTGAGCTTTATATAGTGCAATATCTACTAAATTGCTCAAAGCGCTTTACAAGGGGTCCCTGGTCAACATTTAACATGTAGGACGGGACATGACGCCTGTTAGGCGATATTACAATTTTTCGGACAAAGACAACTCTGTTAACGGCCAGGTACTCATTTTACACCTGAGTACGGTGAGAGAATGTGAGTAAAGAGCCTTTTCCAAGGGCTCAACTATGCGCCGAGCGCGAGGCTCGAACCCAGGACCTTCCGATCCGCAAGTGTCATACTACTAGACCACATAGCCGCATCATTACCACTACTATTACAAACACCACCACCACATCATCATCACGACCACTACTACTATAACCACCACCACCACCATATCATTACCATTACCACTACTACTACAACCACCACACACATCATCATCACTACCACTACTACTACAACTACAATCATCACCACCACCACATCATCATCACTATTACATACTACAACTACAACCACCACCAACACCACATCACCTCACTAACACTCAGTACTACAATCACTACCATTAGGTTTTGGAGCTTTACTTCATTTGAAATAAGGAAACTTCGGAATTGTATTTGGCATTGTGTTTATATATCATAATATAATTCTAATCAGTTATCTATTTAGAACTAGATACTATACAGTATGTATGCCAAATACCACCCCAATTCCCCTTTCTTGTGTGCGGGAATTCCTCTTTCGGCATTGAAATTGAGTGTGAGAGAGTCATCACTACACACATAAACAACAGAAACAATTTAAAAACAAGACTATGACACGCAACCACTCACACACGAGGCTATACTATTTATCCTTTTCTCTATATAGAATAGGACAAGACAAACAATAGCTTGACTCTCGCTACACTTCGCATTGATGTTTGTCGTCTCACGAGTTCAACTCTCGGTCGACCTGTCAATATTCCTTTTTGCCTCGGACGTAATCATTAATAGAATGTTGTGTGGTTTTGACCGTGAAGAAAACCTTAAGAAGTCACATTTATATCATTTTAGAGAGATCGTTTTGAATAATTTTGAGTTAAACGAGCGAGCAGCAACTTGTTTTCATGAACGGCCGATCAGCGCTTGTTTACTATAGTAACGCGATTCCCAGCCAACATCAAAATGGCGGATATTTTTCTCATCGAGGCCGCTGGTTGGTTAGCCAATAAGAGCACCGTACGGTTTCCATTGGGTAAATTCCTTGGACAAAACTGAATTTAAAATGAAAATTGTTTAGAACTACAAAATTTGCGATCAAATTGGTTGACGAAGATACGCTCATTCCTCTTGTTTCCGGTTCCCCCCCCCCCCTCTCTCTCTCTCTCTCTCTCTCTCTCTCATCTCTCTCTCTCCCCCTCTCTCTCTCTCTGTCCGTCTGTGTTTATATGTGTACATAAATACATACATACATACATAATTATATTTATATATATATATATATATATATATATATATATATATATATATATATAATATATATATATATATATATACATTTGCGTAAATACCATGCTTAAGACGCCTCAAAATGTTTCATGATTTATTCATTATAAGATATTTTTCAAGCTTGATCGATAGCAGTACACCATATTTCTATGTTGCAAACCCCCTCCCCTCCCCCCCCCCCCCCCCCCCCAATTTTGAAAAGCAGCAAAAATATCTAGACCTCTATAGTATCGAGTGAGTTAAAAGCAATAATTTAAAAAATGAATATAATATCCAAATCAAATAAAAGTGGTTGGCATTTTATTTTATTTTATTTTGAAGCTATAATATATAAATATATATTTTTTTAAATCAAGCACGCTCAATATCCTAGACGTGCTCAAAGCGTTTTACAATGGGTCCTTAGCCAACAGCAACACTTTAAACATCTAGGACGAGACGTGATGCCTGCTAATTACAATTTTTTCCCCGATAGGGACAACGCTATTAACGTTAAGGTACTCATTTTCACATGAGTATAGTGAGAGAATATGAGTAAAGAACCTTTTTTCAAGGACTCAACTATGCGCCTTTTGATCGCGGCTCGAACCTTTGACCTTTCGAGACGAAGGCATGTGTCACACCAGCCATTAGACCACATTGCCGTTTTGAGGCGATGGGTCTTCTATCTATAAGATGTTGGTGTAAGGGGACCCCCCCCCCCCCCACCCCCAACACACACACCATAAAAAATAAAAACAAAACAAAACAAATCCAAACAAACCAAAAAAAAAAATATATTCAACAGCTCATAAAATTGGAGGTTGGCTTCAATTTTGTTAACGAGATTTTTAAAAAAACGAAAAAAACAAACTCTTCAAAGTCTGTTGACAAAGGATAAAATGCATGCATTCAATGCCAGCGCTTTGATTAAATCAATATAAAGCATTCAAAAAGTGTCAAAATTCTATTCTCCTGGGCGATATGACAATGATGAATGAATACAAACGATTCTACAGATTCTGCCCTGAAAGAATCATTTCAATAATACAAAAATAGCATATATGTTTGT
>NC_088360.1:108187777-108190411 GCF_034508935.2 Berghia stephanieae
GTGTTTAATTCTTCAGATATGCCCAAAGAATTTTAACATTTCATCCTAACAATGGGTATGAATAGCCTCTGATTAAAATCCGTTACTGCTATTTTTTTTTTTTTTTTTTTTTTGTATTGTATTTTTTGTTGTTGTTCTTTTGTATTGTGAGAGCGTTCTGTAAAACTGTTCCAACTGGAATTCCGATAGAAATGGTTTCGAGGGCTGATCGTTGTCAACACAAGAGTGACACACGTTCCAACACAAATAAATCATTTCAGGAAGTGAATGGATTGACAGGAATCTAAAGGAATCGCCACTGGGATCAACGGAACCTGGACCTGGTCCCGGTTTTTACTCTGGGAAAAAAACAAAACTCGTATTAAAAACTTTGGCAAGAAAACTCGTCCTTCAAATATCGATCGATTAAATTGACTCTCATCTTGGCAAACCACTCTCAGACTTAGGAATTCGCGAGTTCTTCTTTAAATCACCAATTTTGAGAGTTCTTGCCAAGATGACGTCATTTAAATCAATTGATACTTGAAGGACGAGCTATGTGGCCATATTTTTAAATACGTATTTTTCCAGAGTGCTGTTAATCTGAAAGAAAACGCCATTTACAATATAACAAAATGATTCTATTCATAAGAAAAGGAAACTCTACCGCCGCGTTCCTCCGTTAAAAAAGAGCGCCTTTTGTAAAAGGCAAATTTCCTCTTTTCTCCTCTTTAAAAAAAACGAGCGAAATAGCGCTGAAATCATTCCACAATATATTTCTATAGTATTTTCATTATTCGAGAAGTTTTCAAGTGTATAATATGCATTGAATATAGGCACTTTTGTTTCCTTTGAAATTCAATATCAATAAATAATTATAGTGGATTATTTCCCATGGCTCACTTCAATGGTATATATAAATCGAATCTTGTATTACCCAATGGTAAGAATAAGGTTGCTTTTTAAATAGATAACAATCCATTCTAAAAGGGCACGTATTCTCTACGGTATCTATACTGTACTTTTGTTCTCTTCACACCCTTCAAGAAAATTAATCCTGTTGTTTAAAAAAATAGCCCGAGGATAATATTTTTTAAAATCTTTAGATCACGGCCACTTAGAAATGTCTTGCTGAAATAAATAAAAAGGTATCTCTCTGTCTGTCTCTCCGTCTGTCTCTCTCTCTCTCCCTCTCTCTCTCTCTCTCTTTCTCTCTCTCTCTCTATCTATCTAACTATCTCTCTCTCACACACACATACACACACGCGCACACACACTCACTCTCTATCTATCTATCTATCTATCTATCTATCTATCTATCTATCTATCTATCTATCTATCTATCTATCTATCTATCTATCTATCTATCTATCTATCTATCTATCTATCTATCTGTTCTGTATGGAAGAACGTTGCGTCTTATTTACATTTGTTCAACAACAAACTGCCCCTAGAATGTAAAATAAAAGGCTCGATAAAAATCCGAGGTTGTTTTTTTTAATAGTTAACAATCCATTCTAAAAGGGCACGTATTCTCTACGGTATCTATGCTGTTCTTTGTTCTCTTCACACCCTTCAAGAAAATTAATCCTGTTGTTTAAAAAAAAATAGCCCGAGGAAAATATTTTTAAAAAATCTTTAGACCACGGCCACTTAGAAATGTCTTGCTGAAATAAATAAAAAGGTATCTCTCTGTCTCTCTCTCTCTCTCTCTCTCTCTCTCTCTCATCCCCCTCTCTCTCTCTCTCTCTCACACACACACACTCTCTCTCTCTCTCACACACACACACTCTCTCTCTCTCTCTCTCTATCTATCTATCTATCTATTTATCTGCTCTATATGGAAGAACTTTCCGTCTTATTTACATTTGTTCAACAACAAACTGCCCCTGGAATGTAAACTAAAAGGCTCGATGAAATCCCATCTTTACATGGATTCGAACCTGGTTAGCCTATATACTCTGAGAAGAGTGGCCTAACCATGAACTTCGTGAGCATCCCCCCCCCCCCCCCCGCCCACTCCCTTTTCATGTCTAATTAAAGCAATAACATAATAACATACTTCAAAGCGACACAAAGTTATTCAACGAATTAAAAAGGAGACGAAGAACTGTACCTAAGAAAATTTATAATAACTTCCAAAAGCAATTTATTATAGATTCGAACCTTGTTCGTCTGCACAATACGAAAAGAGTGATCTGCCAATGAACTACGGCACTCCCCCCCCCCCCCCCCCCCCCCCCCCCATCTTCCACTCCCTCTCCCCTCATTCCTAATTAAAGCAATGAAAAATATTATTACGAAAAACATAATCTTGAAAAGCGATATGGATTCGAACCCCCTGTTCGTCTGGATAATACGAGTCGATGCGATGTCTCTACCAATTAACTTCCCTCCCTCCCCCCCTCCCTCCCCCTCTTACGCACACTCCTAATTAAAGCAATAAAAATGAATACTTAAAAGCAACACAAAAAAATATAAGCGAATGAAAAAGAAAGCTAAGAACTACAACAAAATGATAATTTCCAAAAGCAATATGGATTCGAACCCTGTTCGTCTGCATAAATGAGAAGAGTGATTTAACCAATGAAGTACGAAATCCCTCTCCCTCCCCCCCCCCCCCCCCCCCCCCCCCCCCCCTCCCCCCCCCCCCCC
>NC_088360.1:108193011-108250511 GCF_034508935.2 Berghia stephanieae
TGCAGGTCTGATAACCCAATGTATTACGGGCTCATAGTTGTTATGGAAATCTCCAAAAATGTTGTCAAATATTGTCCATTGCAACAATGTTAAACGAGGGCTATAAAATTGCGTTCGGATGTCAGACCTGCATAATATATGTACCCGGCGGTATAAACGCATTACAATACTTGAGCTTGAGCTTTTATATAGCGCAATATCCACTAAACGTGCTCACAGCGCTTTTACAAAGACTCCCACAAGCCAACAGCAACACGAAACAAGTAGAACGAGACATGACGCCTGTTAGGTGATATTGCAAGATTTTTTCAACAGAGATAACACTGTTACCGGCCATGTACTCCCTTGTACGATGAGAGAATGTGAGTAAAAGCCTTTTCCAGGGACTCAACTATGCGCCGAGTGAGGTTCGAACCCAGGACCTTCAGATCCGAAAGCGAGTGTCATAGCACAAGACCACATAGCTGCACAATACGCTACTCTCTTCAGTATTTCCCTCCCCTCCTTACTTACTGCCCATGATGATGCCTGTTGGAATGAGATTACCTCAGTATTTTACCCCCTAATAAAAGGTAATTCTCAGAGTGAGTACTATTTTTAGAATAATATTAGTTATAAATGACTTGAAAAGCAACGGTAAGACTCGGATACAACGAGATAACGAGTTCAAACGAGAGAATATAAATAGAAATCCCGTTGTAACCGAGTTGCGTTATAGCCAATCACAGAGAACTATATTGTAAAGAAAGGAAGGGATGTCAAAACTCCCCCGTTTTGGTCGAGCTGCGTTATCTTATCGTTATATTCGCGGCGGCTGTTGTAGATTTTTTTTTTTCCCTCTACGATCATACACAACAAGGGATGTAACCAAATTTTATGAGTTGATCAAAGATTACCAAGGAGTTGTTTCCCTTTAAAATTTGTGTCCAGTGTCGAGTCCATGGACCTAAATCATTTCGGTCCGTGGTCCAGTCATAGTCCTTGTAAAAACCAGGATTTTACTTGAAGCACATTGAAAACAACTGCTCGAACAATCACAAGTCACACTGTAAAATCCTCCTCACAAGTTTTTAATTTTAATACTCCAGATATTTGGTGTTTTGCAAACGGCTTCAACCATCACCACTACAATCACAACCATGGCCACCCTAATATCATCATCATCATCGTCGTCATCATCATCATCATCATCATCATCATCATCATCATCATCATCATCATCATCATCATCATCGTCATCATCATCTTCATCATCATCATCATCATCATCATCATCATCATCATCATCATCATCATCATCACCATCATCATCATCATTACCATCACCACCACCACCACCGCCACTACAACAGCAACAGCAACAACAACAGCAACCACCACCGCCACCACCACAACGACAGCAACTGCTAGAACTAGTAACATTACTATCAGCAGGGGAATTTTCTCATTCTCTTCAGCCAAAACTTCAAAGTTACAAAATTAGAGAGCGTAACTGGTGTGAAATATATTACACTAGTTCCTGTTTCCAAATTTTTCTCATGATTTTTTTTTAAATCAAGCTTTTATATAGCGCAATATCCACTAAACGTGCTCAAAGCGCTTTACAAAAGGTCCCTGGCCAACAGCAACACATAACATGTAGAACGAGATATGACGCCTGTTAGGCGATGATACAATTTTTTTTCCGACAGAGACAACGCTGTTAACGGTCAGGTGCTCATTTTACACGGTGAGAGAATGTGAGTGACTAGTCTTTTCCGAGGACTCAACTATGCGCCGAGCGAGCCTTGACCCAGGACCTTCCGATCCGAACGCGAGTGTCATACCACAAGACCACATAGGCGCACATGATAATGTCCCAATAAAATGGGAGCTTCTCTCGTCGTGTCCTCGCGTCCAAAACAACGGGAGTGTGGTTAATCTGTTAGCCACAAGAATAGGGGAGGGGTTGGGTTCCCAGTTAACTAACTTATCGATGTTGTGTTCTTAGATCATAAATTAATAATATTATGTATATTTCCAAGAATCGACAATCCAAATAGTTGGGAGGCCGTCCGAAAGCTCATACATCCCCAGTATTCTTGTTCCACAACCATCACCACTACTGTAGGAGATTTGGGAGGGGGGAGACTTTTTTTTTCTTCTAAAGTTTCCCCCTCCCAAACCCCCTACGAGAACATAAAAAACAAGAATACTGAGGATGTAGGAGCTTTCAGAAGGTCTCCCAAATAGTTACCGTAAAGGACATTTAGTAAAAAAACATAACATAAGATACATGTGTACAGGATGACGGTTGGATACAGAATGACTCCCAACAAGGTGGCCACACAGACGCTAGTTGTGAACGATACTACATTAGATGGTCGATATTTGAAGTACGAGTTTTCTGGCCAATTATTTTTCATACGTATTTTTCTAGATTACGACAGCTAACTGGATAATATAAACTTATAGATATAATATAACCGCACAGGGCATTTGCACGGCCAGGGGGCAAACGCCCTCCATTTGCATGCAAGGTCTATTTCAAGAAAAGACTGGGATAACCCAGGCGTCAGCCGCAGTACAGTACCTCCACTCCGAATGAGCTGGGTGATGTAACCTGTTCAATGCCACTTTGCACGGCGGTTTGTTTTTTTTAAAACTCAGTATCTGTTGTGTGCAAAGAAAAGACTTTCCCGCTGTGCTGTGCTGTGCTGCCCACTGCATAAAGTGAATGCTAAAAGTGAGCAAACTATTTCTTACGTTGTGAAGCCTATGATAATGTTAATATATTCCAGCTGGTAGCTAAAAAGACGATTAACTGTTTTGTTAACAACTGAATGCTGGTGATTTTGGTGTGAACTTATTGACTGCAAGATGGAGTTGAAATAGGAGGGGGGGGGGGGGGGGGGGGGTCAATTATAATTAATGCATTGCATTCGAATTGTAATATATATATATATATATATATATATATATATATATATATATATATATATATATATATTGTTGACAAGGTGGTAGTAGATAGTGAAGCCAAGGGAATGGAAGTGAATATCACCAAAACGGAATGCATGGTAATACAGAAAAACCCCGAAAACAACAACACCTGCAATATAACGATTCACGGCAAGCAACTTACCAACGTAGAAAGTTTTAAATACCTGGGTTCAATAGTGACAACAGATGGAAGATGTAACCGAGACATACGTGCAAGAATAACTCAAGCCAAACAGGCCTTTATGGACCTCGGAAACATTTTGAAAAACAGATGTCGTTCGGGATTAGATTCCGAGTCTTGAAGTGCTACGTGTGGCCAATCTTGTTATATGGAAGCGAAAGCTGGACTACAAATGCAGAAACACAAAAGAACATTGAAGCTTTTGAAATGTGGTGTTTGAGAATGATGCAGAGAATATCGTATACTGCACACAAAACGAACGAAGAAGTGCTAAAACAAACATACCAATAAAGGAAACTAATGCCCTTAATAGCGGATCGACAACTATCATTTTTCGGACACATAGTAAGGAAAGATAAGAATGAATACCTGGCAAATTGTGGAAAAATACCTGTTAAACGCGCCCGGGGGAGACAAAGAAAAACACTCATAGACCAACTGAAGGGCTTCACCAACCTAACAACCCAAGAGCTGTTTGAAAAAGCAAGAGACAGGGAGGAATGGAGAGAGATAATTCATGCAGTATCCGAAGCCTGGACCAGGCATGGAACCTAGAAGAAGATATATATATATATATATATATATATATATATATATATATATATATATATATATATATAGGATATATATATATATATATATATATATATATATATATATATATATATATATTTTATATATATATATATATACATAATATGTATGTGTGTGTACACATAAACCTATTTATGTGTTTATCTATCTAGTTAATTTATCCATTTCTCTCTCTCTCTCTCTCTCTCTCTCTCTCTCTCTCTCTCTCTCTCTCTCTCTCTCTTGTCCCCTGAATGTCCCATCTCAGCCGACGTCTATACTTTATTGCAGGTAACCAAAATTATTATGGTATCATTGTTGTAATGGAAATACTCTCAAATTAACGCAAAATATTTTATATTACAACACTAAATCAGGCCCATAAACGTTCGGTTACCAGACCTGTTAATTTGTGCATCTAGACTCAGCCTACATTAACGAATAAAAAATAAAATAAAATTGAGCTTTTATATAGCGCCATTTACACTACACGTGCTCAAAGCGCTTTACAAAAGTCCCTGACCAACAACGACGGCTATATTACAATCATTTTTTTCAGACAGGCAACGCTGCTAACGGCCAGGTAGGCTACTCATTTTTGCATTAGCCAATAATTAGAATGGAAATGATTGATACCGGAAAGAAAATAAAAGGTAATATTGAAATGATTGATGAAAGGACCTGTCGTAGATGACTGGTTGGATTAGGAGGCAGGATGAGGCCTTGATTACCCCTTGCCCAGTCATGTTCGAGGACAGGGCGCGTGGGGAGTGGGGATGAATTTTAATTCAGAAAAGCGAGTGGAGCAGGCACTTATGTTGGTAACAACAAGATATGAAGTGAATAGAAAAGTGCCAGAAGACAACAGAGAATAAAAATTTTTTCGCGGCGGTGGTGGGGTTTGAACCTGCGACCTTATTGGTACGACAACTCCGCCTGGCAGGTGAGAGCGTGGCTCTACCGTGTGAGCTATCCACGAACACAAAAATATTCGTTTCAAACTCAAAGTCATTACTAGATCCCTCTCTCACCCACTTCTTGAGATCGCCGATTCGTTCGTACACCGCCATCGCGAATAATTTTGACCAGCAGTTAAGCTTAATAGCCAATATTCTCAACACAAACATATAACATAGAAACGATTGAGACATTGAGTATGCTCCGGTGTATGGGGTGAATTTTAATTCAGAAAAGCGAGTGGAGCAGGCACTTATGTTGGTAACAACAAGATATGAAGTGAATAGAAAAGTGCCAGAAGACAACAGAGAATAAAAATTTTTTCGCGGCGGTGGTGGGGTTTGAACCTGCGACCTTATTGGTACGACAACTCCGCCTGGCAGGTGAGAGCGTGGCTCTACCGTGTGAGCTATCCACGAACACAAAAATATTCGTTTCAAACTCAAAGTCATTACTAGATCCCTCTCTCACCCACTTCTTGAGATCGCCGATTCGTTCGTACACCGCCATCGCGAATAATTTTGACCAGCAGTTAAGCTTAATAGCCAATATTCTCAACACAAACATATAACATAGAAACGATTGAGACATTGAGTATGCTCCGGTGTATGGGGTGAATTTTAATTCAGAAAAGCGAGTGGAGCAGGCACTTATGTTGGTAACAACAAGATATGAAGTGAATAGAAAAGTGCCAGAAGACAATAGAGAATAAAAATTTCTTCGCGGCGGTGGTGGGGTTTGAACCTGCGACCTTATTGGTACGACAACTCCGCCTGGCAGGTGAGAGCGTGGCTCTACCGTGTGAGCTATCCACGAACACAAAAATATTCGTTTCAAACTCAAAGTCATTACTAGATCCCTCTCTCACCCACTTCTTGAGATCGCCGATTCGTTCGTACACCGCCATCGCGAATAATTTTGACCAGCAGTTAAGCTTAATAGCCAATATTCTCAACACAAACATATAACATAGAAACGATTGAGACATTGAGTATGCTCCGGTGTATGGGGTGAATTTTAATTCAGAAAAGCGAGTGGAGCAGGCACTTATGTTGGTAACAACAAGATATGAAGTGAATAGAAAAGTGCCAGAAGACAACAGAGAATAAAAATTTTTTCGCGGCGGTGGTGGGGTTTGAACCTGCGACCTTATTGGTACGACAACTCCGCCTGGCAGGTGAGAGCGTGGCTCTACCGTGTGAGCTATCCACGAACACAAAAATATTCGTTTCAAACTCAAAGTCATTACTAGATCCCTCTCTCACCCACTTCTTGAGATCGCCGATTCGTTCGTACACCGCCATCGCGAATAATTTTGACCAGCAGTTAAGCTTAATAGCCAATATTCTCAACACAAACATATAACATAGAAACGATTGAGACATTGAGTATGCTCCGGTGTATGGGGTGAATTTTAATTCAGAAAAGCGAGTGGAGCAGGCACTTATGTTGGTAACAACAAGATATGAAGTGAATAGAAAAGTGCCAGAAGACAACAGAGAATAAAAATTTTTTCGCGGCGGTGGTGGGGTTTGAACCTGCGACCTTATTGGTACGACAACTCCGCCTGGCAGGTGAGAGCGTGGCTCTACCGTGTGAGCTATCCACGAACACAAAAATATTCGTTTCAAACTCAAAGTCATTAC
The DNA here is from genome assembly GCF_034508935.2 of Berghia stephanieae. NCBI lineage: Eukaryota > Metazoa > Mollusca > Gastropoda > Nudibranchia > Aeolidiidae > Berghia > Berghia stephanieae. Next base: position 108,199,351 of record NC_088360.1, read on the forward strand.
TAGATCCCTCTCTCACCCACTTCTTGAGATCGCCGATTCGTTCGTACACCGCCATCGCGAATAATTTTGACCAGCAGTTAAGCTTAATAGCCAATATTCTCAACACAAACATATAACATAGAAACGATTGAGACATTGAGTATGCTCCGGTGTATGGGGTGAATTTTAATTCAGAAAAGCGAGTGGAGCAGGCACTTATGTTGGTAACAACAAGATATGAAGTGAATAGAAAAGTGCCAGAAGACAACAGAGAATAAAAATTTTTTTCGCGGCGGTGGTGGGGTTTGAACCTGCGACCTTATTGGTACGACAACTCCGCCTGGCAGGTGAGAGCGTGGCTCTACCGTGTGAGCTATCCACGAACACAAAAATATTCGTTTCAAACTCAAAGTCATTACTAGATCCCTCTCTCACCCACTTCTTGAGATCGCCGATTCGTTCGTACACCGCCATCGCGAATAATTTTGACCAGCAGTTAAGCTTAATAGCCAATATTCTCAACACAAACATATAACATAGAAACGATTGAGACATTGAGTATGCTCCGGTGTATGGGGTGAATTTTAATTCAGAAAAGCGAGTGGAGCAGGCACTTATGTTGGTAACAACAAGATATGAAGTGAATAGAAAAGTGCCAGAAGACAACAGAGAATAAAAAAAAAAAAAAAAAATTTATTCTCTGTTGTCTTCTGGCACTTTTCTATTCACTTCATATCTTGTTGTTACCAACATAAGTGCCTGCTCCACTCGCTTTTCTGAATTAAAATTCACCCCATACACCGGAGCATACTCAATGTCTCAATCGTTTCTATGTTATATGTTTGTGTTGAGAATATTGGCTATTAAGCTTAACTGCTGGTCAAAATTATTCGCGATGGCGGTGTACGAACGAATCGGCGATCTCAAGAAGTGGGTGAGAGAGGGATCTAGTAATGACTTTGAGTTTGAAACGAATATTTTTGTGTTCGTGGATAGCTCACACGGTAGAGCCACGCTCTCACCTGCCAGGCGGAGTTGTCGTACCAATAAGGTCGCAGGTTCAAACCCCACCACCGCCGCGAAAAAATTTTTATTCTCTGTTGTCTTCTGGCACTTTTCTATTCACTTCATATCTTGTTGTTACCAACATAAGTGCCTGCTCCACTCGCTTTTCTGAATTAAAATTCACCCCATACACCGGAGCATACTCAATGTCTCAATCGTTTCTATGTTATATGTTTGTGTTGAGAATATTGGCTATTAAGCTTAACTGCTGGTCAAAATTATTCGCGATGGCGGTGTACGAACGAATCGGCGATCTCAAGAAGTGGGTGAGAGAGGGATCTAGTAATGACTTTGAGTTTGAAACGAATATTTTTGTGTTCGTGGATAGCTCACACGGTAGAGCCACGCTCTCACCTGCCAGGCGGAGTTGTCGTACCAATAAGGTCGCAGGTTCAAACCCCACCACCGCCGCGAAAAAATTTTTATTCTCTGTTGTCTTCTGGCACTTTTCTATTCACTTCATATCTTGTTGTTACCAACATAAGTGCCTGCTCCACTCGCTTTTCTGAATTAAAATTCACCCATACACCGGAGCATACTCAATGTCTCAATCGTTTCTATGTTATATGTTTGTGTTGAGAATATTGGCTATTAAGCTTAACTGCTGGTCAAAATTATTCGCGATGGCGGTGTACGAACGAATCGGCGATCTCAAGAAGTGGGTGAGAGAGGGATCTAGTAATGACTTTGAGTTTGAAACGAATATTTTTGTGTTCGTGGATAGCTCACACGGTAGAGCCACGCTCTCACCTGCCAGGCGGAGTTGTCGTACCAATAAGGTCGCAGGTTCAAACCCCACCACCGCCGCGAAAAAATTTTTATTCTCTGTTGTCTACTGGCACTTTTCTATTCACTTCATATCTTGGAGTGGGATGAAGTGAGTAGAAAAGTGCCAGAAGACAATAGAGAATAAAATTTTTTTTTTCGCGGCGGTGGTGGGGTTTGAACCTGCGACCTTATTGGTACGACAACTCCGCCTGGCAGGTGAGAGCGTGGCTCTACCGTGTGAGCTATCCACGAACACAAAAATATTCGTTTCAAACCAAAGTCATTTCTAGATCCCTCTCTCACCCACTTCTTGAGATCGCCGATTCGTTCACCACCATCGCGAAGTAATTTTGACCAGCAGTTAAGCTTAATAGCCAATATTCTCATCACAAACATATAACATAGAAACGATTGAGACATTGAGTATGCTCCGGTGTATGGGGTGAATTTTTAATTCAGAAAAGTGAGTGGAGCAGGCACTTATGTTGGTAACAACAAGATATGAAGTGAGTAGAAAAGTGCCAGAAGACAATAGAGAATAAAAATTTTTTTCGCGGCGGTGGTGGGGTTTGAACCTGCGACCTTATTGGTACGACAACTCCGCCTGGCAGGTGAGAGCGTGGCTCTACCGTGTGAGCTATCCACGAACACAAAAATATTCGTTTCAAACCCAAAGTCATTTCTAGATCCCTCTCTCACCCACTTCTTGAGATCGCCGATTCGTTCACCACCATCGCGAAGTAATTTTGACCAGCAGTTAAGCTTAATAGCCAATATTCTCATACAAACATATAACATAGAAACGATTGAGACATTGAGTATGCTCCGGTGTATGGGGTGAATTTTTAATTCAGAAAAGTGAGTGGAGCAGGCACTTATGTTGGTAACAACAAGATATGAAGTGAGTAGAAAAGTGCCAGAAGACAATAGAGAATAAAAATTTAGTTGTCGTACCAATAAGGTCGCAGGTTCAAACCCCACCACCGCCGCGAAAAAAATTTTTATTCTCTATTGTCTTCTGGCACTTTTCTACTCACTTCATATCTTGTTGTTACCAACATAAGTGCCTGCTCCACTCACTTTTCTGAATTAAAAATTCACCCCATACACCGGAGCATACTCAATGTCTCAATCGTTTCTATGTTATATGTTTGTGATGAGAATATTGGCTATTAAGCTTAACTGCTGGTCAAAATTACTTCGCGATGGGGTGACGAATCGCGATTCAGAAGTGGTGAGAAGGATCTAGAAATGACTTTGGTTTGAACGAATTTTGTGTTCGTGATAGTCAACGTGAGCCACGCTCTCATGAGGCGGAGTGTCGTACCAATAAGGTCGCAGGTTCAACCCCACCGCCGCGAAAATTTTATTCTTATGTCTTGGCATTTTCTACTCACTCATATCTTGTTGTCCAACTAAGTGCTGCTCACTCACTTTCTGAATAAAAATTCCCCATACCGGAGCATACTCAATGTCTCATCGTTTCTATGTATATGTTGTGATGAGAATATTGGCTATTAGCTAATGTGTCAAAATTCTCGCGATGGTGTGACGAATCGGCGATCTCAAGAAGTGGTGGAGAGGATCTAGAAATGACTTTGGTTTGAAACGAATTTTTGTGTTCGTGGATAGCTCACACGGTAGAGCCACGCTTCACTGCAGGGGAGTGTCGTACCATAGGTCGCAGGTTCAAACCCACCACCGCCGCGAAAAAAATTTTTATTCTCTATTGTCTTCTGGCACTTTTCTACTCACTTCATATCTTGTTGTTACCAACATAAGTGCCTGCTCCACTCACTTTTCTGAATTAAAAATTCACCCCATACACCGGAGCATACTCAATGTCTCAATCGTTTCTATGTTATATGTTTGTGATGAGAATATTGGCTATTAAGCTTAACTGCTGGTCAAAATTACTTCGCGATGGTGGTGAACGAATCGGCGATCTCAAGAAGTGGGTGAGAGAGGGATCTAGAAATGACTTTGGGTTTGAAACGAATATTTTTGTGTTCGTGGATAGCTCACACGGTAGAGCCACGCTCTCACCTGCCAGGCGGAGTTGTCGTACCAATAAGGTCGCAGGTTCAAACCCCACCACCGCCGCGAAAAAAAAAAAAATTTTTATTCTCTATTGTCTTCTGGCACTTTTCTACTCACTTCATATCTTGTTGTTACCAACATAAGTGCCTGCTCCACTCACTTTTCTGAATTAAAAATTCACCCCATACACCGGAGCATACTCAATGTCTCAATCGTTTCTATGTTATATGTTTGTGATGAGAATATTGGCTATTAAGCTTAACTGCTGGTCAAAATTACTTCGCGATGGTGGTGAACGAATCGGCGATCTCAAGAAGTGGGTGAGAGAGGGATCTAGAAATGACTTTGGGTTTGAAACGAATATTTTTGTGTTCGTGGATAGCTCACACGGTAGAGCCACGCTCTCACCTGCCAGGCGGAGTTGTCGTACCAATAAGGTCGCAGGTTCAAACCCCACCACCGCCGCGAAAAAAAATTTTTATTCTCTATTGTCTTCTGGCACTTTTCTACTCACTTCATATCTTGTTGTTACCAACATAAGTGCCTGCTCCACTCACTTTTCTGAATTAAAAATTCACCCCATACACCGGAGCATACTCAATGTCTCAATCGTTTCTATGTTATATGTTTGTGATGAGAATATTGGCTATTAAGCTTAACTGCTGGTCAAAATTACTTCGCGATGGTGGTGAACGAATCGGCGATCTCAAGAAGTGGGTGAGAGAGGGATCTAGAAATGACTTTGGGTTTGAAACGAATATTTTTGTGTTCGTGGATAGCTCACACGGTAGAGCCACGCTCTCACCTGCCAGGCGGAGTTGTCGTACCAATAAGGTCGCAGGTTCAAACCCCACCACCGCCGCGAAAAAAATTTTTATTCTCTATTGTCTTCTGGCACTTTTCTACTCACTTCATATCTTGTTGTTACCAACATAAGTGCCTGCTCCACTCACTTTTCTGAATTAAAAATTCACCCCATACACCGGAGCATACTCAATGTCTCAATCGTTTCTATGTTATATGTTTGTGATGAGAATATTGGCTATTAAGCTTAACTGCTGGTCAAAATTACTTCGCGATGGTGGTGAACGAATCGGCGATCTCAAGAAGTGGGTGAGAGAGGGATCTAGAAATGACTTTGGGTTTGAAACGAATATTTTTGTGTTCGTGGATAGCTCACACGGTAGAGCCACGCTCTCACCTGCCAGGCGGAGTTGTCGTACCAATAAGGTCGCAGGTTCAAACCCCACCACCGCCGCGAAAAAAATTTTTATTCTCTATTGTCTTCTGGCACTTTTCTACTCACTTCATATCTTGTTGTTACCAACATAAGTGCCTGCTCCACTCACTTTTCTGAATTAAAAATTCACCCCATACACCGGAGCATACTCAATGTCTCAATCGTTTCTATGTTATATGTTTGTGATGAGAATATTGGCTATTAAGCTTAACTGCTGGTCAAAATTACTTCGCGATGGTGGTGAACGAATCGGCGATCTCAAGAAGTGGGTGAGAGAGGGATCTAGAAATGACTTTGGGTTTGAAACGAATATTTTTGTGTTCGTGGATAGCTCACACGGTAGAGCCACGCTCTCACCTGCCAGGCGGAGTTGTCGTACCAATAAGGTCGCAGGTTCAAACCCCACCACCGCCGCGAAAAAAATTTTTATTCTCTATTGTCTTCTGGCACTTTTCTACTCACTTCATATCTTGTTGTTACCAACATAAGTGCCTGCTCCACTCACTTTTCTGAATTAAAAATTCACCCCATACACCGGAGCATACTCAATGTCTCAATCGTTTCTATGTTATATGTTTGTGATGAGAATATTGGCTATTAAGCTTAACTGCTGGTCAAAATTACTTCGCGATGGTGGTGAACGAATCGGCGATCTCAAGAAGTGGGTGAGAGAGGGATCTAGAAATGACTTTGGGTTTGAAACGAATATTTTTGTGTTCGTGGATAGCTCACACGGTAGAGCCACGCTCTCACCTGCCAGGCGGAGTTGTCGTACCAATAAGGTCGCAGGTTCAAACCCCACCACCGCCGCGAAAAAAAAAAAAATTTTTATTCTCTATTGTCTTCTGGCACTTTTCTACTCACTTCATATCTTGTTGTTACCAACATAAGTGCCTGCTCCACTCACTTTTCGGAGTGGGGATGATGACCTTGCGCAGTGTTGTGTGTTGTGTCGCTCAATGCTGTGTGTGTGTGCTGTGTGTGTCAACTTCGCGACTCGCGATGTAACGATCAGCTATGATGACAGTGAATGAGGAGTGTGAAGACAAAAATGGCGTCACACAGTGGAGGAACGGAGTCCCTGTGTAGCAACGAGGAAATGGCTTTAGAACACAAAGAACTTAGTGAATTTATAAAGACAGCAGAATTGCCAATTTGTGTTTGTGTAGTAAGTGGTAAACATTTAACGTCTTCTATTCAAATAACAAAAGGGGACATTCTTTTCCTGAAATCTTGTGAGACAAAAACGTTAACTCTGACTCATCAAGACAGTAGCACTGGAACTCGGAAGCAAGTAAATGTTCCTCTTGATTTTCCTTATAAATTTAATGTTCTTCCCCCCAAAAATGTCAGTGACAGAGCTGCATCCATCATCATGTACCCGTCCATTGCTGATTTGGTCATGGACAGTCCTACGCATTTCGAGGCAACGTCGAATTATGACGATCCCTATCTTCCTGGGTTTTCCATTCACAGAGGAGATAAATTCAAATTTAGAGGCCTTATTACAGATCCCAAAGATGGACGGGAGAGACTAAAAGTTACTGACGAGTTAGAAAATGTTTTGTTTTTAAGCCTTGATTCCCGCGCCAACTTCTTTCCACTTGAAGACGAAGATTCATACACACTAAAGCAATTAATTGACTTTGCCCCTGTACCCAGACGTCTAAAGATATCAAAAAATAATTCAAATGATTCGGCAGCTTCCTTCAAAAGTAACTCGGGTGATTCTGGATTTAGAGAATGTTTTCTCACTGGAGAAGATGAAAAAGACAATTCGTTATCATCTGATAAGAATACGCAACAGCTGATTAACTTTACTGGTGTTATTCACATGTTAAAACCAAACTTATTAATAAGCGCTTCTCCTTTGAACGACACAGACACAGAGTGGAAGATACCTCTGACTGCTGACCTTTGTGTTAGGGAACACAATTTGGACGATTATGAGGTTCCAAGTGTTGCTAGAAATAAAGACCCCTTTGTAATTGCCCCATCTTCACAGCCCCCACAAACTCCCACATTTCCTGCTCCCCCTACCCCTCCCATGCCACAGCCTCTCGTGCCAGTTGATGTGTCCAACTTCACAGACATTTATGGGTGCCCTGTGAATGCCAAAATTATGGACATATCAAATTGTGATATATCTCTCCAGACTTTATTGCATGGGACTGAGGAGCTATCAGTTTACAGACTTGAAAAGACTAAACGTCTGTATGCTGAGGATTTGAAAGCCAATAAGATTTACAGTTTATCCAGTGATTTGAAAATATCTTTCATCGAATATCCAGAGAAGTTTTATATCGTTTCCGAGTTATTGTCACTGCCAGTGGGATCAGAAATTACAGTTTTGGAAGACATAGTATCCGATTATCCTCGCCCTATCTTGCTGCAATTTGGCGACCTGCTTCGGATAACAACAAATGCCACCTCATCAGTAAAGCTGAAAGGTTCGCATACTGAATGTAAGGTGTTGAAGTGTGAAAAGGTCAATAGAGAAGGTGGATCTAATGTAAAAATGAAACTACCCCTTGATTTTGAAGTAAATATGGTGATATCCACAGACCCAAATAGCAGAAGAGTCATTGGTATGGATGACCTACTTACTGGTGGTGAACGTATACCAGAGCAAGAGGTTGCCACCCTGATTGACACTTCTGAGAAAATGCTACAAGATCTTCCTGTTAATTTAAAACTGCTAAAATTTTTGCCTGAACGAATCTTAGTGTCTTCACCTTGTGTTAAAAATCAGTTACCATCCTCGGCATCAGAGACTGAAATCACAGATGGTGATTGGCCTTCTCCTACAAAACATTCATCATCCCATAAAAACATAGGAATATCATTAACAAGTGGGCTGGTGTTAGCTTTTCGTGAAAGACTTGACCTTTATGATATAAATGTAATAAGATCAAATGCTGATGCTGTCCAAGTGCCATATGAAATATTGACCCATGGTCAATATGAAGAGAGAGAGCGACTGTGTAAAGTGTGGGCAGAAGAAGAAGAATGTGAGGTCCAATCCGTTGCATCAGATGAAAGGTCATCAACGATTGATTCATCTACCCTGTCAACAGAGACTTCAAGGTAAAATTTTAAAGATTATTTTTATTTAGTGTGGCTATGACTATGTGGTCTGTATGTATTTGCTTCTGGATTGAAAGATCCTGGGTTCGAGTCTCACTTGGCGCATAGTTGAGTCCTTGGAAAAGGCTCTTAATTCACATTCTCTCACCTTACTGAGGTGTAAAATGAGTACCTGACTGTTTACAACATTGTCTCTATTGGAAAAAAATTGTAATATCGCCTAACAACAGGCATAATGTTTCTTTCTACATGTTACATGTTGCTAAATAAAAAAATCTAATAGGTGATATTTATGACAGGGAATGGAATCCATGTGGCTTGCCAGTGGAAGAAATGGAGTATTTATTAATTTTTATACTATGGAGGCGTTGTGCATAATCATGTGGTATGACTCATGCCTGTTTTGTTGGGTTTTTTTTTCAAAACTTGACTTTTGTAACTCTCTTTTTGAATCTCACCCGCGAGAGAATACTCAGGCTGCAAAGAATTCAAAATAATGCTGCAACATTAGTCCTTTAGCGCAGCAAGAAACATCATGCGTCACCTCTGCTAAAAGAGCTTCATTGGCTTCCTGTTAAGGAGCAAATATTGTACAAAGTTCTGATATTGTGTATTTAAATGCCTTAACACATATATCAACTAACTTATCTTTATGATAAATTGGATAAATACACCAACCCGATCCCTTCGCTCGTCATCCGATGGAAAATTTGCTTGTCTTTCAAGGAAAGAACTCTTGCGTATCATATGGAGGACAATCCTTTTCTAGAAACACCCCAACATCATCTTCTAAAAGAAAATAGGCATTCTTCATTGGAAGATATGTTTAAAAAGCATCTTAAAACTTTGTTATTTTCCAAATTTAATTGTTGATGCCCCTGTAAAGCACTCTGAGCATTTCCTCGTGATATGGAAGAGCACTCAAAAAATATAATACTATTATTATTATTATTATTATTATTATTTTATTATTATTATTATTATTATTATTATTATTATTTAGTTGGGTTTTTTTTTGGGTGTTTAAAATTTTTTTTTTTTTATTTCGTTTTGTTATGTTTTTTTTAATGTTATACCTATTGTTGTAAATTTGTTATTTCCTTTTTACAAATAGGCAACCTGGTAAGAGGACTAAGTCAAAGAAGATTGACAAAATACGGCGCCTTAGTCAGGTGCTGAATCCTAAACATTGGCGGCCACCAAAAGCTGCTCCAGAGCCCTTGCCACACCCTGAAGCCATGGGATTAATGGCACTGTCAATGAGACCTCCATCGGATAAGCTAAATGACTACGAGACAAAAGAAAATACCGGTGACCCTGAGAATCTGAAAGAGGCATCATTAGCCCCTCACTCAAGTGTTTCTAGTGATGAAGGTAAAAAATTATTATTTTTTAAAAATTGCCAATTCATATTAAATGATTGTACAGAAAATCCACGCAAGCGGTCTGAAAAACATATAGTTGAAGACCACGGGGGAAAGGTCACATGTCACGAAATCGAATTTTATGAGTTTTGCCCCTTAGCCTATATTTTTCATTTGTCAACGTTTACTATGAATATGAAAATATTGGAAGGGCACCAATATCATGATAAAGAGAGGAGGTAAAAATTTCAAACCAAATACAGAGTAAAAGGGAGAGAAAAATAAAGTGAGTAAATGTGACTCATTATCATTATTATTATTATTATTATTATTATTATTATTATTATTATTATTATTATTATTATTATTATTATTATTATTATTATTATTATTATAAATCATCATTATTATTATTATCATCATTATTATTATTATCATTATTATTATTATTATTATTATTATTATTATTATTATTATTATCATCATCATCATCATCGTTATTATTATTATTATTATTATTATTATTATTATTATTATTATTATTATTATTATTATTATTATTATCATCATTATTATTATTATCATCATTATTATTATTATTATTGTTGTTGTTACTTGTTTTTTTTTAAGCTATAAAAATTACTAAAAGCGTGTTATCCTTTATTATTATAATTGTTAATTAAAATAATTAGTTCAGAGAGATGTTACGACTATTGGCTAATGGTCTAAAATAAACATTTTGAACTCATATAAAAGGGGGTACATTTCACTCGCTTTATTTCCTCTCTCCATTTTATTGGCTTATTTAGGCACCTCTATAGCAATATAGTAAAATAAGACTTCCTATATTTAAAATTGCAGACCTGCCTATTACGATGAAACATTCATAAAATTACGAAATTTTCCAATTTCAGATCTTCATGAGCATCTCTTAGCCCTCTTATTGAAAATGAGGGTTGATGCTAGAGAACATAATTTTTTTAGGATTTTGAAGTTTATGTAATCCTTGACAGGGTAAATTATTGATTTTTAAAGTTAATACGTTTCAACAGTCGTAAAGTCACAACCCTCGTAATGACGTATGGTAACTTAGTAACTGGCTCTAAACTATCGGAAAAATGGCAGACGCCCTTATGATATATTTCTCTGACGAGCATAAAAGCGTATCCAGAGGAAAAAAATCATTATAAATCTGATCATGTTTTGACTTTTACACATTCTGATCACAAGACAAGACATATGAAAAGTTCTAGCCAGCATGAAGAATAAAAAGTACAGATTTTCTTTGTTTAGAACCACAATGGCCGCCGTTGCTGGGCGACGTGACATCAGCTATTGAATTGAATAGCAACTACGATTTCTAACTCCTAAAAATTACGAACTTTTCAATTTTCAAGTAGGCAGGTCTGAAATTGTGTTTTTCTCAACACAGAATCAGTGCGACGTGCGTCTTTGTTTTCTTTATGGTCGTCAGTTGTTGATTTATTAATCCACTACCGTTACTATCATCAGTGTTAGATATTTCTGATTCTATTTTGGAAATTTAGATATAATTTATCTTTGCATTTATATGTGACTCATCGTCTCAAAACAGTGTTATGTCAGAACCAATGTGTACTTATTTGCAGGCCTGGTAACCCAAGATTATTATGGGCTCATTGTTGTAATGGAAATACTCTCAAACGAATGCAAAATATATTGTCCATTACAGCAAAACAAGCCATTAAATTGCGTTTGGATATCAGACCTGCAAAATATGTGCACGGTGGTAGGAATTCTGTATAAGTTGAAAATTGATATAATGATTAAAATTATAAGACTTAACTTTAATTGTTTTTTTGTTTTTAAAAAAATATATATAGCAATAGTAAAAACTACTCCTTCACAGCCATTAGGCCCATGGAACATGAGTTTATCCCAGTTTCTATAGCGTGAAATGGACAACACCAATTGCTTGCTACCCTTTGGATAGGATAGGACACTAGTCTATCGTGAAGTACTTTCTGCCAGATCTAACAGACCCAGCTACCCAATCACTGCTGGGTGGACAGAGGGTTTCAGAAAGAAATTTCAACTCCACCCAGGATGATAGACCAGTGTCCTATCCAAAGGGTAGCAAGCAATTGCTACTGTCTAATTCACACTATAGAAACCGGGAGATAAACTCCAACTCCATGGGCCTGACAGCTCTGAAGGACTACTTTCCCCATGACCATTGGATTGGATTCAAGCACGCATTTTTGGCTTCTCTTAGAGAGTGTGCTAGAATACTAAGAGCACTCTACCAATTTAGCTGGCCAGACCCCTGAACTGGGAGATATATTGTTTTATTATATTTCTCATAGATCATTCTTCTTCCTCATCTGATGAAGTGACCAGCTGAGTTCTACCATTTGGTCTCATCGAACATTTCAAAAGATTTATACCTCAACCTTCTCCTTACCACCTCCATCAAAATCGTCACATTTGTTACGACACAATATACACTTTTCCCTATTCAGATTTATTTTTTGCACCTCACAAACTTTGAAGAATGATCTTTGTTTGATTAATAACAAAATAATGTCGTTTTGTAGAGAGCTTTTTTGAGTTTAAAGAATCAATTTTTCTGCTGGGTAAGAATGCCATTTTTGGAAAATACTGAAAAGGATCGGTAAGGAGAGAGTTATCTCAATTCCGTTGATAGGTCTGATTTTAACTATTCCAGGCTATTTAAATTTTATGAAATGAGGTTTTTAGCAATGATATAATTTTATGATTATTTCTCCAACTTATCTCACAGGATCCATCTCCAGATTACAGAGATCTACACTGCCTCCAAAGCATTGCAGCTATTGAAAAAAAAAGGAAATGACTTCCTGAATGTTGCAACATTTATATAGTTTATACAGACCTGCCTACTATTACAAAAAATTAGTAAAATTACAAAATTTTGGCTCTAATTTCAGTTCAGAACATGAACATCTCTAAGTCATTAAATCCTATGGAGAATGAAAATTGATGCCAGACTGCTTCATTGTAAGGATTTTGAAGTGTTATTTAATCCTTGTGAGGGTTTTTTTTGAAAGTGAACTATTGCGACTACAGTTTTTTATCTCATAAGAATTGCAACTTTTAAAATTTTCAAGTTGGCAGGTCTGATGTATATGAAATTCCAATAAAAATTGTAGAAAATAGAATTGATTCTCTGTTAGTTTTACAGTTGAACTGGTTATCGATGATTCAAGAGCATTACTTGTCTTTTGCTATGAACAAATATTTTTATTTGCTAAGGATGAATTTCGTCCAATAAAAATTAAGTTGTCATTATACTCGGTGGAAATCACATATAACAAGTCTGGATGTATGAGTAATAACAAGAATCCAGATAGATCAGTAACCCCCCCCCCCCTCTTAGTATATTGCTTGGTAACAGGGATTTCGAGTAACCAATTGTGTGTGTGTGTGTGTGTGTATTGCTATGAAATTTAATTACCGTCATTGGGGTGGCTTTGCCTCAACCAATTTTGAGTATTCTCAGGCGTGTTGCAGTTATTTCCCTAGTTAAATGTCTTGATTTTTCATCAAAAGAAATAACTGTCACAAATCTAAATACAATCTAATTTGTCCAAATCAATAGAACAAAGTCACCCTTAAGGCAAAGCGACCCCATTTGACGGAACTTATGGTGTTGATGCTACTACAGCTTCAAGACCTACAAATATTACTGTTGTCACTACTACTAATACTTCTACTACTACTACCACTGTTGATACAACTGTTACTGTTGCTACTACGACTGCTTCTACGGCTATAATTAATACTGATACCACTGCTACTAAAAGTACTACTATTCCACCATTGTTATTGTCATTACTACTGCTGCAGATGTCGCTGTTACTACTGCTGCTACTACTACGACTACTACTACTACTACTTACTACTACTACTACTACTACTACTAATGGTACTACTAATACTACTACTACTACTACTAATGGTACTACTAATACTACTACCACTACACTTACTACTACTATTACTACTACTAATACTACTACTAATAGCACTGAACTCATACATTAGGGATATTGCTCTGGTTCCACCATCTCTGTTATATTGGGTTTCCACTGTAATATTGTCTAGACTAACATTATATCAATTTTTTTTTATTTCTCCATCTCCTATAGACTACAATGTGTACGAGGATGTGGAGATCGGACCTTTGAGATCGAGCCCGAGTACACCACCTCTCGAGAAAAAAGAGCCTAAAGGTTTTGCCTCTCGCTTTCACAAATCCATGCCCATCAAACAAATTGTTTCAAGAACATACGCCAAAAACAGGGCTAAAAGAAGGGAGAAAATCCAGTCCAAGCAGTCAGTATCTTCTCCAATTCGAGAGCGTTCTGATACTAACATATCCCAAGAAGATTTAGAATTTGAAAATGAAGGCGATGATGATCCTTTTTATGATGCACCTCACCAGTTAGAGGATGATACTCAGGACAAGCAAAAAAAGCCTGACAGTCCCAAAAGCAACATTGTTCGAGAAAATAATCAACTTAAAGGTGCCACGGCATCTTTTGAAGGCTCTCAGCACAGTACTTCGTCTCTTCCACCCTTGCCTCCACGTCGTTCTGCTTCCTCCCTTGGACAGAAAAGCAGTACTATAGTTTCAAAGAGTATGGATAGTCTTACAGGACAAGATAAGTCCCTTACAACAAAGTCAGATTTAACATTGGGGGATAGTGAAGGCCATAGTATGGGAAAACCAACACAAGAGCCTCCTGTTCCCCCTCGTCGTAAGAGAATTGCAAAATCCTTTAATAATGACAGTGAAACAAATTCTAATAGCAATTCTACAATTTCTAACTCTAGTCCAAAACCCGAGTGTAAAATTAATCAAAGTTTGCTGTCTTCAAGTTCTAATGAAAGGGAAAATCCAGAATCAAATTTAAGTTGTGTCTCGACAAATTCAGAACCAGGGGTTGATGATAAGGTAACATATACAAAAGTTGACTTGCAAAATAAAACAACGCAGCTTCAAAAGGCGCCTGTGCCTAAACCAAGGGGATTAAAAAAGGTAAAATCTCCAGAAATGCCCCCGAAACTATACAGTAGTAATAAAAGTGATAGCGGTGATGTCATAAAGAGAGAAAAATCGGATGTCAAAGAAGGAAATATAAATGGAGAAAAAGAAACAGACGAGTCAATGCCAACCTTTAAAAAATCTACCAATGGAACAGTGTTAGAGGTAGTGCCTAATCATAGGGAAGAAGCTTCACTTCGGAAAGAGCCTATAAAACCCAAACCTCCTCCAAAGCCAAAACCCAGAATTGTGTAATGATTTGATGAGGTTAAACTTTAACCTTTGCACAGCTCTGGTGTGCAAAGTGCTCAATTGAACAGCTCTGTATGGCTACAGATATTCACTTTTCTTTTCGCACAAGGATAGTTCAAATGGACCAACATTGTTTTTGAGCATGTGGTTTGTAGTGATAATAATTGTGCAATAATGGCATTTGAAGATGTTAAAGAACCTCTCTAGAAGCTTCCATATTTTGCAATGACATGATGACTAATGACAAAGAAAATTGTTCAGCTGCTTTCTTTGATTTACCCCAGTATTATACACTTTTGTGTATGTTTTGTAAATATTTCATTCAGTTTTATGTTTGACATGTTTATCATTAAGTGTTAGCTAATTTGATTATATATGCATGCATGTAGTTGTGCTTTTTTTATATTTATGAAGATGCACATATCGTATTATATTCAGTTATAATCATTTCACACATGATAATCTTTGTGCGCTTATTTATATTCAGAAATTCACATTTAATCAGCAGCTTTAATTCTATTTATTTTTTAAATATCTTTTTTACAAAGGTGCTAAAATAAGGTTGGGCCCAAGGCAGGCTCATTGCATATCATGTCAAGTTCATGACAATGGCCTAGCTATATATTTTCATTTTCAAAATCAAGTTATCGAGATGCAAATAACCATTAGGTGACAACAAAGAATTAAGTCACTCAACCCTGGCACTCTACCCTCCATGTTGTCCACTCACCATACAGAATTTTTTTGAACTTTTCAAAATTAAATGAAAAATATGCATAATTGGACTATCTAAAAGAAAATTGGCATGTTCATAGTTTTGTTCAACTTCCACCATCTTGTAAAAATTATAAACAAAAGCTTTAAAAATATACATGTAGTTTGTCTCAGAAAAATGTAAATAGGGTAAAAGTAACAACAGCCTAATTCATCCCAAGGCAACATGCCTACTAAAATTAAATTTCAATCAATAGCCTTAGGACCAAACAAATGAAGCGTGGTGTGTTTATAAAGATAAATGGTTCACCTTTCTTTAAAATGTTAATTTTTATGACTTATTGTTAGATTATTTCAACAGTCCATACTCTGGGTGGGGTCTTTAGATCTTCCAGGGTGGGCAGGGTGTCACTTGCTAAGTCTTCTATCCCCCTATATCTGAATGAGTTGCTTCCTGTCCTTGTCTTGGAATGAGATTACTTGGTTTGGTCTTGGCCCTTGTCGGAGTACTTGGCTGTGAGAGAAACAGTCAAATGTTTAGTTATTGTTTTCGGAGATGTTATTTTTTTTCATTGTAAATCATCTCTCTGTTATGAACTGTTACTGTTATATTTGTTGTTTTGCATAATGATTTATAAGCATTTGAGTGTATTCTTTTTAGTCTGATCCTGTGCTTGTGTCGGTATGAAACTTTTAGGTCTGGGCTGGGTCTTGACCTACCATTGTGGGCAGGGTGGCACTTACTGTGTCTTCTATCCCCCTATATCTGTTTTCCAACATGCTTTCTGTCTTTGTCTTAGAGTGGGATTACTTGGTTTTGTCCTGGCCCTGGCCGGATACCCTAGCTGGGAGGGGAAACAGTCAAATGTATAGTTAGGGTTTTAGGAGATGATATTTTTGTCCTTGTAAATCATTTGTCTGTTATGTATTGTTAGTTATGTATTTGTTTTGGTATATGCTGTTAACATTTGAATGTAATCCTCTTAGTGAGTTCCTGTGCTGGTGTCATGATAAGACTGACTTTAAGTTGATCTCGAACTAAGTACACTGATGGTGTGCTCTTGGAATATAAGTCTGTTCCCTATTTGAACCATTCCCCTGTATCTTACTTTATGTCTTGTCCTTAAATTATAAATCTAAAATTTTTTGCCTATCCCATTTTCGTCTTTGTTACTGGCATTAGACTAACCTAAATGTGTTTCAAGCGCCATAAAAGTCTTATAAACAAACGAAGCCCATACTGATAAAATCAGTGTTGGTGATAAATGGACTAGGGTGCTTACCGAGATAGTCAGTGTAAGGGTTGAGTGAGTTAATTGAGTTTTTCATTTTGGTTTTGAAAATTTGCTCTTTGTATTACATTCATTATACAGTACTGCATGATTATTAACCAGTTAACTGCTCTACTCTGGACAGACGTGCATTTAACAATTTTGGCCTGAAAACTTGTCCTTCAATTATAAATCGATTTAAATCACCCTCATCTTGGCAAAAAACTCTCAAACCTGGGAACCTTCCAAGGTCTTCCTTTACTCCAGATTTGAGAGCTTTTGCCAAGTTGAATCGATTGATATTTGAAGGACTTGTTTCTGGCCAAATTTTAAAATACGTGTTTTTCTAGAGTATGACAGTTAACAGGTTAAAGACGTGTTGGGATGGGCTAACTCTGTGACTTTTTTGATGTGTTAGTGAGATTCAGATTCTGTGTTGGTTGTATTTTAATTACGCACCCCATTCCAATCACCCACATATCAACATCACTCTTCTATATTGGAGAGAGATGCAAACTACACTACTAGTAAAAAACATACAGACGTTTAGATGAAAATGGTGGTTTAATGTACCGCTAATATTCAGTGTCATTTTCATGGCAAATAGTGATAAGATAAAAATGATACTAATAAATAGTAATAGATAATAAATAAACTTTATTGATCTCCTAGGAAATTGGGTTTACAAGTGTGAATTACAAGAATGAATGATTAAGCTTAAATAAAATTATATAATAATATAATTTTATAAAGCAATATAGTAAATATACTTTAAAAAGGAAAGTAGTGGTGAAAGTACATCTAAAATATTAATGTTGATACAAAGCAATTTATGAAATATCATGTAAAATGCTCTCGTATTATACGATATAGCAAGAAAAGTGAGATTTTCTTTTAAAAATGAATTAATTGAAAATGAATGAAAAAATGCCCTGTATCATCTTCATGGCTTTTAAATAATAACACATGAAAGTTTGTTTCTGTTAGAAGTTGTCGACAATGAAATTCAAAGAGAATTGCTGAGGATGAAGCGGCGCGCTATTCTTATTCTCATGATTAGTTGGGAAGTTTGAATATGTGATTTTGATGATTTTTTGTTGTTGTTGTAAATGATAACTTCTGGAAGTATTTCTTCTTTTCTTTTTTTATTTGCCTTTTAATTTATATAGTCCAATGTTGGTTGTATTATCATTTATAATAATAATAATTACGCCTTCCGCCACAGTATCATTAGATACCGTCGCCTATTCATTTCATGAAGGAATTTTGATAATTCATCAAACAAGATGTCTGATGTCAACAGGATTCACCCATGTTGTCCAAAGTGAGCAAATTAGGGGTTATAATCGCCCAAGGAAAAAACATGAAAGTGCCTGAAGCGGGACTGATACCAGATCCTTCCGGATCACAGTGCAATGCCTTAACCACTGGCTGGGTGGGGTTCCTGACCTCCCATAGTGGGCAGGGAGGTACTTACTATGTCTTCTATTCCCCTGTATCTGTTTTCCAACATGCTTTCTGTCTATGTCTTGGAATGAGATTTCTTGCTTTTGCCCTGGTCCTGGCCGGATACCCTGGTTGAGAGGGAAACAATCAAATGTATAGTTAGTTTTGGGAGATGATATTTTTTTCCTTGTAAATCATTATGCACTGTATAATGTTTTTTTTTAACGTATTAAATATGATTTGTAAACATTTGAGCGTATTCTTCTTGGTGGGGACCTGTGCTTGTGTCTGGATGAGACTTTTAGGTGATCTCAAACTAAGTACACTGATAGAGTGCTCTTGGAATCTGCATCTATTCCCTATTTGAACCAATTCCCCTTTGTCTGCCTTAGTCTTGGATGCTTTAATTGTTATTCTGAAACTTTTTACTATCCCATATTCTTCCTTTTTACTGGCGCTGATATGTCCTTAATGTGTTGCAAGCGCCGTAAAACCCTTAAAAACAAACAAAACCTTAACCACTGGGCCACTTTTTGGGTAAATTTAAGAATTCCAAACTAGATTTTTATTTCATTCTTGCACCGACTAAAAAGGAAAAAATCAAATGAGTTCGGGCAAATATGAAAAGACCTCTTGTTGGGAGAAGAAAAAAGAGAAATAATAAATAATATTTTGTGATTCGATATTTTTCATCCATTTTTTTCCTCTCTTTTAATCTTGTGTTCTGTGAAGAACTGTGGTGATTTTATTTATGATTTATGATTTTTTTTAATAGTCAATATTGACCAATTTTTACCATTTCCTATTGATTGTACAGTTAATGAGATATTGAACCATTGGAAGCCAGCCATTTTTGGATTAGATTATTTTGGACAAAAGCAGAGATTATAATGTAAACATAGCTGTCAATAGAAATGATCATTTAGCGTTATGTAATTTGTACAATTACAATATGATGATTCGAATCTAAAGAAGGTGACTAGGAGTTTCCTTATAATGTTTGAATCTAGACAAACAACTTCATTTATGAGGTTCCGCTGTCATGTTGCTTCAAAACTGGAACTGAAATACTACTTTGAGGTAACAGTAACAATAGTCTGTATTATTGTGTCTCCCTTAACATAGAAAAAGGAAATTTAGCATAATTTTATTTTTTAAATATTGTTTAATATTTGATTTATTTCTCCTTTTACTTTTAATTTATAATTTAAGTTGGTGATTTGTTTTAGTTTCTTCCTCTATACAATGGAATGTTTATATTTTTAATTCACAAATTTGTTCAAAATGTGATGAATGTAATTCTATTGTTAGCATTGGCTTCTAAGAAGGGGTGCTATATCGGTTTATCTACAAATGTGAATACTAAGACTATAAGGCTTCTATTTGTCAGGGATGTCTTTTACAACTAAGCCGGAAGAATCTTTTTTTTTTTTTAATCTTGCACTCTTGGTCAGTATTGGTGAGTTTGTTTGTTGTTTTTAAAATATGAAAGTACATATTGGTTGTTTAAAGGCAATGATTAAGGGGATGCTGTTGATGGATATGTATCCTGTTCTATGATATAATGGTGATAGCATTTGGCCATACCACAACTTTAGGTTATCAAAAACGAGTGATGAAAACCAATAAAAGTTCAAAAATAATTTTATTACACATCCCATTAAAAAATAACAGTCCTTTGTGGGGCTCTTGACCTCCTGTATTGGGCAGGGAGGCACTTACTGCTGTGTCTTCTATAACCCTATATCTATTTTCTGAGTTTCTTTCTGTCTTTGTCGTAAATTGAGATTACTTGGTTTTGTCCTTTCTCTTAGCTGGGAGGGAAACCAGTCAAATGACAAATGTATATTTAATGTTTTGGGAGATGATATTCTTTTCATTGTAAATCATCTCTCTGTTATGTATTGTTAGATTTGTTTTGAATGTAAGCATTTGTGTGTGTTCCTCTTAGTGGGATCCTGTCTGGATGAGACCTTCACTGAGTACGTTTATAGATGCTCTTGGAATCTACATCTGTTCCCTATTTGACCCAATTCCCCTTCGTCTTACTTTTCTTATGCGCTTTTTAAAATTGTAAATCTTTAATTTTTCGTCTATCCCATTTTCTTACTTTTTACTGCCGCTCATGTGACCACTATGTGTCGCAAGCGCCATAAACCCCTTTAAAACAAACGACAAACAAAAATAACAGTAATGATTACTCTGGAAGGAATCAGAAATTGTATAATTATTTAATGAAACCTTTAAGAGAAAATGCCATTAATAGACAAGTCAAGCCGTTTGATAGTATTTTTGCACGTCTAATTATGTCACTGTCAACAGACAGTTCCCATAATCCATTCCTTTCTTTTTTCATTCATTCATCGATTATTTCCCTTAGTTTGTCACCTGCAACCTGTGTCAACAAAAATTCAAGGCATCAAAAAAGCAGTACCCCTCGTTGCTTCGGTTCCAATGTGCAGGCGTACATCTTTATCATTACCAATGGGGTATAGCAATATACGGTTGCTCTTGGTTTTAACTTCTTATCTCTGTTGAATTTGCCTTTTTTGTCTTAGGGTAACATGAAGAAATTTTAGAAATGGCAAACAGAAAAAGATCACTGATAACAAAAATCATCAAACGCCAAATGGAATTTTTAGGACACATTATCCGCCACCCTGGTTTGGAAATACTCGCCTTGACTGGAAAGATGAATGGAAAAAGAATAAGAGGAAGACAAAGAATAACGTATTTGAAAGGGATAAGAACTTGGACAGATGAAGCTGAGAAAGGTGGAGCTGCTTTAATAGAATTGGCAAGAGATAGATCAGCTTGGCGGAAGATGACCTCCGACGTCTGCTTCAGATATGGAACTACATGAGATGAGAACATGGGGTTACTTGGCCCACCAGGGTCTTCTTGGTGCACTTTTCTTGAAATAGTTTAGGGCACCCAAATACTTTTTTCTTTTTCAAAATCTAACAATAATTTAGTAATGTTTTCATTCATTATAAGATTTTTAGAAAATAGTGTTTGGTGCACCAATGTTTTTCAAGAAATGTGGCACAAGAAACCCTTTACTGGGGGTCCTTTTTTAAAATTCTTAGTAGCTCTTTTTTTGTCCTTATTTTTTTATTTTTCTTTGTATCTGGTGCTGATAGAACTTTGTAGTGATATTGTCACAAAGATCTGAAATGGGATGCATGAAACACAGCCAGACAAAGCAGAAAGAGAAACACAAGGAAAAGTCATCCCAAAAAATCAGACTGCCTTGACTGTCGAGTGAGGCAGGTTTTTCTATTTGGGGGGTGGGAATGATCTTTTCTATTATTTCTCTTTCTGCTATGTCTGGGGCTGTTTCATTCTGTTACTTTAATAATGTCGTATAATATAATATATATATTATAATTTATACGCACCTACTTAATACATTGGTTGTTATGATTATAGTTGATTATCTAATGCGTAAATAGCACAAATAATGGAAGTTTTAGCGTTCATGTGTGTTGCTATTGTGCGAAATCTAATACCGGTCTCTTACTTAATAAGCTTCAGCAATGAGCGGTTGCTTGGAAAATAATATTAATAAATGGCATTTATACAGCCCTTCTCTCTGTTGTGCAACTATATGGTCTTGTGACATGACACTCGCTTTTGGGCATAGTCGAGGCCTTGGAAAAGGTTCTTTGCTCACCGTACTCAGATGTAAAGTGAGTACCTGGTCGTTAATAGTGTTGTCTTTGTCCAAAGAAATGCAATTCCGCTTGACAGGCATCATGCCTCGTTCTACATGTTACTGTTACGTTTTGCTGTTGGTCAGGGACCCTTTGTAAAAGCGCTTTGAGCATGTGTAGAGGATAGTGCGCTATATAAATGCTCAAGTTTGCACAGGCTCTAAGTCTAAGCAATTGAAATAAAAACCCCAATCACCACCATGACGTATAATTTATATGTTAATTTGTAACCCACTGTCTCTAAATGGTTTTATCTTGGGATGAAAAGGACCCTTAAAAGTCTATTTAGAAATAAAATGATAAGAAATATGACATTCTACTTCCTAGTGTTTTGCAATGCTTGAAATGGTATTCGTTCTCCGCCGTAACGTACAAAATAATCCCAAGTGTCTATATAAATTCAATTTCAAGTACCTACAGTTAAACCTCGTTATTATACTGCCATTTATGGGACCATGGCAAAATTGGTGGTATAATGAATTTGGTCAATGTAGAACAGGACTCAACCCGCATTTGGAATCACTGTCTGAACTCTAATTAGATATCATACTTTTAATTTTAATAACTAGCTCTAATTTTTATATCAAGTGTTTTTGGCGCTATAACAAGGTTTTTGGGTTTTTTTTTTCTTTTTCGTTCCATGCAAAAAAAAAAAAAGCTGACGCTATAACAGGAGGTGGTATAAAGAAGCTTAGTAGTGTACCTTGTTCAACCTGACATAATACTGATTTAAGACAAGGGATCACATTTGTGACCCTTCGCCTCAAAACGGTATTAAGTCGCGATTGTTAAGATGTTGAAAAGTGAATTCATAGCCAGAACTATCAGTATCAGACTTGTGTTGAGTTTGTATGTTTTATTGAGGAGAATGGATGCCATATTTTAGGGTGATAAAATCAACAATTTATATTTTTTGACCAGTTTAACATTTAATTTGGCTTTTAAGCATCTGGTTCGTTCCAACATAATACTGTTTTGAGACGATGGGTCGCATTTGTGTTTGTTGGATAAAATATTTCTACTGCAGTTTATTTGTTATCTGTTTTGGATAACAAAACACAACCTACTGGAAACGGAATGTTTTCAGCAAGTGTGCGTTAACAGCGATGGCCACCAGTCTCGCTGGGTGGGGATCCTGACCTCCCATAGCGGGCAGGGAGGTACATACTGTGTCTTCTATCCCCTTATATCTGTTATCCAACATGCTTTCTGTCTTTGTCTCGGAATGAGATTACTTGGTTTTGTCCTGGCACTGGCCGGAATCCTAGCTGGGAGGGCTGGGTGGGGATCCTGACCTCCAATAGCAGGCAGGGGGGTACATACTGTGTCTTCTATCCCCTTATATCTGTTTTCCAACATGCTTTCTGTCTTTGTCTTGGAATGAGATTACTTGGTTTTGTCCTGGCCCTGAGTCCTGGCTGGGAGGGAAACAGTCAAATGCATAGTTATTGTTTTGAGGGAATGATATTTTTTTCCTTGTAAATCATCTCTCTATTATGTATTATTATATTTATTTTTAATGTATGATGTAAGCATCTGAGTGTATTCCTCCTTGTTGGATTTTGTGCTTGTGTCCGGATGAGACTTATAGGTGATCTCAAGCTAAGTACATTGATGGTATGCTCTTGGAATCTACATCTGATCCCTATTTGTTCCCAATTCCCCTTTGTCTTACTCTCTCTTGGGTGCTTTAATTGTAATTCTAGAACTTTCGACTATTCCATTTTCTTCCTTTTTACTGGCGCTGATGTAACCTAAATGTGTTGCAAGCGCCGTAAAACCCTTAAAAACAAACAAAACAAACCACCAGTCTCGGCTTCAATGAAGTCATCACTTACCATTCTATTTGTGAAAATGAAAAGATTTAATGTAAGGTTAGTCTTCTGGAAATAAACGTAATTTGTAATGTTGATGTGTATGCGAGTGAATATACGGACTTCTGGTGCTCTGTTTTGCAGTTCTTATAATGTAATCATTAATTTTGCATTAATTAGATAGTCATAGCACTTTTGTAATCTATACACAATAAGGGGAGGGTGTAGGTTGTATTTATATTACATCATTTATATCAAATACAAGATAGTGGGGACACATTCGCATTTGGCTTTATTCAATTATAGCTTTTTGTTTTTAAAAATTACTGACATTGACATATATAACTTTTGTGCTTTGACATTAAGATCAAATTCTCTTTTATATTGTTGTGAAAAAATGCTAAAATTAAAACGTGATGTTGAACTTATGTAGACTTGTTATTGATTGACATTATATGTAAAATGTATGGAGTTTTTAATCCAGTTTTAAAAAAAAACTTTCATCATTCAATTGACTTTCACTTTCAGTTGTTTTTTAAATATAATTTGTTTTCAATAATTATGGAAATTAGTAGCCGACATATCATATTCGATTACGTATTTTTATGAATGATACATTTTATATTTGATTTGTTGTTTTACAAATTTTGTAAATCACATGATGTGCAATAATCATTATACTGTTTAATAAACTTCAATCCAAAAAGAGTTGATCACTGAAAATAATTTAAGTGTCAAGTAAAGTTATTCAGCTGGATGAGGTTCCTGACCTCCCATACTGGGTGGAGTTCCTGACCTCCCATAGTGGGCAGGGAGGTATGTACTTGCTGTGTCTTCTATCCCCTTGCATCTGATCTGTTTTCGAATTGCTTTCTGTCTTTGAGATTACTTGGTATTGTCCGGAGTCCTTGTCTGGGAGGGAAGCAGTTGAAGTTGAATTTATAGTTATAGTTTTGGAGATATTTTTCTCCTTGTAAATCATCTCTCTGTTGTGAAGTTATTTTTTTTATTTTTAACATATGATTTGTAAACATTTGAGTGTACTACTCTTAGTAGGATATTGTGCTGGTGTCTTGATGAGACTTTTAGGTGATCTCAAACTCAGTACACTGATATGTTCTTGGAATCTACATCTATTCCCTATTTGAACCATACCCCCTTTTCCTAAAGTCCTTTTAATTTTACATCTAGAATGTTTTTACTATCCAATTTTCTGCCTTTTTAATTGCGCTATGACCTAAATGTGTTGCAATCACCGTAAAACCCTTAAAATTAAAAACAAACCAATGACCTCCCATAGTGACCAGAGAAGCACTTTCGGTGTCTTCTATCCCCCTATATCTGGTTTCCAACATGCCTTGTCTTTGTCTTGGTAGAGATTACTTGGTTTTGCCCTGGCCAGACCCTGACTGGGAGGGAAACGGTCAAATTTATAGTTAGAATCTTGGGAGATGGTATTTTTAATCTTGTAAATCAGCTCTCTGTTATACGGTGTATTATTATTGTCCTACAAATATTATGATTTGTAAACATTTGAGTGCGTCCCTCTTAGTGGGGACCTGTGTTTTTGTCAGTATGAGACATTCAGATGATCTCAAGCTAAGTAGAGTGATAGATAGTATGCTCTTGGAATCTGTCTTTATTTGAACCATGTCTCTTCTGGGCGGGGTCCTTTAACCCTCCCATGGTGGGCAGGAGGTCACGCTGTGTCATATCTGTTTTCCCCAAGTTGCTGTCTTTGTCTTGGAATGAGATTACTTAGTTTTGTCCCAGTCTTACTGGAGTCCTTTAC
Organism: Berghia stephanieae; assembly: GCF_034508935.2. Taxonomy (NCBI): domain Eukaryota; kingdom Metazoa; phylum Mollusca; class Gastropoda; order Nudibranchia; family Aeolidiidae; genus Berghia; species Berghia stephanieae. The sequence continues at coordinate 108,224,967 of NC_088360.1, forward strand.
TGGGATGGAAACGGTCAATTGTATAATTATGGTTTTGGGGAATGATATTTTTTTCCTTGTAAATCATCTCTGTTACTGTTATGTATTTTGTAAACATGTGAGTGTGTTCCTCGTTGTGGGAACATGTGCTGGTGTCTGGATGAGACTTTAAGATGATCTCAAATTAAGTACATTGATGGTATACTTGTGGAATCTACATCTATTCCATATTTGAACCAATTCCCCTTTGTCTTACTTTTTCTTGGGTGCTTTGATTGTATATCTAGAATATGTTGACTATTCCATAATTCCGTCTTTTTACCAGCGCTGATATGGGAGCGTTCACATATTACGTCATCAAAAATTTGCCCTTTTTAGACCCCCCCCCCCCCTCCCCCAAGTCATCACTTGTCATCATTGACCTGACCCCCCCCCCCCCAACAGATGATGACGTCATCTAATTTGATAAAAACTAAAAGATAACTTTAATTTCACAATATTTATTATTCGTTTTTCAAACCATAAACATTGATTATCAACGTTTGATTGATTATCAACGTTTGATAAAACACATTCAGACATTTTATTAATTTCAGAAACTGTTGATAATTTATGTTTTACGATACAATAGGGACATAAAATTTAAATTTGCAAAGATAAAATCTAACAAACATTATTTAAATTAGGCTACTTGGTGCAGGTGCTATTAAAAAAAATTCAGAAAGTGTCATTTAAAATAGTATAGGAGGCAAATTATTTTATAGCATATTAGTCTTTTAGTGGAATGAATTTCTGTTTCAATTTCCAAACATAAAATTAATAGATTCAAAAATGTTTTCTGCCTTGGACCTCTGGCAATGTACTATAAATAGTATCATCAATTTCATCCTCATCGTCATCATTTTCTCCCATTTGCTGTTCTTCATGTATGCCGCATTTTCGTGAATGGTCTTTCATTGCGTGATCGAGGAGTGATACAATGAACATTTAGGGCAAGTTCGCCTTTTGAGAAGTGATACCCCTTTCCCATTTTGTTTCTTGAGAGATGGGCAATACTCATCATAGCAATTTATCTTTAGCTGTTTTGAAAGGAACAAACTTTGAAATAGGCTTAATTTGCCTATGTTTTGATGACATCATCTTGGGTCTGACCCCCCCCCCCCCCCATGTCAACACATGTCAACATTTGGTAGACCCCCCTCCCCCCCTAGCTGATGACGTAATATGTGAACGCTCCCTATGACAAGTTGTTTTGTGAAGATAGATAAGGATGGGGTCGGACAAAGATCAAAACTCGCCTTTTGCTCATTCTTGCTCACCACTCGTTGCTAATGAGCTTATATTTATATTCATTTTGGGATCAGAAATCGGTCATACAGCCAATTTCAACTCACTGACTGTCAATTTTAATTGTAATATGTTTATGATTGTGGTGGTTTAAAGTGTAATTATTTAATCCATGACTATCACGAAATGAAGTTTAGTTTAGGCACCTCTAGTTAGAAGTTTAGTTAGCTCTGAAATGAGCTGTGGTATAAGGTTCGATTAAAAAAAAAGAGAAGATTTTTATGCCATTTTCTCTCACTTTGCACACCCGTTATACATGTTAACCTCGATAACACGAGTTAAACCTCATTAATTTTTATCGAGGTAACACTGTTACATGGAGAGATGGGGACAGAAAAAGAAAAAACACCAACAATCAGTAACATAGCATGCCATTCATACGGGTCACTGCTCAAAATGCCCACGCTTGAAAACAAAATAAATTGGGACCGAAAGCTACATGGAAATGAAAAACAAATATAGAACAAAAGAGGTCAGAGGACACAGCAAGATTGACTTCCACCAGAGTTGAGGTCAGAAATCCACCAAGGAAATTAATATTCATTATATCCAAAGGTTTCAAGGAACGCAAGGTGCTGTTTCGTATATTTACAATCTTTTAAAATATTACTTATATTTACAGCAATCTCTTAAAATATTACTTATATATAGCAATCTTTTAAAATACTGCTTATTTTCACAAACAATCTTTTAAAATATTCCTCATCTGTATCTTTTCTTAACAGAACTGTAAAACTTAAGAACAGTATCGAGTATGAAACGAAAAATGCTTCTTCTGTAGTTGATTTAAAATAATGCTTTGCCCAAATGAACACTGCTGAGGAAATTACAAAAACATATTTGTTGATTTCATCCAAACTTTTTAAAATTCGAATTAGAAAAAAAATGTATTTAAAAATCACGATGTGCCCAAACTGTACTTAATAAATCATTGACCTCACATTGTTTTTTTTTTTAATGTTTTTAAGGGTTTTCGGCATTTGCAACACATTTCGGTTATATCAGAACCAGTAAAAAGGAAGAATATTGGATAATAAAAGGTTCTAGAATTACAATTAAAGCACCCAAGAGAAAGTAAGACAAAGGGGAACTGGGAACAAATAGGGATCAGATGTAGAATCCAAGAGCACAATATAACACCATAAAGCACAAGATCCAACAAAGAGGAATACAATCAAATGTTTACATTATACATTCAAAATAACAAATATAATAATACAAAACAGAGGGATGATTTACAAAGAAAAAAATATCATCTCCCAAGACAATAACTATGCATTTGACTATTAACAGCCAGGACTCCGACCAGAGCCAGGACAAAACCAAGTGAACACATTCCAAGACGAAGACAGAAAGCATGTTGGAAAACAGGAATAAGGGTATAGAAGACACAGTAAGTGCTTCCCTGCCCACTATGGGAGGTCAGGAACCCCACCCAGGACCTAACATTGCATTCAACAAAACCCCATAGAGTATATAATCATGAGACCAAACCCTCAGTTCAGACGACTAGACTTGCCAACCAACCTCAACCATTTGAAAAGATTTATCATATTTTTCCAAATAACTGGTAGTTTTTCCATATATAGCCCAAAATTAAAAAAACAAAAAAACAACATATTTTCAACATGTGCAAGCATATAAAATTTCAAAATTTAACGTTCATTGAATTCATGGAGACTTATCAAGCTAGCAGAGGGGAGGAAAATCCTGTAATTCCAATGACAATCACCTATCTGGCTACTCAGCAGATTCTCATCTAGGTGGAGATGATATTCAACTATTTTCCACCCCCCCCCCCCTCCCCTATTTGTTGTTACAAACTGTTGACTTTTTGCATTTATCATATTTCAATCAATATTCCCATATTACAGTAGAATTACTTTAAACCAAAATTTTGGGGACCTTCTAAACCATTTCGGTTTAAAGACATTTTGGTTTAAGTAAAGAAAGTTCCCCGTTTTGCTATGTTTTTCAAGGGTAGTAACTATTTAAGAAATTTGCTCATTTAATCGTATCATGGGTTTCCCCTTAATGTAGTTGTTGAAAAAATGCCGTCTTCGTAACCATTTTAAAAATTATATTTTAAAAATTTTATTAATTTATTCTTTTTTTTTTTTTTTTGGTGCATTTTAAAAATATTTTTGGGGTCTTCGTTTTCAATTCAAAATTGTTGAAAGAGTTGAGTTCGGGATACCATGTTTTTTTACATATCTCTGTCTTGATCAACTTTTTTACATCGACTTCACATAGTATTTTTATTTTAAACTCCAACATGTAAGCACATTGCTTTCTTTTAGACAACTTTTAGTAAAATGTAAAACTAAAATAAGATCGAAAGTTCTTGTGCGATAATTGATAATGAATGATGCGCAGCTACTCAGAGATGAAATGAATAAGCGTGTCAATGCTAAGCTGTCTACTACACATCCCTCTTTTGTTGAAAGACATTAGGTTCAAAGGCCTATTTACATAGACCCCCCCCCCCCTCTCACACACAAATTCGATCAAAGTGGAAATGAAATGGCGTGTCAATGGTAAGTTGTCTACCAACCTCCTCCTTATTGTCGTCTTGAAAATCCAGTCAGTTCCAAAGCATCAACACACGAGCGAGAACATCTCGCTTGCGTGATTCTACACCCCAACTCCCCCTCTTTCCTCATTTTTCGTCTGCCAGTCACCCGTTGTCTTCCTTTTCCAGTCTGCGATCATGGTGCTGGCCAAACCCAAGTGCAGTGATTGAAGTGTTTGCCTTACCCCCCACCCCTCACCCTCATCTTAAACTTACGCTCTTTGTTTTAATATCGCCGGGCATTATTATGTGGGGACACCTTCCCGAATTTTTGAAGAAAAATAGAGAGAGAAAAAGGGAAGTTGCTCTCAAGTTGTTTCAGTTTAAAGAAAGTCCTTCTAAGAAGTATTTTGGTTCATCGTAAGAATTAGTACAAAGATAATGAAGAAACTAGTACAATTTATTAAATTCTTTGCGGTTTAAGGTATTTTTCGGTTTAGCTTCTTTTGGTTTAAAGTAATTTTACTGTATTATGTTTTGGACCTCAAAGCGTATCTAAATATGAGAAACCATACTGATTGACGAGCCTGCAACCAATCCAAATCCAATATAAAACTGTTCACAGCAATTGTAGGCACGAAAAAAATAAAAAAAATAAATAAAAACAAGTCCATTTTCATTATTTTTTGTTAGTATTAAATTGAATTTTATTCTAACCACACCAAATAAACACACTTGCACTGAATCTCTGAAAACGTACTTATTTCAATCATACCTCTAGATAAATTAAAGTAATTACACTGTAAAAAAAACTTGCTTGATTAACTGTCCACCTGGAAAAAACAATAAGAAAATGAGGATTGTAATTATAGGTAAATATAAAATTATCAATATCAACATAGAGCCTAGTTTACCAACACAATTATTTCTTTAGACCTTTGAGGACCTCACACGGCGATGTTTGGGTATTTACTATAATAACCATGCTGAGATGACAATTAACTTAAAAGGGGTAGAAAAGTAAAATATCTCTATGTGTGGAATTCCTTCTTAAGATGGAAAATGTACAGAGCTGCTCAAGTTATGAATAAGACTGGCAAATTGTTGGCGTGAATATATTATAGGCAATTATAGAGAATTAAAAAGGTACGGAATTAGGGTGATACATGAGAAGAAGAATGTTTGTTTGTTGTCTGTGTGTGTGAAGCTGTGAGTAAATGAAACACAGAGAGAGAGAGAGAGAGAGAGAGAGAGAGATAGAGAGAATTGGGGAGGCATGAAAGATATTTTTTTTAAAATGTGTTTTAGTTTTGTTAAGGTTTTTGTTGGTTTACTTCGATGTGGTTGAATTTCCATATTATTATTTATTTGCTTAATTATTTTCAGAACTGCATTCAGGCCGAGAAGTGATTCAGGAAAATATTTTTCCCTGCTTTTTCCCGGTTTTTTCCTGGTTTTTTCCAGGCTCTAGGGAAAATTTTAAGGTAGTAATTTTCAAGCATATTCATCAATTCTAGACCAGTTACCACTACCTATATATATATATATATATATATATATATATATATATATATATATATATACACACACATATATATATATATATAGAGAGAGAGAGAGAGAGAGAGAGAGAGAGAGAGAGGAGAGAAAGAGAGAGAGAGAAAGAGAGAGAGAGAAAGAGAGAGAGAGAGAAAGAGAGAGAGAGAGAAAGAGAGAGAGAGAGAGAGAGAGAGAGAGAGAGAGAGAGAGAGAGAGAGAGAGAGAGAGAGAGAGAGAGAGAGAGAGAGAGAGAGAATCAGAAAAGAGGGGAAATTATTGACTCGTAGTACATATTACTATAACAAGCCATCCAGTATCTACTAAGCCTACACCATCCGTGGGGAAAAAAAGGAAAAAAAAAAAAAGAGAGAGAGAGAGAGAGAGAGAGAGAGAGAGAGAGGAGAGAGAGAGAGAGAGAGAAGAGAGAGAGAGAGAGAGAGAGAGAGAGAGATGTGAGTGAAAAAGAGAGTGGCTGAGACTGAGAGAAAGAAATATATTGACTCTGGCTATTAATACTTGGACGTATTCCTGTGAAGTCTGGGCCTCCTACAACATGCAAAAAAAATATTAAAAAAAAGAGAGAGACAGAGAGAGAGAGAGAGAGAGAGCGAGAGAGAGAGAGAGAGAGAGAGAGAGAGAGAGAGAGAGAGAGGGAGAGAGAGAGAAATGGGGAGAAAAGAGACAAAGAGAAGAGAAATCAATAGAGAGAAAAAGACATTTGAATATTACTATGAGAGAGAAAGTAGCGTCCAAAGACTTGTGGCCTACTTATTGAATTGCACATGAATGAAATAAAGCTAGTTAATCTAGAGACAGACAAAACAAACTTAGTACAAATTACAATGAGTAAACGACCTTAATCTGCCATCTCCAAATAATTGAATAACAAGTCACTAAAATTAATTAAAGTAGCCTAAGGACGTCGACCGTCTTTCTTAGCTTAGCTAACAATCGCATTCATGACCAAGTCAAAAACACAAAAAAAAAAAAAAAAAAAAAAAAAAAAAAAAAAACACACACTCACACACACACTACTAAGATGAGGGGAGGGATGTGTGTTTCTAGCACTCTTGTCTTGTCGACAATGATGAGTCGACTGAGTGAATCAAGCGTCTTTAAGTCTTTCGACCAATCACAGGCTATCTAACCGAACCGGCTGGTCGAAACAAAGACGCTTCTCGCCGTCGATGTATTACGCTATTGTTGTGCAAGTGGCACCTTTTTTAGAAGGCCTAAAAGCTAAAATCTAAAAGTAAAAATATAATTCTGAGGAATTTGAAAGTCACATTGTTGAAATCGGCTTGAAAAAAGAAGAACATTGGTCCTTGTTTCAGACAAATCGGTTGAAAACCAACTGTTTTACGAATAAATTCGATTTTAAAAATTCCTTTTGTTTATTTTCGATTTTTTTAGCAACTTTTTTATTTATCGGCCGATTTTCTTGATTTTTATATCATTCTTTATATCTCAATGAGACGAGATCAGTGATATACTTTGTTTGTTTCAAATGTAACTACAACATAATTTGCTTTTTTTACTTATCAACCGTGCCTGGATAATTTATTCAACAACTGACGTAACTATCCCATTGCCGTCTTCCAGTGTTTCAGCGATGACTCGAAACCACTATAATTACGTCATGCACAGGAAACATGGTAATAGTCTGTGTACTCTACGAATGCGGACCGGACTTTGCTGATTGGGTCGATCGTCATAACATAGGGCCTAGTAGTGTGAGGAAACCATAAGAGGCTGCTGCCATGCTCTAAGCCGATCGTTCGCAGGTTGGGTAATGATTACGCGGAAGAATACATGTTGGGTTGTTGTTCACCTAAATTTTTCTCACGGCTTTTTCCCGGCCCCAGACAATTTTCACCGATTTTCCCGGCTTTTCCCGGTCGGGAAATTTCAAAATAAAGTTCCCGGCTTTTCCCGGCCCACTTCGAGGCCTGTGCATTAGTCTATGGCAATACCCAATGTAAATTTCCAGAAATGGATAAATACAGCTCATCTTAACTTAGATGGTAGTATAACTATAACGCTATTTTTATTGACTTTGTATTGGTATCAGATCTGTACCTCTGTCAAAAATAGACAGCGAGGGGGGGGGGGGGAGAGGAAGGTGACAGCAAATAATATCAGTGCTGCAACTATTTGATATGACTGTCAAATCCAGACAAAAGACACGACTGTCTCACTCTCAGTTTAAGATAAATAATTTTCCTAATTCTTAAAGACTAAAACCATAACAAACACAACACATCCTAATAATGCCACATCAATATGACCAATTGACAAATAATTTAGCACTATAGATAGTGCCAAAAATATATGGTCCCTTTTTGAGGGGCAAGGGATCAAATTAAAAAGTTAGCTGTGGAGGCAATGAAACGAATTTCTTTATTTTTTAAAATTTAATCAATTCAGGGAAATGCAGGACATTTTTGCCTTTAGCGGGATGGCGGGACACACCTCAAAATGTGGGACTGTCCCGCAGTTTGCTGGACATTGGCAGCCCTGAATTATGATCTGATTAAAAAAATTTAAAACTGCCTTAATTTCAGCATGAATACCAGCGCCATTATTGAAAACACAGTCATCATCACCAAAAAAGGACAGCATGGCTCAGTGATATGGTCTTTGCTTACACCCGAACGGTAACGGATTCGAATACTCACTGCACTGAGTGGCCATTAAGCAAGTCACCCCACCTTAGCTGAGTTTGCAGGTAATTCCTGGAATATCCCAGTCTTCCATTGAAAAGACCCTAAAGACAAATTTCCCTTCTGGGATGAATAAGGAATGTCTAAAAAAACAAACAATCATCCACCACAACAAATTCAACAACCAACATTACCACTATCACTATCATCACTGACTCTGCAAGTTAACCTAAACTGCAATAGTAATAGCCACCTCTTTTTCGATACCGCAATATTACATAAAGTCCTCTGAAATATAATAGCTCCAATAATATATGTGTGTCGGTGCTGGAAACTCTGAAAATCAGTCGCAAGTCACTGAACACCTTTTGTCAAAATCCCCTTCTAATCACCAGACTCCTTTTCTACTTTTCTGGATATACTGACTTTGATTTGCCATATCTCAGCTTCTGGTCACTACAATAGCTTAAATACAATAAAAGTAAAAGCCCCATAGAGTCAACACTCTTTAAGTCAAATTTTGCGTAAAGTTGAAGTTTGAGTTGGTCCCAAATTTTCTGTTCTTCATTTTATTAATGTGTTCCATTGAAAATCAATAAAGTCAACCTTGCTTACAGCTACAGTAAATCAATCTTTCTTCTCCAGCGGATTTGACTTTACCAGGAATCTACTGTAAATTGCAAAATGGCCAGGAACCTCACCAACTACAAAGTAGTCTTTCTGACGGACTGTCCTGCTTGCCACACATTTGCTCACAAAGTTCACTCTTTTGTGAAATGACTCACCTTAATCAATCCAATGTCATTTTCCCCTCTTCAACAGCCTTGTTGATGCATTGGAAGACACCAGCGTTCTTCATTCTTTGATAGTGTTTATCTGTGTCATACGTCCTGGAAAGAAAGAATCAGTCCCAATTCAAACATTCTGAACGATGATAATTTGTGAAATCTGGAAGTGATTCTCCAATTAATTTTCTAATAGACAAAATCTTCACTTCACTCGAGATTGATCTCGGTCCCTTTGCGTGTAAAGCGAGTGCTGTAACAACAACTGAACTATTGGGAGACCCTTGGTGAGTTATATTGTATCCAAAATGGACATTCTAACAACTTAGCTCTCCCACAACTTTGGTGCAAATGAGTACCTGGCTAAAGACAGTTGCATAAATTATTGCACGGAACAACTACAAAAAGAATGTCTAAAAATTCACAATGTGTAGAAATGGAAATTGAACATCATGAATTGCAATGAGCAGGGTAAGCCATGAAAACACAAGTCATTGGCAAAAGGCTTCAACAGTCGTGACGTCACTTCCATCGTAATGACGCATAGTAACTGGTTCTAAACTATCAGAACAATGGCGGACTGCCTTATGAAATACTTCTCCGACGATCATAAAAGTGTATCCAGAGGTGAAAAACATAAATCTGATCATGTTTTGACTGTTATACATTCTGATCACATGACATGTGAAAAAGTTCTAGCCAGCATGAAAAATAAAAAGTACTGATTTTCTCTGTTTAGAACCAAGCTGCTGGTTGCTGGGCTTACGTGACATCGGACTATTGAATCCTATTAACAAATAGTTATCTGTTTATTTAATTAGGGGGAGGGGATATGAATTTTGACTGGACACACACACATACACATAAAATCCCAAATTTTAATCATTATCTTAACTATCGTTAAAATGTCTCTTTAAATGAGACTTTAATGACACAAAATATTTCACCCTGAATAAGCCAAGTGTCTGCAAGGAGATGGAAAATTAAGCTCCACACCTTAAATGGGAAATCGAACTCTTCAATTAGGAATAGGAGAGAGAGAAAATGCTTTCGAATCGATGTAGTCCATTACATAATCTATGACTAACTAAAATAGCGTCATTGTCATCAATTAAAAATTCTGGTTTAAAAAAGTAGTAATGACTATCCCGCACAAATCTTTGGGCCTCTTTTTCGCTCACAAAGTGCCCAAATTCGCGTCAAAATATGGGACGAAGCTGTTTCGTAACTCGTGCGATTACCAGAAGACCGTTAAAAGTAGATTTTTACTCTTTGTAGTAAAATATTTCTAAAACTACCGGGCGTGGAGGTTTTGTCGCTGACAAGGTAATACATGAACATTTCTTCTTTTTGGTTGTAAAATTTCATATGAATATGACGGGCACTTTTCCCGTATTTTACAAAACACCATCCTAATTTGCTCTTCAAGTTTCAATCTTTTAACCCACTTATTACGCAAGATACAACCAAAGGTCGAAAAAAAAAATGCCGAAAAAGCGTCCCATATTTTCGAGTTTTTTTCCTCTTTGCGGGTCATCCAAATAAATGACACCTTTAAAACTGTATAACTTGTTTATTTATAAATGGATTTTCAAAATTCAAAAACATTTTTACTCAGTGGAGATAGGGCTTGGATTTTAGACAAAAATTTTCCTCAAAAAGAGATATATTTCATAGTCATTGCTAAAAAAAGCAGCATCAGACTAGTCAACAAACTCACCCACTTGAAAAGATTTATTTAATCATATTTTCCACCCAATATTTATGACGATTATCTCATATTTCACCTCCAGAAATAATATTTTTGACATGCAAAAACCATCCAAAATTTCAAATTTAACAATTTATGGAGACACTTTTTATCAAGCTAATAAACCAAGGAATTCCTGTGGGAAAACATCTCCTCAGGTTCACATCTAAGTGAGGACGATATTAAATGACCTTCAACTCTTCCACTTCTATCAATTTTCCCCTTTTTGGTTACAAACTCAGCGACTTTTTGCACTCAGCAAATTTTGGCCAACACTCCCATATTAACATATTTTGGACCTTGAAGCGTATTTAAATATGTGATATCATACTGGTTGTCAAGACTGCAGCACATCACGCATAATAAAGATGCATTTTTAAAAAATCAAACAATTGATTGTAGAGGACGCCAATGTATAATCAATATTACAATTTTTAAAACAATCTTATAGAATTTATATATAATTTGTCTGGGCAATGTAAATTTTGAATGGGACCAGAAAATTTTTTAAAAATCAATGAGTGAATTGTGTGATTATACGGTCTTGTGACATGACACGACAAGTCTTGCAACCAGAAGGTCCAAGGTTAGAGTCCTGCTCTGGACAGAGCATATTTGAGTCCTCGGAAAAGTTTCTTTACTCAACTTTCTCTCATTGCTCTCAGGTGTAAAATGAGTACCTGGCCGTAAACAGCGCCGTTTCTGACTGAAAAATTTCATATCGCTTAATATGTGTCACGTCTCGTCTTTCATGTTCAGTGATGTTGCTGGTTTGGGATCTCCTTTGAGCATGTTTAGTGGAATTGCGCTATATAAAAACTCAAGGTTTCAAGTGAATGGGAAAAAGTGGGGAAGGTGCAAGAACTTAAATAATATGTGGGCATCCTTGAGATAATCAGTTGCATGGTGAAAAGCTTTGAAGAGAGATATTGACAATTTTAGTCAAGGGGTAAATTTTTATGGAAAATGAGTTCTCATCAAAAAATCATTAAATCAAACATTTTTCTACATACAGTGGACTCCGGATAAGACGATGCCCAGGGGAACCGAGAAAAAAAATCGACTTATCCGAAAATCAACTTAACCGGAGTGTAACCAAATGAGCAAAAACGCATTTGAACAAAGCAAACCAATCTAGAAAAAGTATGTCCCTTCATGTCGCGCGGTCTCTGTAGTGGTCATCAGAGGCTCCTACCCCCAATAGCCCCATAGAGGAATCAGAATACATAAAAATCGGAATTTGAGATTTAAAAAAACGGAATCAACTTACTGTTATGGACTATGACATGCTTTGCAACAGATAATGTAATAGACAATCCAAAAGTACTCAAATGATTAAAAATATAAAATGCGTAAAAATGTACAGATTGTGTAAAGACTAAGAATGTGGTCAAATAATAATAGAGAACACACAGGTCCTGGCCGTCTGAGAGCAAAGCATTGAATGGATGGATTTAACCTTGTCAGGACACCCCCCCCCCCCCCCCACCTAATCAAACAAACTCGCGTGCCAGTACACACACGTACACACTCACACACACACACACACACACACGTACACATGGCTAAAATTAAATAGGGAAAGAAGCTGACCGTTACTCAATAATATTATTACCGATTGAAGTCAACATATAATATTACCAAGGTCATTGACCTCACGAATTGGAGTCACAATAATAATAATAATACTTCAGTCAACCCCCCTCCCAAACATATAATATTATCAGACATCAGCAGCACACACTTTGAAGGGACTAATCAGACACACAAAATGTGGGTTGATTGACCATAGGAAATGCTGACGAAATAAGCCATAGCTCACTTTTTTTTCACTAGAGATCTTTTTTTAAATTTTCCTCCATGGGAAAGGTGAAAAGCGGAATTTTTGCCTTGAATGTGGAATGTATACCAATTAAGTGGGATTATTCCGCGAAAAGCGGAAGGGTAGGAGCCTCTAGGTCAAGGCCATGCTTCTTGTAAATCGTCGAGACAGAAATAGCTGGTATGCCAATTTCCTATGCGATGACTTTCTGTCGCATGCCAAACTTTCCAAATGCATCGAATCTTCATTTTTTCGCATGGAATCTTCCTTTTCCGCGATAGGTTTGCCATTGTAGTTGTAGACTTGACTTAAATTCTTAATAAAATTGATACTTATTAAGAGGGTCATTACAGAGGATGGCCTGGGATTGGAACCAAAAAAAATCTTGAACTTGAAGTTGCGACAATGTAAAATTTGAGATGGAGAAATTAAAGTTATTCAATACTGCTTATGTACATTGAACACGGACGTCAGGCAAAGCACCTACATCACATCGATGTGCGCCAATCGCGGATATTCTTAACCACTTAAAATTCTTACTGGTAGCTTTTTTTAACCAATGGAAATACTTGTTTATTTGTGATTTTATTGTAGTCATGAGTGATAAGAACATCGACTTAAGCGACATCGACTTATCTGGAGTTTTTTTTTTTTTTACTAATGTTATATAGGAAGAAGGGGGAGGGACCAAGAAAAAAAATCGACTTGGGTAAAAATCGACTTAGGCAACGTCGACGTATCCAGAGTGCACTGTATTGATGAAATATTTTAATTGAATTCTACTCCTAAATATTTTTTTAAATTTTTTTATTTTTATAAAGGTAATTATTATATTTAATATCAACTCTTGTCAACTTTGGAAGCAATTTTCTCAAAATTAGGGTTTCACACCCTATTCCATAACTTCATGAAAAATCACCCGATTTGCTTCAAATAAAGATTAAAATGCTCAGGAGACACTGGGCTTTCAAGAAATGCATAAAAACGCAAAACCAAAATTTCCACCATGCGACTGATTATGTCAGGGACGCACACATATAGCACAAAGGTCTTACTTGTAAAAAGTATTAAATTTCTTCCTTCTTGGCTCCTGGATTCCATATTTATATCCCAATGCCACAGCCAATGAGACGGCAATAGCCATACCAAAGTCAATCTTTGTCTTCTCCTGAAGGAGTCTACGTAAAACTGGTTTTGCTAACGCCATCTGCAAATATATTTTAAAAACCCGATGAGATTTATGAACATAAGCTGTCATCATAGTGGCATATTTTCAAATCAGGGTTGCCAATTCAGGAGGCAAAAATTTACTGGACTTTTACGCAAACAGATCAATCTCTTTCTGAGTTTAGCAGTTGATTGGAAAATATATTGGGAATTTTTAAAATACTAAATTCAGTAAATATTCGGAAAATTGGCAATCGCGCTTATCTCATTTTCATTTGTAACCCTCAGTGCACAAAGAAATTTTCAAGTAAATCATCTTGAAATACCAAGAGTGTGCTATAAAGGCTAATATGAGACCTAAACATTCATGGTGAGAAAATAAAGCTAGCATCCTACAAAGACTAGGAAGTAATTGCTACTGCACAGAAATTGGGTTTTACGTTGGCTATCAAGGACTACATTCTTCCAATGTGATACACAAAAAAAGTAAACATGTAATAAAAATACAGTTAACGGTGATCAATCTTTGTTTTCCCCTCGCTCTTTCTCCATTAATTTTACGATTGATGGCTAGGAATTCATTTCTGTTTTTCCGGGTGATATGTCCAAAGAATAAGAAGCCTAGTTGACATTCTATTATTATTTTGTGATAACTTTCAATTTCTTGTATTTAAGGTCTAGGACCTCTTTGTTTTGTGCTCAGTGTAAGATATGCACTCCAAGCGCCTTTAGCACCGCATTTCAAATGCGTCAATCTTTTTTCTTAATTCCTTTGTTATGTCCAACTCTCACAGTCATAGAGGAGGGTTGTGACCAGACATAACATCTCAGGACATTCATTTGTTTTGCCCGAAATATGTTATTGTTTCTAGTCTAATGTGACCCACGTCTGTGAAGGAAGTGTCTAGGGAGACCAAGATTTTGGCTACCTGGCGTAAAATCGTATTTTCATTTATGAAACTGTTTCTTTCTGTTTCCGAGGCAAGTCTTTTTCGTCTCTTTAGTTTAGTTTCTTTGCTAACCCCCCCCCCCCCCCCCCTCCAAGAAAAGTCAGAAGAGAGATTGCAAGTTATGCATAGCTGCCAACATTTCAAAAATAAAATAAGGAATGCCCATTTGGCCTGGGATGAGGGGACGACGTGTGCCCCCCCTTTTTTTTCATCGAATCACAACATATAAAAGTCAGCCTATTTCATTACTACTACTAACACTAACAAGTTTAAGATAACAGAGGCTAGTCCAAATGGTGCTAAATTATCGGGTATAGTTCCAGCACATTTGAATCGTTATGAAATGGCACTTTCCAAAATGTTAGAAAAGACAAAATAAAGAAAGAATTCAACTGCCTGAACCTTGATAAGGACCAATACACAAGCACAATTGTAAAATAAATGAAATAACTAAGGATGTTTAGAAATGCATAACTGCCAACCTGGCACATCACTTGCGAGGGCGTTTTGAGGTAAAAATTAGGGAGATTGGCTAAAAAATAGTAGGCAATTGCATAATATATATTTTCCTTCATGCAACACAATGGTCTTTAAGTAGTCTACTATAATAGTAAAATGAACCTCTAAATATTGGAGAATTGCTACCTCTTTGCTTTGAAAAGATAAACACACCTAAAAATGGAGTATTCTTATTTCTCTTGAACCTAAACCTTTATAAAAGCTTGCTTGAAAAAAAAAAAAATTAGAATCAGATCAAGATGTTTTTTTTTAAAATAGGGATTGAATATATATTTCATAAATTAATAAAGTAAAGCCGTATTTCCATATATAGAACTGTTTCTTTATACTTTGGAGAGGAATTGTTTTGTTCTTGTTCTTCATTTATTGTTTCTTGTTTAATTTAGGCCGTATAATAATAGCATGCCAATTCCCCAAGTCAAGGATTGCGCAGGCTAAATGTACATTTCTCCCTCCCAAACCCCCTACTAGAACATTATAAAACAAAAGAATAATGGGGATGTAGGAGCTTTCGGAAGGCCTCCCGTGTCATAATGTTCTAGTAGGGAGTTTGGGAGGGGGGAAACTTCTTTTCTTTTTTTTTTTTTAAATTCCCCCCCCCCCCCTCCCAAACCCCCTACTACTACTAGAACAAGAATACTGGGGATGTAGGACCTTTCGGAAGGCCTCCCGACACCTTGGTTATTCCAGAATTCCCTTGGAATCGACCCAAAAGAAAAACGAACAATTTGCCCTTAGGGATAAAATAAAAGAGGGATTTTTTTTTTACGGAGTGTTTTTCGACACCCAAAACTCAGGTGTATTTTGTCACCAGATAATTCGACACCCGAATCGCGCATGCGCAGTACTTGTGACCGTACAAAACCGGGGAAATCAAATCAATGGCCTTCCTTGTCAGTCGCAGTCACAGTTACCATCAGCGAGATGACTTGCTCAAGGCCATACAGCGCAGCGACGGGTGATCGTACTTAATATAATGTGACCTATAGGTAGAATGAAGTTGACGTCACTTAGGTCTTAAAAACTAACCTAGAGAGAGCGTATGTAAAGAAAGAAAGAAAGCAAGAGAGAGAGAGTGAGAGAGAGAGAGAATGGTCGTGCAGTTGATGGTTTGTGTTTGCTAAGACGAACAACAATTGTAGAATTTTACCGCCGCCCCCCCCCCCCCCCCCCCCCCCCTCAAGTGAACGACAACTCAACAATATTTTTTACGAAAAAAAATTCTATCCTGCTTGGGATGCTAAATTCTTTGCTGACAATCCACACCCCAAATTCAGGTGTCGAATTATCCTGTGGCAAAATACACCCGAACTCGGGTGTCGAATTATCCTGTGACAAAATACACCCGAAACTCGGGTGTCGAATTATAATTATTCTGTGACAAAATACACCCGAAACTCGGGTGTCTTCTGAACTGGCTGTCACGGCAGGTGTGGAGACTTTGCCTTTGTTGGTTGTGTCCCTCTGTATTCTTTCCTTATTCTCTCCATCAATAAAAATTCGTCATTTATAATAAAAGTACCCTCTGCTACAACGCCTAAAAAATTACAATGAATATTGAAATGAAACATATTCCCACAACAAACCGACTCTGACCTTCAGCTTCAAACACAACCACAGTTAGGGGAGATAAAAGAGAAACAATGCCGAACAACCGGATATGACTGAAATTTTTACAACGGGACGTTACTCTAGAAATTGATGAAGTAGGAAACTTTTCATTGTCAAAGCAGTTATGTACCATTCAAATGTCCAAAACTTCTTGTCTCAATTCAATTTGGGATGTGAATTGTCAAGGTTTTAAATTTATATATTTAACAAAAAATTGAATAGCACTTCAAGTATCAAACTAGTTAGATGAGGGAACATTGAATTATCTGGAATGGGCGGTGAGTGATATGGATCTTTTTATTTATTTAGTGTTTGCATCATTCTCTTCTCTTTGTTTTCCTAATTGTCTGTCTCTATTCTTACACTTAATCAGTAAGTAGTAAGTAGATAGATTTTTGACCAATCCAAACATGGAATTAGTGATACGCCTTCTAACGTGCTCAGACAAACATGGCGGATTGTTTATAAGCAATAACTTGAATGAAATCGACATCTCTCTGATCGTTGTCAATGTTATTGTTTTTATACCGCCAGATGGACACGATTTTCTCGATCATATTTTAAACGTTTAACTTTACACATTGTTTTCTGTATTGGTTCTATTGATTGAACGATCAAGCGGTAGAACAGTGAGCGTTTGACTGAGACACATACCATCGACAATAAAACCTGTGAAATTTGTTTTGTTTACCAATCACTATCATTGCCATTGTTTACATTATGACGACTGTCAGAGAGACGTGTTAGGCGATATTACGAGTTTGTTTTTGTTTTTTTTAACAGAGACAATGCTGTTAACGGCCAGGTTCTCATTTAACACCTGAGTACGATGAAAGAATGTGAATGTGAGTAAAGAGCCTTTTCCAAGGACTCAACTATGCGACGAGCGGAGCTCGAACCCAGGACTTTCCGATCCGAAAGATAGTGTCATACAACAAGACCACATAGCCGCATATATTTCGACAAAAAAACTAGAATGAGGCGGTGGTGCAGCTTTGGGGTCTTGTGGTATGACGACACTCACCTTCGTCCCGCTCTGTGTTGTTGTGCACAGTTGAGTCCTTGGAAAAGGCACTTTAGTCGAATGTTCTCACCTCACCCAGATGGAAAATGAGTACCTGGCCAGTAACAACGCTGTCTCTTACGAAAACAATTGTAATAGCGCCATAGCGTTTCGTCCAACATGCTAAGTGTTGCTGTTGGCTTGTCAAGCACTTAGAGCCCATAATCCCTCAAGTTATTTTTTAAAATAAAATTTGGCTCGCCCCTTGTCAAATTTTCACTTGTGACGCGGCTGATGATCATGATGATGATGATGATGATGATGATGATGATGATGATGATGATGATGATGATGATGATGATGATGATGATGATGATGATGATGATGATCATGATAATAATAATAATGATAATAATAATAATAATAATAATAATAATAATAATAATAATAATAATAATAATAATAATAATAATAATAATATAATAATAATGATAATTCTATTCTATTCTATTAGTCAGCTGATCCTGCGTAGGACGTTGCTTCCCGAACTTTCTTGCGAAACAGATTACGGTTTTCCGCCAGTCTACTTGCTTGAGTTGCTGTCATTCCCAGCCATTCACATATATCTTGTTCCCAGCTTCTTGTTGGTCTACCTCTTCCTCTCTTGCCGTCTACCCTTGTCTGCAGAATGTGCTTTTCTAATGATTCGTGGCGAGTCGTGTGGCCAAAATAGTTTAGTTTCAATTTCTTTACAGTTTGAAGAAGAATTGGTGATTTTATTCCGATCCTTCTCAGGACTTCTTTGTTTGTTTGTTTTTCAGTCCATGATATTCTGAGTATTTTTCTGTAGCATGCCATTTCAAAAGCTGTGATCTTTGTGCTCTCTGCTTTGCTGATAGTCCATGCTTCGCATCCATATGTTGCAGTTGGGAAAACAACACTTTTGAGGATTTTGATTTTTGTTTGAATGCACTGCCCTTTCCAGATATTATTCATCTTTTCTAGCTTTGATCTTGCCATTGCTAGTCTCCTCCTGATCTCTGGGGCCGATTTCCCGTTGTACTCAATCCTGGCTCCAAGATATTCAAAATTCTTTACTCTTTCTATTTCTTCTCCATTGATTTTTATGATGGCATCTGTTTTGCATTTGTCAGTATTCATGATTTTGGTCTTCTTTATATTCAGCTAAAGGCCTTTGGTCTCGCTATGTTCCTTTACAGATGTTATTAGATTCTCTAGTCCCCCCGGTGTTGTGGACAATAGTGCAGTGTCGTCTGCGTACCTCAGATCTTTTATGGGTAGACCTTGCATTTTAGGTTCGTTGTAATTACTTCTCCTGACATCGTTTTCCACATCTCGCATTATACCTTCAGTGTAAATGCTGAACAAATGGGGTGATAGAATACATCCCTGTCTTACTCCTTTTGTAACTTTGAACCATTCTGTTGTTCCGCTTTCTAGTTGTACCGCTGATTGTTGGTTCTCATAGAGGGATCTTATCAGGTTTCTAATTCTAGGATCAAAGTTCATCTCCAGGAGAGTTTCCCATAGTTTCTCATGATTAACACAATCAAAAGCTTTCGAATAGTCTATAAAACAAGTGTGGAGGCCAGAATTTACTTCTCGATGCTTCTGAATAATTTGACGCAAATTGAATATGTGGTCTCTTGTCCCTCTGTTTTTTTTCTAAAACCTGCCTGGGTGTTACTGACTTCTTCTTCCAGTTTACGTTCAATCCTGTTCATGATAATTTTTAGAAGGATTTTGCTTGCATGACTGATGAGTGATATTGTTCGGTAGTTGGAGCATAGTTGTAAGTCTCCTTTCTTAGGCAATGGTATAAAAATTGCTCTCCTCCAATCTGAGGGCCAAATTTCTTTCTCCCAAATTTTCGTACAAAGTCTTAGATATACTTCAACTCCTTCATCTTCGCTTGCTTTTATCATCTCAGCTTGAATGTTGTCACAACCTGGACTTTTCCCATCTTTAAGTGATTTAATTGCCCATTCTATTTCAGATTTTAGAGGTGGTAAGCTAGATTCTTCGTTTTCATTTTGCATGTTGTTTTGCAAAGGTTGGATTTCGTTTATTTGGTCTTCTGTGTACATATCTTCACAATATCTTTTCCACCTATTTGCTATGTCTTCTGCTTCTGTGAGGGGTTTACCTTGCTCATCTTTTATCACCCCTATTCGTGATTGAAAACTTTTTGTGATGGTTTTTATTTCATCATACATTTCCCTGGTCTTGTTTTCTCTCTGAAGGTCTTCTATTTTTCTGCATTTTCTCATGAGATATTCTTTCTTATAATAATAATAATAATAATAATAATAATAATAATAATAATAATAATAATAATAATAATAATAATAATAATAATAATAATAACGATAATGATGATGATGATGATGATGATGATGATGATGATGATGATGATGATGATGATGATGATGATGATGATGATGATGATGATGATGATGATGATGATGATGATAATGATATCTTGCATTTATAGGGTGCTGTTCTAGGTACAGTATGTCAATAAAAACTCCCAGCGAATCCGAGAAAGCCTCGAAATCTTCAATATCCGAACCTGACATTGCACTTGTCACAAGCAAAGTGAGTTTATGCTGTTATTTATTTATTATTATAACATTCATTTATTTACAAATAAATAGAAATGAAATAGTGATCATCCAATTAACTGTTTTGGCAGCAAATATTATATCAAAATTGTGTGTGTTTGTTGCCTGTGTGTATGTTTCTATATGTACACACAAAAAAACACACACGCACTCACACACACACACACACACACATATA
Organism: Berghia stephanieae; assembly: GCF_034508935.2. Lineage (NCBI taxonomy): Eukaryota > Metazoa > Mollusca > Gastropoda > Nudibranchia > Aeolidiidae > Berghia > Berghia stephanieae. The sequence continues at coordinate 108,245,437 of NC_088360.1, forward strand.
TATATATATATATATATATATATATATATATATATATATATATATAAATTGCTCTCAATTCAATGAACGTGATGATAAGTCGATCAACTCAATGGAATTTGAACTCAATTTCCATTGTCTTAAATACTTACTTAATATCCAGCGTCGTCCTCATTGACGTTGGCTGCCATCACAAATGTCTTCCCGTTCCTCCCGTCTGTTGACGGTATCGTACAACTCTTTTCCATTCATGTCTGTCCCTTCTAGGATATTTAAAAAAATATAATTATGCCTCTTCTTCGTTTTCCCTCCATTTTCCCTTGTACCACATCTTTCATTAGGGTGTATGTGTTTCGGCATGAGTGACCGAAAAAACTGAGTTTTGTCCTTTTGATGACATTTAGTAGTTATGGCATGACTTCCAGCTCTTCCAATATGCTGTTATAATTTGTTCTTTTTTCCCTCCGGCTGATCCTCATCATCATTCTGTCAAAATACATTAATTCAGCAGAGGTTATACGTTACATGTCTTTGTTCTTGAGGGTCCATCCTTCTGCTCCGTAGGTCATCACTGTCCACACCAATACTTTTACTAAACTTGTTTTCAAATTTTGCCCTATGGATTTGTCTTTCCAGATATTGTTTAGAAAGGTCATTCTGTATTTCACCATTGCAATTCGGTTATTTAAATCCATCGAGCAGTCGCCATTTTGCTTTTTAGTGGATCCCAAATATCTAAAATGAGAGACCTTCAATCTCTTCGTTTTTAATTAGTATGGCTTGATCTTTGGCTTCTTCGATTTGCATGTATTTTATCTTTTTGGCATTTAGTTTGAGGCCTTTAAGCCCACCGTAATATTTCAGATGAAAGATTTTAGACGGAGAAAAGCAGAAGCGCAGGTGATCCGATATGACACAGATAAACTAAAAGATCCAGAAACAAAAGCCAGAAACAGAAAGCCGATTTGAGGCCCTCTGTGACATCCAAGATGAAATAACACCACAAGATCTATGGATAGATATGAGGAATATAATATTATATCACGAAACAGCAGACTCTATCCTTGGACGAAAACGAAAGAAAAAGACAAAACGATGGATAAGAGAAAAAAATTCAATCTGGCTAACAGTAAAAGAGAAGCCAGAATTAAGGGACAAATGGAAGAATACAAAAAAACAACAACTGAAAGGGATAAACAAGCATGGTTAACCCTCTCCTTACCAACTATAGGAAAATCGTCACAGTCGTTACGATACAACCAACATTTTTCTCATTCAAATTTCTTTTGTACATCATGAAATTTAAAGAAAATGAACAGTGTGTTGTAGAGCATGTTTTGCTAAAGAAGTTATGCATCGGAAGAACTTTACTGCTATTGTGATTCAGTGATAAAAATCTATTTTTGTGTTAGTTGGGCGTGAGGTTTGGGGGGAAATCCTGAAAATGGGTGGTAAGGAGAGAGTTAAAACGGGAATGTCGTAATATTTATCTATGTGACCGATGTAATATGTCAAAAGAAATGTATGGAAACAAACCTTAAAAGATCCTGAACAAATCATGAAGCGATGGAAGGAGTACGGAGAACCACTCTTCAAATCACAACAACGGGCGAAAGACATACACACTTTCACAAACCGCATAGAACCAAAAGAGCCACCAGCATCAATGATACACGAAATAGAAAAGGCTTTGTCAAAACTAAAGAACGTGTCTTGTGTTTTCATTTACTTTTTTTTTAGGCGGAATTAGATGACCTTCTTCTAAAGGAAGCCAAACGCTTTGTACGAGCGAAAGACATACTATTTCACAACAACATAGAACCAAAAGAGCCACCAGCATCAATGATACACGAAATAGAAAAGGCTTTATCAAAACTAAAGAACGTGTCCTGTGTTTTGTTTTCATGTACTTTTTAGGCGGAATTAGATGAACTTCTTAAAAAGGAAGCCAAACGCTTGGTGGTGATTGACTTCTTCGCCACTTGGTGTAAACCATGTAAAATGCTCACTCCTAAACTTGTGGTAAGTACATTTTTTTTCGACGAAACATGACGCCTATTAGGCGATATAACAGTTTGTTTTGTTGGGGTTTTTTTTTTTTTCCGTGACGGAGACAACGCTGTTTACTGCCAGCTATTGCTATTCATTTACATCTGTCTACGGCACTAAACAAAAATGAATTTAACAGTTAAAAGCTGCGGACTGTAAAAAGTAATAAATAAAAATGAATATAACAGCTTTGAAAAAAAAAAAAAGACCCAAATAACAAACACGGAACGTTTCGGGCTCCAACCCTTCTTCAGCCAACAAAGAAAAACCCGATATACAATCATAAATACGTTATCAACATACATTTAGTAATCTATTCATAAATATTATTATTTTTCGTTGTCGGTTGAAGAAGGGTTTTGAGTCCGAAACGTTCCGTGTTTGTTATTTTATGCTTTTCTTTTTTTTTTTTTTAAGCTGTTATATCCATTTTTGTTTATTACTTTTTAAAGCCGCAGCTTTTAGCAGCTTAGTATCACTTAAATATAAGCAGCTAGGGTTTAGCCAGATTTTCAGTACGGTAGAGTGAAAATAATTTTTTTTAAAGTAGTCCTTCAGAGCAATTCGGCCCGTGGAGTCGGAGTTTATTCTACACGGTCTCTATAGCTTGAAACGGAGAATAGCAATTGCTTGCCGTCCTTTGGATAGGACGCTAGTCTATCGCAAAATATTTTACGCCAAATCTTAGACAGCGGGGTAAAAAAAAAAAAGAAGAAGAAAAAAAAAAAAGAATTCGACTTCACCTGGGATCAACCTCGGTCCTTTTGAAGCAAGTGCTCTTCCATTCCAACTGAGCTGTTGGGAGGAGTGATGCATTCAACCATTTTGAATAGCGCCAGTACTTTTTTATAAAAAAATATTATACTCATGAAATAACTGCCAATAATATTATGAGAAGCCCTAAACGCTTTTGTTAAACAAACAATACCAGTTATTACTGTACTTCCTAACTCCGCTTTTCCCATTTTGAGATATGGAGGATTATTTCCCCTGAAATTTCCCATTCCGTCTATCATTTTATCATATAATTTAAACATTAAATTCACACAAATCTTGGAAATATTTTTGTGCCAAATGATGCTTAAAATAAAGTAAAGTTTGCGTTTCAATTTATCTCATGGAGGAAAAATCTCAAAAAGCAGAAAAATCGACTTAACGAGTTTTTGGAAAACCTGCCTTTAATTGGATTCAATAGTCTGATGTCACGTCGCCCAGCAACGGCGAGCAGCGTGGTTCTAAACAAAGAAAATTGGTACTTTTTATTCTTCATGCTGGCTAGAACTTTTCGTGTGTCATGGGATCAGAATGTATAAAAGTCAAGACATGATCATATCTATAGTGTTTTTCTCCTCTGGATACACTTTTATGCTCGTCGGAGACATTGTTCATAAAGGCGTCCGCCATTGTTCCGATAGTTTAGAGCCAGTTACTAAGTTGCTATACATCATTACGAGGGAAGTGACGTCATGACTGTTGTATGTATTTCCATAACAACAATGAGACCATAACAATTTGGGTTATTAGACCTGAAAAAAAAAAGAGCATTTAAAAATTTAGCTTTTTTATAGAGCATTATCCACTAAACGTGCTCCAAGCGCTTTACAATGGGCCCCTGGCCAACAGCAACACTTAACATGTAGGACGAGACATGCCGCCTGTTAGGCGAAATTACAAAAAAAAATTTTGACAGAGACGACACTGTTGTCGGCCAGGTACTCATTTTACTGTGAGAGAATGTGAGTAAAGAGCCTTTTCCAAGGACTCAACTATGCGCCGAGCGAGGCTCGAACCCAGGACCTTCCGATCCCAAAACTCTCTCAGTTTAGAATAGATAAAACCCTCTGCACATTATTTTATAGAGCAGTAATCGAAAGTGTTTTGTCATTTTGTATAACAGCTTGGGGAGGCAATTGCTTAGCAGTGGAAAGGAACAAAATAAATTCAAATTTTAAAAAATCCATTAAACGCTATATAAATGATGTTGACAATGTAGATCTTTTATACGAGAAATTTTGTATAAATAAAATAACTAAAATATTAAATGACCAGTATCATCCACTAAGACCATCAATTATTATGTCAGAAAGAAGTGGTCGCCCTTTCTCTATTTCAACGAAAACAGAGAGACACCGAAAATCTTTTCTGCCGTCCAGTATTAGGCTTTATAACAACAAGCAATAATCATTTTATATAATTATTTCTCATTTTTACTTTTTAAAAATATAAATATTAATTTATTAATTTATTTGTTTTGCAATCTTTTCAATTTTCAATTTATAGTGACAGTTTTAACTATTTTACAGTGTTGAAATTATTCATATTATAAAGCGCAGCTCTGATTATAGAGCTGCTCCTTTTTTTTATATATATACATCCTATTTCCATTGTATTTTTATCTTATTGTGTAAATTATAACACGTCTGTACAAAAAAAATTCCTTTTTGGGATGCAATAAATTATTATTATTATTATTATTATTATTATTATTATTATTATTATTATTATTATTATTATTATTATTATTATTATTATTATAGATAGATAGATAGATAGATAGATAGATAGATAGATAGATAGATAGATAGATAGATAGATAGATAGATAGATAGATAGATAGATAGATAGATAGATAGATAGATAGATAGATAGATAGATAGATAGATAGATAGATAGATAGATAGATAGATAGATAGATAGATAGATAGATAGATAGATAGATAGATAGATAGATAGATAGATAGATAGATAGATAGATAGATAGATAGATATATATAAACTATTTCAAGTATAATTAATTATGACTTATTATTATAACTTCTACAATATTTTTTTTCGAGCATCTCTCTCAACAGGAAGTGATGATAGCGAATGCTCGAAACAATAATTGTAGGAGTTGATCATAATTATACTTGAAATATTTTATAAATAGCTCCTTTTATCATATAGTTGAGCACTATTATTTCATGATTTTTGTTTTTATGATTTTATACATACATAGATAGCTAGCTAGCTAGATAGATAGATAGAGAGAGAGAGAGAGAGAGAGA
>NC_088360.1:108258011-108285511 GCF_034508935.2 Berghia stephanieae
TAACTTTTTTTTCCGATAAGGGGTATGTGTGTGTGTGTGTGTGTGTGGGGGGGGGGGGGTGAGTCTTTTATACTCAACTGAATGAGATGATGGTGATGGTGATGAGGTGACGATAAAGTTGAATTTATGATGATAATCATGGTGATGATGATGATGATGATGATGATGATGATGATGATGATGATGATGATGATAGTGAAGGTGATGATGATGATGACGATAGTGATGGTGATGAGGATGACGATGATGTTGATAACAACAAGGACGACGACTACTAATGGTTTCACATTACACGATCATTATGATGCTCTATCCAATCGGCGAAATCGTTACCGCTTTCATGTACAGTCTCGAATCCTTCAAATATAAATATATTAGCGCTTTTCCCATTAATTAATATAATTCTGGCTGATACGGTCCGTTGATCCGGGAAGCTAGTTGCCGATTCCTATCCGCAACTCGCACCCGGGTATCTAGTATCCGGTGAATAAATCATGGGTCTCACAGCTCCACTGTCGAGTATTCGTCCGAGTCACATTCAAACTTGCCAGTTTGAATCATTTAGCGCTAACTCTAAAACGTGGCAATTTTTCATCTTCAGTCGCACCACTTTTGACACTGGCGAATTCTTGACGATTTAGTTAATGATAATATTAATAATTTATGATGATGATGATGATGATGATGATGATGATGATGATGATGATGATAATAATAATAATAATAATGATAATAATAATAATAATAATAATAATAATAATAATAATAATAAATAATAATAATAATAATAATAATAATAATAAATAATAATAATATAATAATAATAATAATAATAATAATAATAATAATAATATGATAATGATAATAATAATAATAATAATAATAATAATAAATAATAATAATAATAATAATAATAATAATAATAATAATAATAATAATAATAATGATAATAATAATAATATTAACGCACAATTATGTAGAGCCAAAATCTTATGCAAAACATGTTTTAAATTTTAAATTTAATATACCGGACAAACGTGAATTGCAGTAGTCAAGTTTCGAAAATACTAATGAAGATATCAGTTTATGGCTTGTTTCTTTTGATAAAGATTTCTGAATGTTACTAATTTTCTTTAGTTCAAATAATAGCTTCTTTTTCATAGCTTTACCAAACAAGCATCCACGGGGTCGTGAGCTTAGAGTCAGAATTTAACTAGAAAACCAATAAAAATATGGTATAATGTTTACAACCATTTCTGTTCTCAGATGGCCAAATGGCCTAAAATTTGCCACTATGAGAATCATGTTTGTCACGCTAAGGCTCCAAAACCATTGGACCAATCGTAACAAAGTTTTGCATGTTGTTTACAATTGGCATTAATATAGTTTGCATGTATTATGAAATTGATTAGACATCGTGATGAAATCAAATTTGTTTCGTCAAATCCCATCAAAAACTGACATCATCATTTTTAGCACATGGGCTGTATGTTTTCCTTCCGAGTAGAGAGGATGACAATGAGGTGGGGGTACTTGCATTGAATTGACACCAAACAGAGGTTCTTCTTATGATTTTGAATACAATCAATTTCTTAAAATTTATATAAACCATATTCCGCTAGTAATATCGGTAAAAAATTCTACGATATATGAAATATATCTCTCCGTGCTTATAATAAAAAAGCTATGTGGAATTCTCTGACGAAGTTATAAAACGCATTGTTTATTAAGACAATAGAAACTGATTTCAAATGTAATTCAACAAGTGATCACAAATTTTGAGTTGACCGACTTATCATCGCGTTCATGAAGAGCCCGAAACCGCAGAGCATCTGAGTTAGGTATAGTTGAACGTTGCGTTGTGACGAAGCTTCCGGGCGGGTTCGTACTGTGCACGATTGTGGCGATGAGTTTGCGACCTGGATATAATAACACGGTAGTGTGACACCATTAGAACCTGCTGCCAAGAAGAACTTAAACCATCCCTTGTCAGAAAATTTTGTCTTCTGAAGTCATGCAATCAAGAACCAAAGCGTCGATTGCCAGCTACAACTTCAATATCGTCTTCAACAGAGGCTTGTTAATTCAGAAAAGTGAGTGGAGCAGGCACTTATGTTGGTAACAACAAGATATGAAGTGAGTAGAAAAGTGCCAGAAGACAATAGAGAATAAAAAATTTTTTCGCGGCGGTGGTGGGGTTTGAACCTGCGACCTTATTGGTACGACAACTCCGCCTGGCAGGTGAGAGCGTGGCTCTACCGTGTGAGCTATCCACGAACACAAAAATATTCGTTTCAAACCCAAAGTCATTTCTAGATCCCTCTCTCACCCACTTCTTGAGATCGCCGATTCGTTCACCACCATCGCGAAGTAATTTTGACCAGCAGTTAAGCTTAATAGCCAATATTCTCATCACAAACATATAACATAGAAACGATTGAGACATTGAGTATGCTCCGGTGTATGGGGTGAATTTTTAATTCAGAAAAGTGAGTGGAGCAGGCACTTATGTTGGTAACAACAAGATATGAAGTGAGTAGAAAAGTGCCAGAAGACAATAGAGAATAAAAAATTTTTTCGCGGCGGTGGTGGGGTTTGAACCTGCGACCTTATTGGTACGACAACTCCGCCTGGCAGGTGAGAGCGTGGCTCTACCGTGTGAGCTATCCACGAACACAAAAATATTCGTTTCAAACCCAAAGTCATTTCTAGATCCCTCTCTCACCCACTTCTTGAGATCGCCGATTCGTTCACCACCATCGCGAAGTAATTTTGACCAGCAGTTAAGCTTAATAGCCAATATTCTCATCACAAACATATAACATAGAAACGATTGAGACATTGAGTATGCTCCGGTGTATGGGGTGAATTTTTAATTCAGAAAAGTGAGTGGAGCAGGCACTTATGTTGGTAACAACAAGATATGAAGTGAGTAGAAAAGTGCCAGAAGACAATAGAGAATAAAAAATTTTTTCGCGGCGATGGTGGGGTTTGAACCTGCGACCTTATTGGTACGACAACTCCGCCTGGCAGGTGAGAGCGTGGCTCTACCGTGTGAGCTATCCACGAACACAAAAATATTCGTTTCAAACCCAAAGTCATTTCTAGATCCCTCTCTCACCCACTTCTTGAGATCGCCGATTCGTTCACCACCATCGCGAAGTAATTTTGACCAGCAGTTAAGCTTAATAGCCAATATTCTCATCACAAACATATAACATAGAAACGATTGAGACATTGAGTATGCTCCGGTGTATGGGGTGAATTTTTAATTCAGAAAAGTGAGTGGAGCAGGCACTTATGTTGGTAACAACAAGATATGAAGTGAGTAGAAAAGTGCCAGAAGACAATAGAGAATAAAAAATTTTTTCGCGGCGGTGGTGGGGTTTGAACCTGCGACCTTATTGGTACGACAACTCCGCCTGGCAGGTGAGAGCGTGGCTCTACCGTGTGAGCTATCCACGAACACAAAAATATTCGTTTCAAACCCAAAGTCATTTCTAGATCCCTCTCTCACCCACTTCTTGAGATCGCCGATTCGTTCACCACCATCGCGAAGTAATTTTGACCAGCAGTTAAGCTTAATAGCCAATATTCTCATCACAAACATATAACATAGAAACGATTGAGACATTGAGTATGCTCCGGTGTATGGGGTGAATTTTTAATTCAGAAAAGTGAGTGGAGCAGGCACTTATGTTGGTAACAACAAGATATGAAGTGAGTAGAAAAGTGCCAGAAGACAATAGAGAATAAAAATTTTTTTCGCGGCGGTGGTGGGTTTGAACCTGCGACCTTATTGGTACGACAACTCCGCCTGGCAGGTGAGAGCGTGGCTCTACCGTGTGAGCTATCCACGAACACAAAAATATTCGTTTCAAACCCAAAGTCATTTCTAGATCCCTCTCTCACCCACTTCTTGAGATCGCCGATTCGTTCACCACCATCGCGAAGTAATTTTGACCAGCAGTTAAGCTTAATAGCCAATATTCTCATCACAAACATATAACATAGAAACGATTGAGACATTGAGTATGCTCCGGTGTATGGGGTGAATTTTTAATTCAGAAAAGTGAGTGGAGCAGGCACTTATGTTGGTAACAACAAGATATGAAGTGAGTAGAAAAGTGCCAGAAGACAATAGAGAATAAAAAAATTTTTATTCTCTATTGTCTTCTGGCACTTTTCTACTCACTTCATATCTTGTTGTTACCAACATAAGTGCCTGCTCCACTCACTTTTCTGAATTAAAAATTCACCCCATACACCGGAGCATATTCAATGTCTCAATCGTTTCTATGTTATATGTTTGTGATGAGAATGTTGGCTATTAAGCTTAACTGCTGGTCAAAATTACTTCGCGATGGTGGTGAACGAATCGGCGATCTCAAGAAGTGGGTGAGAGAGGGATCTAGAAATGACTTTGGGTTTGAAACGAATATTTTTGTGTTCGTGGATAGCTCACACGGTAGAGCCACGCTCTCACCTGCCAGGCGGAGTTGTCGTACCAATAAGGTCGCAGGTTCAAACCCCACCACCGCCGCGAAAAAATTTTTTATTCTCTATTGTCTTCTGGCACTTTTCTACTCACTTCATATCTTGTTGTTATCAACAGAGGCTTGTGATGATAGGCCAATAGGGACGACGAAGCCGTTGATCTCATCATGTTCCCCTAAATTTTGTTTGTTTGTATATAGTCTATATAAACATTTTTGATTTCAAATTAATCAGGAGGGTGTTACCTTAGGACAATGTTTTTTCTTTCAAATTAAAATCCCAAAGATAAGTCTGATTAAAAATAAAAAATAACGAGAAAAATCCTACTCATTTATTGTCCGTCAAAATAAAAATGACCCCAGCACTTTATTCTCTCCACAGCATGGGTGTACAGACAACGTGAATTCACTTAGTTATATGGCATAGTAAGAAATTAAAATTACTCAGAAATAATCCTGGGCATAGACGATAAACCAAAGTATTATTTAATAATTACGCTTTATTAAACTAGTCATTTGGCGACTTTTGAGATCTCATTTGTCACTGAATCGCAAATAAATCTGGCAATCCTGGTAATGTAGAGTGATTGGCAATAATTGGTGTCATGATTGCCAATTTGGGAGATTTTTTGCCAAATGTCCTTTTTTTTTTTTTTGGCAGAATTTGAAGTCGTCTGGCAAAGAGAAAAAACGGTTTGGCAGTTTGGCAGATATTTGGCAGATTTTCTTTTCCGAGGCCTAGGAATGAATGTATAGGTCTACTCTACGTTTTCCATGGCAATTTTTATGTATTAGTGATTTTTTTAAAACTTGGGAAATGAAAAAAAAAAATTATGACATCGGCCTTGCGAATTTTTTGTTTAATAAAACTGATGAGTTTTCAAAGGGTTTGGCAGATTTTTGTGGTATTAGGCAGATTTTTGAAATCCAGTTGGCAGAAAGCCTGAAAATAATCTGGCAACCCTGATTGGTGTGTGTGTGTGTGTAGTCTGTGTGTTTCGTGTTAGAAACCGTTTGTCGTTTGCGCTCAAGTCCGGTCGGCACCGTCATCGAATTGCCTTGCAACCTTCACTTTTAAACAAGGAAATATATACAAAATAAATCAGCAATCATGAAAGTTTTAATTACTGAGGTGAGCGGTCATTTTAATATTTATTATGTGAACCACAAATTCTACAAGCTTTCAAGGCAGCGAGAAGTCACTCTAGTGCTTGCAACAGCAGTCCAGACCTGTACATGCAGAGAGTGACGGAAGCCCATGTGCCTCACGCAGTCAAATAGAGAGTTTAACAAAAATTCTAAATGTAACTCTTGTTTTTGAAACCAATGCCATATGAAAGAGCTAGCAACACTGATTACAAAACTTCTAACTTGATTAGAAATGTTAGTTATGAATGACTTCAATTTCAGACCTAGGATTCAACAACAGTCAACAGTCGACAGCAGAACATGTATAAACTAGACGTCTAGATAGATAAAAAAACAAAATTTATATAAGCTAAAAAAAAAAATTAATAATAATAATAATAATAAAAATTTAAAAATTAAGCTGTAATTTCTCGTGTCTTATCTATTTTATTTCCAATTTGATTCTTTCTTGTTCTGAATAACTGTCTACGGTTATTCAGAGTCGACTCTGAATAACTGTCTACGGTTATTCAGAGTCGGGGAGTCCACTCTGAAAACTGTAGACAGTTGACTCTGAATAACTGTCTACAGTTATTCAGAGTCGGGGAGTCGACTCTGAATAACTGTAGACAGTTATGAGTGATGAACTTCCAGTTACCAACCACACGGTTTTTCTGTTTTTCTCTCCTCTCCCACCTCTGTTTAAGTTAAACTTTAACCCTACGGGAAAAAATCGTTTTACTTTTTGGTATTTTCTTGTCTCTTCTGTCACGGCAGTTTTTTGCATCGGTGATTTGCATTGCGGCCGCAAAATTTGCAATTGTTTTGCAAATTGTCGAGATTTTGAAAAAAAAAAAAAATTAAAATTTTAAAATATAGTGGGTACCGCGGATTTCTGGGATTTTAGGATTTGTTCATAAATGTTCCGTTGTTTTTTGTCATGCCAAACATTTTCTGCTCATTGGTAGTTCAGGGGGAAAAAAACAATAATATGCCTTCTATCATTTTTTGACACCTCTGCTCAGTTGCATGAATTTTGGTGACACTCCTTTATTTATGACGTTAGTCTAGACACGCCAAATGTCAAAGGCAGCACAAGACACACGGTGGCCATGAATGAGAAGATGATCGAAAGGGAAGGGGATGGAGCAAATGGGTGTAAATATTTGTGTACTTTTTAGCTGTAACATAATACATTCATTTGGCGATTTTATAAGGTTGTGTCTTTTTTTTTTTTTCTTCCTTTTTAAGTTTTGTTTTGTTTTTGTTTGATTGTTCTTAATTTGTTAATAGAATTCATTACAACTTGTGTCTAATTATAAAACAATTTAAAAAAAAAAAAATCAATTCATTAATTCTCTCTCTCTCAGCCACCCTTCTATCTTCATATTATGTTTATAGATATCATTTGGTAATAGAGAGATAATAAGTTAGGCTGATCGATTTAAGAAATGATTGTTTACAAGCTAATTGAAATTTGCTTTGTTGATGGAATAGTTTTGCAATAGATTAAAGATTCTTATTTATAAGCGACTGAAGTTGAAAAATCGCCAAGTTTTAAGAATTTGGCACTAAAATTGCCAAAGTCACAAAATAACCGTAGTAAACTGGTATCAAATTGAAAGAAACTCATCTCGCAAGAACTCAACTCGATAATTCGATAGGCTACTCGGCTCTAAATATCTGTACACATGGTTATCCAGGGTCGACTCTGAATAACCATCTACAGTTATCCAGAGTCGACTCTGAATAACTGCCTACAGTTATCCAGAGTCGACTCTGAATAACCACTTCGTTCTTGTTTGAATTCTTACATGGAATCTAACAGTAACAGTAACATAAGCATGAAAATGTGTTTTGTTAGTTTTTGGTCTGAAAAAGTACCTAAATCCTGAAACGTGCTCTGTAGAATACACCAAATTATTCAAGGGGATTAAAACAAACATCTGAAAAAGTGTGTATGAAAGATGCCAGACAAAGCAAGAAAAAAAAAATCAGTCGACCTCGACTGGGGATCGAACCTCATACCTTCTGATTACCTTTCAGACGTACTACCATTACATCTTATACTGGTGCCTGCTCCTTAATGTCTGTAATTTGATAGATTAAAACATAAGTTGATTTCATTAATTTTTATTTTTTTATTACAATTTTTGCTTTTCAGGAAGACTTTGATAGTTTCCTTAAGGATGCTGGTGATGCTTTGGTTGTAATTGACTTTTATGCTGACTGGTGCGGACCGTGCAAGATGATCACTCCTAAACTTGAGGTAAGCTGTTGTCATTTTCTTGTCCTATTTACGTAGTTAATCACTTTCCCTTGGAATGGGGTGGCTAAGACCAGAACGCTAAATTTGCCGCCCCCCCCCCCCCCCCCACCAGATTTAACAATATATTAAATATTATGGTAAAATATTCAGCATTTGATAGATGTCACCCTTCCCCACACTTTAGAATAAGAACATCGGACAGGTTTTTCAATATAAAGATGTTTTAAAAAGTGGCCTTTTAATGTTCTTTCATTATGTCTGACACATGGGATATTCCAATACTCTTTGTAATTGGATTGTGCCTTACAAAGAAACTTGAGCTTTTAGATATCGCGATGTCCACTAAACGTGCTCAAAGCACTTTACAGGGGGTCCTGACTAACAGCAATGTGTTTACATTACTAATATGTAGAACAAAACATTGCGTCTGTTAGGCAATATATCAACATTTTCCAACAGAGACAATGCTTTTAACAACCTGGTACTTATTTTACACTTGAGTACAGTGAGAGAATGTGAGTAAAGAGCCGTTACCAAGGACTCAACTATGCGCCAAGTGAGGCTCGAACCCAGGACCTTCCGACCCGAAAGGGAGTGTCTATCACAAGACCATAGTAATGATATAGCCGCACAATGATTACAAGTCAAAGTAATATTTTTGAATGTCTTCCACAGGCAATGGAAAAAGAGTTTGGAAATGTTCGTTTTGGAAAAGTGAATGTAGATGATAATGAGGTATGTTAAAAAGCTAATTAGAGATATATTATTTGCTTTGTGAATTAAAAGAATGGCTAAATAACAGCATGAATTTTTCCTTTAAAATATTTTTCTAATCAACTAAAGTATGTCCCCAGGCACCTGCGGCAGTTATGCAGGGGAATGGAGAAAAAGTTTGAAGTTATATTTTATTTGAGAAAGTGGATAAAGATGAGAATGAGATACCTTCCCTACTGTTGATAGGCCGATGAATGAATTAAGGGATTCAATAGCATGGGAATAGGTACCACCGAGCAACTCTCAAAATTCATATAGATTTGGACAACTCATCCGAGATTTAACTCACTCAATCCTCCTAGGCCTCTATTTCTCAGGGCTGAGAATCTTCCGCCTAAACGGTGTTTTATCTCCGCCCATCACCATCACAATTCCGCCTTTTAAAAAGACTCACCACAACCACTACATCAACATCCCCATCACCATTAATACTATAACCACCCGCATCATCATCCCTACCACCACCACCATACCTACGACAACTACCACCAGATCATCATCCCGACCATCACCACCACTACTACAACTACCATCACACCATCATCCCTCAGTGATGATAATCTTCCGCGGAATTACGCAATTTTAGGATTTTTCTGAAATTTTCAGCTGTTTTTGCTGTGTCAAACATTTTCGGCTAAGAGGTAGTTTAGCTGAAAAATCACCAATATGTCTTTTGTCATTTTTTGACACCTCTGCTCAGCTGCATGATTTTTGATGACATTAGTCTAGACACACTGGTGCCAAATGTGAATAGTGGTACAATACCCATGACGGCCTTGGATGAAAAGATGATCAAAAGGGAAGGGGATGGAGCAAATGGGTGTCAATATTTTTGTACCATTTAGCTTTGTACTCCTTTTTTTGTTTGTTTGTTTGTTTGTTCTGAATTCAATTGAATTCATTACAACTTATCTCTAATTACCAATTAAAACAAAAATCAGAGTGGTCTCTCTCTCTATCTCTCTTCTCTCTCTCTCTCTATCTCTCTCTCTCTCTCTCTCTCTCTCTCTCTCTCTCTCTCTCTCTCTCTCTCTCTCTCTCTCTCCTCTCTCTCTATCTCTCTATCTATCTATCTATCTCTCACTTTCTTTCTTTTCCATATTTTATTTCTCAGCCAACCTTCTAACTTCACATTATTATGTTTATAGATATCACTTTGTAATAGAGAGAAAATGTAACAGTAAGTTTGGCTGATCAATTTAAGTAATAATTTTTTTAAAGGCTTGATTTAAGTTCGCTCATTTGGTGGAATATGTTTTGCAATTGATTAAAGATTCTTATTCATAAGCTGCATCACCACAAGGTTGCAGTAATACACACACACTAGCCGTGTTTGTATTTGTAGTATAAAAAAATACCTCCTTTTGGCCAAAAGTTTATTATAATCTCTTGATATAGTGGGAAGCATTATAGGGCTCTAAAATGTTTGATTGGAAATGACAATTTTAAAAATTATATTTACAAAAAGTCAGTTTATATCTTGTGATCAGAATAGACGTGTTTTAGAAGTTAGTAATATATTACGTAATATTAAGTAACAATGAATAGCTTTGTTATTTTTTTGCATTAGATTAGGGCTTGACAGACGGGCCGATAGATTTTCCTCCTTTTTTACAAATTGTCATTATCATCACTGATCCCTACCACCACTACTACAACAACCACCACCACATCATCATTCCTACTACCAATACAACTACATCCTCCACCACCACCAACTATCACTACTACTACTACCATCACATTATCCCTACCACTACTATTACAGCCACCACCACACGATCATTCCCAACACCTCTACAACTACAACCACCATATCATCATCCTTATCACGACCCTACTACAACCACCACTGCATCATCATCCCTACCTCTACCTTTTTTAACTGCAACTACAATATGTTCAGGCCTGTAAATCTTCCGTCTATTGTCGGATTTCCGACAGTACGATTTTGCTCTATAAGTGCTAAAAAAAATAAAATAAAAGATAATAGTAGAAATAAAATTCGTAACGCCAAAGAACAGAACCAATAAAAAAGAAAATAAAAGTCTTTTATTTCGTTCCTCGAAAAAATTAGATTTTATTCCGTTTCAAATGCCGACTTAAAAAAACAAACAAACCAAAAACCTTTTTATTTGTCGCATAAAGACAAAACATGCCGTCTATCAGTTAGCTATAATATTATCATGCCACCTACACGCTCCGCTAGACATTTATGTATCCACTGCGAAGGTCGCGAAGTTCGCGCGAGTCGTCTTCACACAGACACACACACACACACACCTAGTCAGTAAATAAAGCACACACAGAAGTGTGTCAAACTGGACCGGAAGGTTTCTCTCTATTTTGCTACCGACACACATGCATAGCTCTGGTTCTTATTTCTCAGTCTCTATATTTCTTTGGTTCAGTCCCGATGTGAACCGGAAAAAAAAAATAATGCGAAATAATTATTTTTCTTCGAAATATATATTCTTCTTCGAAAGCTCTCACACCACCGCACCACCTCCTCTTCTTCTTCTTCTTCTTCTTCTTCTTCTTCTTCTTCTTCTTCTTCTTCTTCTTCTTCTTCTTCTTCTTCTTCTTCTTCTTCTTCTTCTCTTCTTCTTCTTCTTCTTCTTCTTCTTCTTCTTCTTCTTCTTCTTCTTCTTCTTCTTCTTTCTTCTTCTCTTCTTCTTCTTCTTCTTCTTCTTCTTCTTCTTCTTCTTCATTCTTCTCTTCTTATTTTTTCTTCTTATTCTTATTCTTATTCTTATTCTTATTCTTCTATTCTTATTCTTATTCTTATTCTTATTCTTATTCTTATTCTTATTCTTATTCTTATTCTTATTCTTATTCTTTTCTTATTCTTATTCTTTTCTTCTTCTTCTTCTTCTTCTTTTCTTCTTCTTTTCTTCTCTTCTTCTTCTTCTTCTTCTTCTCCTCCTCCTCTCTCCTCTTCTCTCTCTCTTCTTCTTCTTCTTCTTCTTTTCTTCTTCTTCTTCTTCTTCTCTATAAGAATTAATCCAAACAAACGAAAGAATCAGCGTAAACATTTAACACAAACAGGAGCGAAGATGCGCAGCTTCCCGTGTCGAGCACTAGACGTCTAGATACACATCCTTCAAAAGGGTAGGAATTGTTCTCTTCCTTTCATTTTACAACTAACTCAGACCTGGGACCTCAAATAATTGGGATTTTTTTTTTTGATACCATAGAATAAGGACCTCGTTATAAATAAGTAGGGGAAAGTGACATGATTTGACTAGTCAATTGACGTGTCATATCTGTGTTGTGTCCATATTTTTGTCCTGTTGTGTCTATTTTCGCGTATTCAAAAAGTTCCGACAATTTTTTCACCAACCATTTACAGGCCTGACAAAAGCAACTATCACATTATCATCAGTAACACCATCCCCACAACCACATAATCACTGTCATCATTATAATCAAGTACCACCTCTAGTATAAGCACCACTATCACATCATCTTCCTGGTGGGATCTTTACTTGCATAGATCAGAATTGCTTTCTGTCTTTGTTTTGGCTTGATCCTTTTCATGGCCAGATTCATTGGCAGGGAGGGAAACAATTAAATGTGTAGTCATGGTTTTTGTGAGATGATATGTTTGTCCTCGTAAATCATCTCTCTTTTATGTGACGTTAGATTTGTTGTTCTAAATTTTGTATTTCTCTCACAAGGATTCTGTGCTTGTGTCTTGGTGAAACTTTTAGGTGACCTCAAACTAACTACATTGATAGTTTGATCTTGAAGTCCATTTCTCACAAACAAACTCCAAGATCAAACTATCAATGTAGTTAGTTTGAAGTCACCTATTTGAACCAGTCTCACCTTTTCTCCGGTACTTTTGATCTTACTTAAATCTATATTTTTTTACAGCCCCATTTCTACCTTTTAAGCGGTGCTGAAATGACCTACAAGTAAAAGTGAAGCAAGCGCCGTAAAAACCCTTCGAACTAAAAAGCTCTCTCTCTCTCTCTCTCTCTCTCTCTCTCTCTCTCTCTCTCTCTCTCTCTCTCTCTCTCTCTCTCTCTCTCTCTCTCTATCCATCTATCTCTCTTTACACAAACACACATAGACACACAAATCAATAAAGTACACTTATTTGTTTAGTCCCGAATAGTTTTCATGTTCATCCTCCACTACTTACCAATAACAGGTCATCACAAACCCCTTGACTTCAATCTCTCTCTCTCTCTCTCTCTCTCTCTCTCTCTCTCTCTCTCTCTCTCTCTCTCTCTCTCTCTCTCTCTCTCTCTCTCTCTCTCTCTCTCTCTCTCTCTCTTTCTCTCTGTCATACACACACATGACACATATGCACGTTCACATACAAATCAATAAAGCTCACTCAGTTCTTTAGCCTCATTAATTTTTTACTTTCATCGTTCTGTACTCATCACTAGATTTACTTTGAGAGCTCTAGCTCTCTCTCTCTCTCTCTCTCTCTCTCTCTCTCTCTCTCTCTCTCTCTCTCTCTCTCTCTCTCTCTCTCTTCTCTTCTCTCTCTCTCTCTCTCTCTCTCTCTCTCTCTCTCTCTCTCTCAACACACACACACACACACACACACAAATCAATAAAGAGCACCCAGTACTTTAGCCTCAATATGTTTTCATTTTTCATCTTCCTATACTTAACAGTGATACACACACACACATGATTCAATTAAATGTTAATTTCCTGGCAATTGCCAACATGAAACATACGTTAACTTAATATTTACGATTAACAAATAAAACACAACACACATAACAAAGTTCACTCAATACTTTAACTTAATCTTTCTGTACCTATCACTATATTCAATTTGAGCAGTCTCTCTCTCTCTCTCTCTCTCTCTCTCTCTCTCTCTCTCTCTCTCCTCTCTCTCTCTCTCTCTCTCTCCCCCCCCCTGTGTGTGTGTGTGTCTCTCTCTCTCTCACTCACACACAAACACACACTATCTGTCCTTCTGTCAGACAAACCTAAATCTATAAAGTGGATCATATCCTTTTCACATCAGCCATCAATCTCTCTTTTCATCTCCAAGTACACACCTTATCACCACCACCCCCACCATCATCATCATCATCATCACTGCCACTACTACTACTACAACCACCACCATCGCCACACCATTATTTCATGAAGGACCACCACTACTACTACTACAACCACCTCCACCACATCATCATCATCACCATTATTACCACCACCACGACATCAAAACACTATCACCATTAAAACAACAATCACTACCACATCCTTACCACCACTACTACAACCTCCTCCAACACAACAATATCACCACCAACACTTCTGCAACCACCACAACCACATACATCATCATTATCATTACTGCCACCAGTACAACATCCACCATCATATCATTATTACCACCACCCTTTATTACGTCATAATATAAAATTGGTTTTGGAAATTTACTTGATTTGAAACAAGGGGTATTGGGATGATTATAGATCTCAATAGATTATATTTAGTTTGCAGAAATTCCTGTTTAAGCATTGAAATTACAGTAAAATTACTTTAAACCGAAAGAAGCTAAACCGAAAAATACCTTAAACCGCAAAGAATTTAATAAATTGTACGAGTTTCTTCATTATCTTTGTACTAATTCTTACGATGAACCGAAATACTTCTAAGCAGGACTTTCTTTAAACCGAAACAACTTGTTTAAACCGAAACAACTTGAGAGCACCTTCCCTTTTTCTCTCTATATTTTTCTTCAAAAATTCGGGAAGGAGGCCACACGTAATAATGCCCGGCGATATTCAACAGTATAATATGAGGGTGATGGGTGGGTTGGAGGCAAACACTTCAATCACTGCACTTGGGCTTGGCCAACACCACAATCACACAGACTGGAAAAGGAAGACAGCGGGTGACTGACAGGCGAAAAATGAGGAAAGAGAGGGAGTTGGGGTGTAGAATAACGCAAGCGAGATGTTCTCGCTCGTGTGTTGATGCTTTGGAACTGACTGGATTTTCAACACGACGATAAGGAGGGGGGGGGGGGGGGTAGACAACTTACCATTGAAATGCCATTTCATTTCCACTTTGTTTAAGTGTGTGTGAGGGGGGGGGGGGGGGGGGGAGGGGGAGGTTCTATGTAATTAGGCCTTTGAACCTAATGGCTTTTCAACAAAAGAGGGATGTGTAGTAGACAGCTTAGCATTGACACGTCTTTTCATTTCCATTTCACTTCACCTCTGAGTAGTTGCGCATCATTCATTATCAATTATCACACAAGAACTTTCGATCTTATTTTAGCTTTGCATTTTACTAAAAGTTGTCTAAAAGAAAGCACTGTGCTTACACGTTTGCGTTTAAAATCAAAATACTATGTGAATTCGATGAAAAAAAAGTTGATCAAGACGGAGATATGTAAATGACACGGCATCCCGAACTCAACTCTTTCAACAATTTTGAATTGGAAACGAAAACCCCCAAAAATATTTTTAAAACACACAAAAAATTTTTAAAAAAAATTAATGGTCACGAAGACGGCATTTATTCAACAACTCCATTTAAGGGGAAACCCATGATACGATACAATGAGCAAATTCCTTAAATAGTTACTACCCTTGAAAAACATTGAAACACGGGAACTTACTTTAAACCAAAATGTCTTTAAACCGAAATGGTTTAGAAGGTCCCCAAAATTTCGGTTTAAAGTAATTCTACTGTATTCGGAATTGTTTCTGAAATTTACGTGAGCCAAATTTTAAGTTGGCGTCTCTGGTCAACTTGAAACAATGGGAGGTGGTCATTAGTGAATCTGTGAATAAGGGAGATGTGGCGTCTACCACTACTACTACAACCATCACCACATCATCATCCCTACCACAACTACTACAACCACCAACACATCATCATACCTACGACTACCATTACTACAACCACCATGTTATAATTACACTTTCAGTTTTTGAAATTCCTCCAAGTGGTGACAGAAATGCTGCGAGACACATTTAGGATTGCATCACAATAAATTTTAATGAAATTTAAATTTATAGGTTATTTTTGCATGGATGCTTCTTGATCTTAGCGCTGAAAAATTTCCTCCTTTTTAGTGGCTAGTCATTCTCACCCCTGATTTCTGTGCTGTCCACTCTCCTTGGTGATTTTTGGTAGTTTTCAAATTGAAAATTATAGAGATATATACTCATTAACTCAATCTAAAATATAATTGGCATGTTAGTAGTTTTATTCAACTACCACTAATGAAGAAAGTATATATGAAACAGTGGGAGGCAAAGCATAAATTAGCTAGCCTTGACTGGGGTGTCGAGGCAAGCAGATTTTTTTGGGATGTTTATTTTTCTAACTTTTTTTCTTTCTGCTTTGCCTTTGTTTCATACAAAATTTTTTCAGATCTTTATCTTACAGCGACATGTCTCATCCTACTTGTTCATTGCTGCTTTTGGCTTGAGACTGTTTGTAAAAGGTTTGGGGGGAAATTTTGTGGAGATTGAGCAATACAAAAACTCATTATGTGTACTGTTTTACAAAAAATTGTTTTGGTGGGAGGGGAGGGAAAATAGTCCTTGAGCATGAAGAATGTGTGCAGAAGTGAAGCAGTGGTATGTGTGTGTGTATGTGTAGGGGGAGGGGGGGGGGGGGAGCTGCTAATATACTTAACCTTTTACAAATTTTATTTTAAACTTAAACTAAACTTGAGCTTTTATATAGCGCAATATCCACTAAACGTTCTCAAAGCGCTTTACAAAGGGTCCCTGACCAACGGCAAAAGGTAGCATCTAGCTGTCCCCGCAGTTTTTCGCGGCCGCACATTTCACCATTGACCTCAAAAAGCCGCAATTTTCGCCGTCTTTAGGCTAAATTGACGACAAAAGTTATGAAAAATTGTGAAAAGACGGCGACTTTCAATGCTAGCATCCAAAATTTGCACTAAATAACGGACAAACATGTGTAGGCCTTGCCTCCCCACCTCTATGGCTTAGCCTAGGCTATTGGAGATCCCAAGCTTTGTTTTTCGCCACATGTTGCACTTAGTTTTCATGATATGATTATGATTGTTTCCGTGTTTTTCATTCAAAAACCCATTAGGCCTATATTGAAATATAAAGCAATAATAATAATGCTCAAAATTGGATATTAAGTAGAGAAAATGGATTTTGTTTATCTTTCCTTGTGAATAGTTATTTTTTTCCTCCCCTTCATTAGTTTTTCAAATTTTGAATTTTTTATGCGATTGTTCCCTTTGATTTCCCAAATTTTAAGAAACTAAATAGTTAATAAAATATTTTGATTACTTCCTTCTTTTTTTTTTACTTACTTACTATGGCTATTACTATTATTATAATAATATTATTTTAAACCATTCAAAATGTAAATAAATTCATGTTGACATGTTGTGACAACAATATTCTACAAAATGCCCTATTTGTGTCAATTTTTTACCGTACATGTTGTTTTAATTGTTTGATTTTTGTAAAACTAGCGACAAAAGTTTTGGCAAATCTTTGGCAAATTTTGCTATTTTGATGGCAAATTTGATCATTTTTTATGGCAAATTTTGGCGTTTGAAATGGCAAAAAACCGCGGGGACAGATCTAGAATGAGACATGACGCCTGTTAGGCGACATTACAATTATTTTTTTTCCGACAAAGACAACGCTGTTAACGGCCAGGTACTCATTTTACACCTGAGTACTGTGAGAGAATTGAGTAAAGAGCCTTTTTCAAGCACTCAACTTTGTGCCAAGCGAGGCTCGAACCCAGGACCTTTCGATCCAAAAGCGAGTGTCATACCACAAGACCACATAGCTACACCAGGTTATCGCTATTTCTAGTTGGTAATAACGCTTAGAGAAGGGGGGGGGGGGGGGATTCAAATTTCTACGTAAGAGATCTGCTGTCTTCAAATTTTGATTTCCAGTTTATTGGATTGATGGTTTGACAGCTGTTTGCTGTTTACTCTGAGAGAATCTGACTGGACTTATTATTATTGGATGTAAATTGAAATGGAGACCTTGGCAGGGACTTTAGCTGATTTGTGTGTCATCGTTTTTATTCTTTTTCATTTTAGGAGGTTGCTACAAAGCAAGGGATCAATGCTATGCCCACCTTTTATTTTTTTAAGAACGGAGAAAAGGTAAGTGAAAATGTAGAATCAGTAGGTGCGCGATGAATTAGGACAATTTTCTGTTCTTTATCTAAGTGTGTTCCACTGATAGTTGGATGTAGTCAGCCAATCTCTCTGATCCAGCAGTGTTGGGTTTATCAGTAAATGCTATTCGGTTCACTGCACATATACTACTGTGTTTTTAAAAGCAACTGCAGTATTCTTTGTCTGGGTGGGGTTCCTGACCTCCCATAGTGGGCAGGGAGGTACTTACTGTGTCTTCTATCCCCCTATATATATATTTTCCAACTTGCTTTCTGTCTTTGTCTTGGAATGAGGTTACTTTGTTTTGTCCTGGCCCTGGCCGGATACCCTGGCTGAGAGGGAAACAGTCAAATGTATAGTTTTGGGAGATGATATTGTTTTTCTTGTAAATCATCAGTTCTGGGTGGGGTTCCTGACCTCCCATAGTGGGCAGGGAGTTACATACTGTGTCTTCTATCGCCCTATATCTATTTTCCAACATGCTTTCTGTCTTGGAATGAGATTACTTGGTTTTGTCCAGTCCCTGGCCAGATACCCTAGCTGTGAGGGGAACAGTCAAATGTATAGTTGGTTTTGGGAGATTATATTTTTTTCATTGTAAATCATCTCTCTGTTAGTTATGCACTGTTTTGTTTTGTTTACATATTATATATGATTTGTAAATATTTGAGTGTATTCCTCTTAGTTGGGACCTGTGCTTGTATCTGGATGAGACTTTTAGGCACTCTCAAAGTACTTTGATAGTGTGCTCTTGGAATCTACATCTTTTATCAAATTGAGCAAATTCCCCTTTGTCTTCCCTTTTCTTGGGTGCCTTTATTGTAATTCTAGAACTTTTTACTTTCCCATTTTCTTCCTTTTTACTGGCGCTGATATGACCTTAATGCATTGCAAGTGCCGTAAAACCCTTAAAAACAAAAACAACAACATCTCTCTGTTATGTACTGTATTATGTTTTGCTTACGTATTATATATGATTTGTAAACATTTGAGTGTATTCCTCTAAGTGGGATTCTGTGCTTGTGTCTGGATGAGACTTTTAGGTGATCTCAAACTAAGTACTTTGATAGTGTGCTCTTGGAATCTACATCAGTGATCTATTCCCCTTTGTATTACCTTTTCTTGGGTGCTTTAATTGTAATTCTATAACTTTTTACTATATCATTTTCTTCCTTATGACCTTAATGGGAAGGTTGGCAGTGAAAACTAGTGATTTATATCAAAATCATCTATTTTACGATAATTAAATAATATGAAACACACTCCATGCTCAAAAACATTTTTTTACCCTGTGAAATCTGTGTTTATATAAGGTAAGGTAAGTGTTCTATCAGTGCTTGATGCAGATAAACTCGTATATTCACACCTTGTTAACACAACTGAAACAGCATCAAATGCCATGGATTTTCATATCGATATGAAGATGTGTCTCTCCTTTGCCCGTCTTAATCACTGAGACCTTTCTGGTGGAAAATTTCCCCTCCAAAGGGTACATTCATAAACACACTATCCCGATAGAAAAGAGTGTCAAACGTTTCATTTATGTACGCAACTTCCTCATAATAATGAAAGTTCACGCATGAGTCAGGTGTCGGCTGCTCGCCCATTGGATTGCGTAAGAGTGTGTGATCTGTGCTAGCTGTGTGATTGGCTGGTGCCGTTGCTAATCAGGGTCAGAGGTATCCTTTTGTAGACAGTCAGTGGCTTTGTGATGTGTTGACATTTGTATTTTACTAATATTCAAGATAACATTTTATAATTTTACCACAGACTTTGCTACTATTTCAATTTGATTATTCTTGACACTGTTGCAATGGGTAAGAAGGCTTTCTTTCGACGATCTTGTGCGACAATGCCAGCGCCATCGAACTCAAAATGCAAATGAGAGTCTGCACAGTGTCATCTGGAGCAAATGCTCAAAAGCAAAATTTGCGTCAGCTAAGAAGGTTAGATTTTTCACACTATCTCAATTTGTGAATTCAATCATGATCCACAAAGTAGTACAGCCATTAGAAACTTTATTGGACAGGAACAAAGTTATTTCTCTGCTCCTCTCATGAAAAAGAGAATGCTGAAAAGAATTTCCAATAGTCGACAACATGAAAAAGAAAAACTGACAAACCGTTGTTCAATGTGAAAAAAACGCACAAACCAGGAGGGAATGAGAGATGGAAGTTCTTGAGGGAGGTCCAAGCTATGCTGCTGATGCCTTTTAAACCTAAATTGTTATAATGTAAGGATGTTTACCTATTTATGTTTCTAACTTTGTTATTAGATTGTCATTTTCTCAAAATACGATTTTATTCCATAAAAAATTACATCTCGAAAAAAGTCTTGTGTGTAAATACTTGAAATTTACACCATACATTGATCTAGGTAAGACTTAGATTTTGTCACATTATTTTATGGATAAGAGTAAATATATTTTCTTTACGATTTTAAAAATTCCAATTTTTGATATTTTTCACTATATTTAGTGCTGTAAATTCTCAGTCAATTAACTGAAATCAGTCAATTTGTCAAATTCAAATATTTTAAAAAAGGCAAGAAAGAAAGCAAGAAATTAAAAAAAAGAGAATTCACAAATCGTAGTCGAATGACCGTAAAGTAATTAGGAGTGTTCCACAGCGCTACGCGTAGCTCATGGGGACCGTTTATATTAATGATGTATATATTGCCAAGACTAAGCGATGCTTTTTATAAAAGGCGTGTCTGAACACATCCCTGGGTATTTTCACACATCCTTCGTTAAATTATTTTTTCACTTTCCAAACCTGTCGTGATCCCAACTGTAGCCAATTTTAACTGAGCCACCGAGCGATAAATTTCACTGTTTCATCTAAGCCAAAATTGACCACATTTACCTGGCGAGTCTCAAAAGTATGATAAAGTAAATTGCGAATGTTATGTAGACACCTTCAAATCGAAAGTTAGGATAGATTGCTACAAGCACATTTCGATTGCCTCACGTTGTAAACAAACTGGTTGACCGTTTCTTCACTGATTGGGTACCTGATTATAAGGAACAATTGTAAGTAGCCTAATTAATTCTCGTGCAAATCAGGACGTTTTCTGCCATTGTTTTGCTCAAGCCCAAGTGAGCTTGCTGTTTTGTGGCGATTTACCTTCATTTCGATTCTTTGAATTTTTCCGCTACCTACGCCTGCCGAAGTTTCTTCTTGATAATTCACTTCTACTTAATAAATAATTCAGTGTATTGGCCAGAAGTCATATTTATTTAAGTTTTTTTTTTCTGTCATTTACTGATTGAAAATCAAGTTTGCTCATTGCTACATTATTCTAATGTTCTCACAATGGCTTAGCTGTTCGTGGATCGCAATTCAGACTTATCGAGCATCGATAAAGATGTGAGGAATAAATTCAATAGGTCATGGCTAGAAGTTAAAGATGATAATGGTGATTATTGTTCTGACTATGTCAAACAAATTCCAGAGGCAGGAATATGATTTTGATGAAGTCATCTTTACCTATATGAATGACATGCTTATTTAGCATTCCTTCTACATCAAATTATGGCAGTCATACTTCCAGTAAGATATAACACCCACTATTTTAATGTTTTGTATTTATCACTCTCCTCTCCAATGATGCCCTTATTTTTAAAAAAATAATTGAATCTTCAGTTTGTCGAAGAGTTTCAGTCAATTTTTATAGAGCTCATTTACAGGTCTAAATATTGTACATGACATTTTTCAAAAATTCATCAAAAATAAAATTTAAACAACATCGATTAAAAAATGTGACAAAATCTGCATTTTCCTGTATCAAACTGACCACGAAGTTTCGTGACATTACATGAATACGTTTTTGAGAAATGTCACTTTGAAAATATTCCAAAAATCCAAGATGACGGATGTTTATGTCCATTTCTATGGCAACCAGAAATGATTTTCAAAAATCAACTGTGCATTCATCTACGGTGGTCCTATCCAAATGTATTGAGCAACAGAAATCAATTCTCGGGTCATTATTGTGTATTTTTGTCTTCACTGTCGACCTTCCCCTTAATGTAAACCCTCAAAAAAACTAAATAAATAAACAAAACAGTATTCTTGGGATTGTAATGTATCTTGATTTTGCTCTATTCTCCAGGTTGACTCGGTAACCGGAGCAAATGAAGGCAAGATAAGAGAAACAATACAGGCCCATATGTAGCTGGGTGGAATTAGATTACAATGCCAATTTCTCATTTTTAAAAAGTTTGATTAGGAAATTTAAGTGCTCTTTAAACATCACATTCCGTTATCAATTTTTTTTATTTTTTTATTCTTATTTGATGTTTACCATTTATTTGATTTTCTATCATCTACAGTTGTTGGGAAATACTTGATTCGTTTCATTGTCAGTTATATTGCAATGTATTGAGATCCAGGTATCATCTCTATATACATGTGATCCTATTGCAAAGTATTGAGATCCGTGTATCATCTCTATATATATACATTTGATCCTAAGTGTATATGTTGATCCTATGTGTATATTTTGAACTAAGTTTTGGACAAGTCGCTGCATGTTCTTTTCTTATATTCTTTTTTTCTTTCTTCCATTTTTCTTTTAAATTTTAAAATTCTAAATTACCTTTTTTTTTTTTTTAAACCTCACTTTAAATTTGAAAATTTTCTTTTTATTAAATAGTTGGTTGTGCACCTTTCACTCTGGTTGATTTAATCTGTTACTGTATGCGTATAGCATATATTTATATATATATATAGATTTAGTCTAATTCTGTTTTCTCTTTTTTTTTTTTTGGTCATTGTTTTTTGTTTTGTTTAAAAAAAAATTATAAATGGAGAGGTTATCTAAGATGCCCATTGTGATTTTTGTATAATTTATATGCAGGGAAAAAGATCTGTAAAACTTTGGTAACGTGGAGGCCAGTTTTGGATATCAAAAGAATTGTAATATGTTTGTTTTAGAACATTTAACTTTTATAAATGATGCTTGAACAACGATCTAAGAAACATTTGTGAACCCTGAATTCGGCTTTCTTGCATTTTGGTTCTGTTTTAAATTTAGAAAGAAAAGTGGGACATAGATAATGGAGGGAAAGAGCACAGGAGTATTATTCGATTTCATGACATTCAATTTCCAACAATATTTGAATAAACATTCGCTTTCATACTATTTCAGTATTCTTGTTTGTTTGTTTGTGTTGTTGTTTATTTGTTCATTAATTAAACGTCAAATTTCTGGGTGGGGTTCCTGGACTCGCACAGTGGGCAGGGAGTTACTTAGGTGTCCTCTATCCCCTTACAGCTGTTTTCCAATTTGCTTTCTGTCTTTGTCTTGCTGGGTGGGGATCCTGACCTCCCATAGCGGGCAGGGAGGTAAATACTGTGTCTTCTATCCCCTTATATCTGTTTTCCAACATGCTTTCTATCTTTGTCTTGGAATGAGGTTACTTGGTTTTTTTCCTGGCCCTAGTCGGAGTCCTGACTGGGAGGGAAACAGTCAAATGCATAGTTATTGTTTTGGGAGATGATATTTTTTTCCTTATAAATCATCTCTCTGTTATGTATTATTGTATGTGTTATTTTAAATGTATAATGTAAGTATTTGAGTGTGTTCCTCTTTGTTGGATTTTGTGCTTGTGTCCGGATAAGACTTATAGGTGATCTCAAACTAAGTACATTGGTGGTATGCTCTTGGAATTTACATCTGATCCCTATTTGTTCCCAGTTCCCCTTTGTCTTACTTTCTCTTGGGTGCTTTAATTGTAATTCTAGAACTTTTTACTATCCCATTTTCTTCCTTTTTACTGGCGCTGATATAACCTAAATGTGTTGCAAGCGCCGTAAAACCCTTAAAAACAAACAAACAAAACATCTTTGTCTTGATCCAGGCCGGAGTCCTTGGCTGGGAGTGAGAGGAAACTGTCAAATATATAGTTATTGTTTTGGGAGATGATATCTTTTCGACTGAGACAACGCCGTTAACAGCCAGGTACTCATTTTACACTCCCGAGTACGGTGGACATAAGCGAGTGTCATACCACAAGACCACATAGTTGCATGCTCACATTTGGTTTTTGTTATCAAACACTTTTCAATTATTTTTAAAATGGCTAACCATCACCCCTGCTACATCGTGATGAAAATTCGATCGTTTACACTTTATTTAAATTTATACTTATCGCCGTAGCGGATGCTTCCTTCGTAACGAGTTGTCAAGAAATCAATTTGCTTGCATCAATATTTTATCGCCCTCTCTCCCCCACCCTTTCATTCTATCTTTGACTTGATTTTTATATAATCCCTCAAGTGGCCGTTTCCGGATCAATAATTTCCGGTCTGAGTAGCCTACCTTGTTATTGCTTCTCCCTTAATTGTCAATTAGCTCCCCTTGAGTGGCTGACTTCCATTTCTCGACTCGAGTGTGCGATGACGTGTGTTACGATGTGATACGTGCGGCTATGTGGTCTTGTGGTATGATACTCGCTTTCGGATCGGAAGGTCCTGGGTTCGAGTCTCGCTCGGCGCATAAGTTGAGTCCTTGGAAAAGATTCTTTACTCACATTCTCTCACCGTAGTCGGGTGTAAACTGGTCGTTAACAGATATTTAGGTTTGTGTAGCGTCTAGTGAGTTGTCGTTAGTAGAGCTCAAGGCAACACGTTATTTCATTTGGTTGAACTATTGAATACAACTCACGATTTTGTTTTCTTTTGTGGTAAAAGACTGGCAGTCATTTTTTGGTCAGTGTCAGGCGAGAACTTCACGATGGCTACGGTATAACGCACCAACATGTTAAATGAGTACGTCGGAAAAAATGGTAATACACTGTATCGCCCAACAGTCTTGTTCTACGTTTTACATGTTGCTGTTGGTCTAGGAGCCTTTATAAAGCGCTTTGAGCACATTTAGTGGATATTGCGCTATATATATATATATATATGTGTTTATATAAAGCTTACGTTCTATCCGACTGCGGATGTTATGAGTTTTTTTTTTAACTGAGCGCAATGAGTCCACAGTCATATAAATACAAATTAGTGATTACAACTCATATTAATGGCTGACTAAAAACAATAACAGTCAGCTATAGGAATACTACTACGCTACTACTACTACTACTACTACTACTACTACTACTACTACTACTACTACTACTACTACTACTACTACTACTACTACTACTGCACTACTACTACTACTACTACTACTACCACTACTAATACTACTACTACTACTACTACTGCACTACTACTACTACTACTACTACTACTACTACTACTACTACTACTACTACTACTACTGCTGCTGCTGCTGCTACTACTACTACTACTACTACTACTACTACTACTACTACTACTACTACTACTACTACTGCTACTACTACTACTACTACTACTACTACTACTACTACTACTACTACTACTACTACTACCACTACTACCACTACTACTACTACTACTACTACTACTACTACCACTACTACTACTACCACTACTAATACTGAAAAGTGAGTGGAGCAGGCACTTATGTTGGTAACAACAAGATATGAAGTGAGTAGAAAAGTGCCAGAAGACAATAGAGAATAAAAATTTTTCGCGGCGGTGGTGGGGTTTGAACCTGCGACCTTATTGGTACGACAACTCCGCATGGCAGGTGAGAGCGTGGCTCTACCGTGTGAGCTATCCACGAACACAAAAATATTCGTTTCAAACCCAAGTCATTTCTAGATCCCTCTCTCACCCACTTCTGGGACCGCCGATTCGTTCGCCCACCACCATCGCGAAGTATTTTGACAGCATTAAGCTAACAGCAATATTCTCAACACAAACATATAACATAGAAACGATTGAGACATTGAGTATGCTCCGGTGTATGGGGTGAATTTTATTCAGAAAAGTGAGTGGAGCAGCACCATACACGGAGCATACTCAATGTCTCATCGTTTCTATGTTATTGTTTGTTTGGAATATTGGCTGTTAAGTTAATGTGGTCAAATACTTCGCGATGGTGGTGGGCGACGAATCGGCGGTCAGAATGGTGAGAGAGGACCTAGAAATGACTTGGGTTTGAACGAATATTTTGTGTTCGTGATAGCTCACACGGTAGGCCACGCTCTCACCTGCAGGCGGAGTTGTCGTACCAATAAGTCGCAGGTTCAAACCACCACCGCCGCGAAATTTTTATTCTCTATGTTTCTGGCCTTTCATCACTTCATATTTGTTGTTACAACAAAGTGGCCTGCCCACTCACTTTTGAATTAAAAATTCACCCCATACACCGGAGCATACTCAATGTCTCAATCGTTTCTATGTTATATGTTTGTGTTGAGAATATTGGCTGTTAAGCTTAACTGCTGGTCAAAATACTTCGCGATGGTGGTGGGCGAACGAATCGGCGGTCCAGAAGTGGGTGAGAGAGGGATCTAGAAATGACTTGGGTTTGAAACGAATATTTTTGTGTTCGTGGATAGCTCACACGGTAGAGCCACGCTCTCACCTGCCAGGCGGAGTTGTCGTACCAATAAGGTCGCAGGTTCAAACCCACCACCGCCGCGAAAAATTTTTATTCTCTATTGTCTTCTGGCACTTTTCTACTCACTTCATATCTTGTTGTTACCAACATAAGTGCCTGCTCCACTCACTTTTCTGAATTAAAAATTCACCCATACACCGGAGCATACTCAATGTCTCAATCGTTTCTATGTTATATGTTTGTGTTGAGAATATTGGCTGTTAAGCTTAACTGCTGGTCAAAATACTTCGCGATGGTGG
Organism: Berghia stephanieae; assembly: GCF_034508935.2. Taxonomy (NCBI): domain Eukaryota; kingdom Metazoa; phylum Mollusca; class Gastropoda; order Nudibranchia; family Aeolidiidae; genus Berghia; species Berghia stephanieae. The sequence goes on from NC_088360.1 coordinate 108,284,553, forward strand.
TGGGCGAACGAATCGGCGGTCCCAGAAGTGGGTGAGAGAGGGATCTAGAAATGACTTGGGTTTGAAACGAATATTTTTGTGTTCGTGGATAGCTCACACGGTAGAGCCACGCTCTCACCTGCCAGGCGGAGTTGTCGTACCAATAAGGTCGCAGGTTCAAACCCCACCACCGCCGCGAAAAATTTTTATTCTCTATTGTCTTCTGGCACTTTTCTACTCACTTCATATCTTGTTGTTACCAACATAAGTGCCTGCTCCACCACTTTTCTGAATTAAAAATTCACCCCATACACCGGAGCATACTCAATGTCTCAATCGTTTCTATGTTATATGTTTGTGTTGAGAATATTGGCTGTTAAGCTTAACTGCTGGTCAAAATACTTCGCGATGGTGGTGGGCGAACGAATCGGCGGTCCCAGAAGTGGGTGAGAGAGGGATCTAGAAATGACTTGGGTTTGAAACGAATATTTTTGTGTTCGTGGATAGCTCACACGGTAGAGCCACGCTCTCACCTGCCAGGCGGAGTTGTCGTACCAATAAGGTCGCAGGTTCAAACCCCACCACCGCCGCGAAAAATTTTTATTCTCTATTGTCTTCTGGCACTTTTCTACTCACTTCATATCTTGTTGTTACCAACATAAGTGCCTGCTCCACTCACTTTTCTGAATTAAAAATTCACCCATACACCGGAGCATACTCAATGTCTCAATCGTTTCTATGTTATATGTTTGTGTTGAGAATATTGGCTGTTAAGCTTAACTGCTGGTCAAAATACTTCGCGATGGTGGTGGGCGAACGAATCGGCGGTCCCAGAAGTGGGTGAGAGAGGGATCTAGAAATGACTTGGGTTTGAAACGAATATTTTTGTGTTCGTGGATAGCTCTCACGGTAGAGCCACGCTCTCACCTGCCAGGCGGAGTTGTCGTACCAATAAGGTCGCAGGTTCAAACCCCACCACC
>NC_088360.1:108290511-108300511 GCF_034508935.2 Berghia stephanieae
ATAACTGTGGGTATCCGAGCCGAACTATAGGAGTTGGGTGCCAGAGGAGAATGAACCTGACACTATAGAAGGTGGGCGCCAGTGGGGAGTGAACCTGGGATTCAGGGAATTGCACACCAGTGGGGATTTAACCTGGGAATATGTAAAAAGGATATCAGTGGAAAATAAACCTGGTACTAAAGGGAGATGGATACCATTAAAATTTGAAGCTTGGTATGAGAGTTTGGTACCAGAGGAGAATGAACCTGACACTAAAGGAGGTGGGCGCCAGTGGGGAGTGAACCTGGGACTATGTAAAAAGGATATCAGTGGGAAATAAACCTGGGACTAAAGGGAGATGAATACCATTGAAAGTTGAAGCCGGATATGAGAGTTTGGTACCAGAGGAGAATGAACCTGACACTATAGGAGGTGGGCGCCAGTGGGGAGTGAACCTGGGACTATGTAAAAAGGATATGAGTGGGAAATAAACCTGGGACTAAAGGGAGATGAATACCATTGAAAGTTGAAGCCGGATATGAGAGTTTGGTACCAGAGGAGAATGAACCTGACACTATAGGAGGTGGGCGCCAGTGGGGAGTGAACCTGGGACTATGTAAAAAGGATATGAGTGGGAAATAAACCTGGGACTAAAGGGAGATGAATACCATTGAAAGTTGAAGCCGGATATGAGAGTTTGGTACCAGGGGAGAATGAACCTGACACTATAGGAGGTGGGCGCCAGTGGGGAGTGAACCTGGGACTATGTAAAAAGGATATCAGTAGGAAATAAATCTGGGACTAAAGGGAGGTGGATACCATTGGGAGTTAAAGCCGGATTTGGTAGTTGGGTACCAGAGGAGAGAGAAACCTGACACTATAGGAGGTGGGCGCCAGTGGGGAGTGAACCTGGGACTATGTAAAAAGGATATGAGTGGGAAATAAACCTGGGACTAAAGGGAGATGAATACCATTGAAAGTTGAAGCCGGATATGAGAGTTTGGTACCAGAGGAGAATGAACCTGACACTATAGGAGGTGGGCGCCAGTGGGGAGTGAACCTGGGACTATGTAAAAAGGATATCAGTGGGAAATAAACCTGGGACTAAAGGGAGATGAATACCATTGAAAGTTGAAGCCGGATATGAGAGTTTGGTACCAGAGGAGAATGAACCTGACACTATAGGAGGTGGGCGCCAGTGGGGAGTGAACCTGGGACTATGTAAAAAGGATATGAGTGGGAAATAAACCTGGGACTAAAGGGAGATGAATACCATTGAAAGTTGAAGCCGGATATGAGAGTTTGGTACCAGAGGAGAATGAACCTGACACTATAGGAGGTGGGCGCCAGTGGGGAGTGAACCTGGGACTATGTAAAAAGGATATGAGTGGGAAATAAACCTGGGACTAAAGGGAGATGAATACCATTGAAAGTTGAAGCCGGATATGAGAGTTTGGTACCAGAGGAGAATGAACCTGACACTATAGGAGGTGGGCGCCAGTGGGGAGTGAACCTGGGACTATGTAAAAAGGATATCAGTAGGAAATAAATCTGGGACTAAAGGGAGGTGGATACCATTGGGAGTTAAAGCCGGATTTGGTAGTTGGGTACCAGAGGAGAGAGAAACCTGACACTATAGGAGGTGGGCGCCAGTGGGGAGTGAACCTGGGACTATGTAAAAAGGATATGAGTGGGAAATAAACCTGGGACTAAAGGGAGATGAATACCATTGAAAGTTGAAGCCGGATATGAGAGTTTGGTACCAGAGGAGAATGAACCTGACACTATAGGAGGTGGGTGCCAGTGGGGAGTGAACCTGGGACTATGTAAAAAGGATATCAGTGGGAAATAAACCTGGGACTAAAGGGAGATGAATACCATTGAAAGTTGAAGCTGGATATGAGAGTTTGGTACCAGAGGAGAATGAACCTGACACTATAGGAGGTGGGCGCCAGTGGGGAGTGAACCTGGGACTATGTAAAAAGGATATGAGTGGGAAATAAACCTGGGACTAAAGGGAGAAGGATACCATTGAAAGTTGAAGCCGGATATGGGAGTTGAGTACCAGAGGAGAATGAACCTGACACTATAGGAGATGGGCGCCAGTGTGGAGTGAACCTGGGACTCAGGGAAGTGCACACCAATTTGGAGTTAACCTGGGACTGTGGGAGATGGATAACTGTGGGTATCCGAGCCGAACTATAGGAGTTGGCTACCAGAGGAGAATAAACCTGACACTATAAAAGGTGGGCGCCAGTGGGGAGTGAACCTGGGAGTCAGGGAATTGCACACCAGTGGGGAGTTAACCTGGGAATATGTATAAAGGATATCAGTAGGAAATAAATCTGGGACTAAAGGGAGATGGATACCATTGGGAGTTGAAGCCGGATTTATTTCCCACGGATATTCTTTTTTAGATATTCACAGGTTAACTCCCCACTGGTGTGCAATTCCCTGACTCCCAGGTTCACTCCCCACTGGCGCCCACCTTTTATAGTGTCAGGTTTATTCTCCTCTGGTAGCCAACTCCTATAGTTCGGCTCGGATACCCACAGTTATCCATCTCCCACAGTCCCAGGTTAACTCCAAATTGGTGTGCACTTCCCTGAGTCCCAGGTTCACTCCACACTGGCGCCAATCTCCTATAGTGTCAGGTTCATTCTCCTCTGGTACTCAACTCCCATATCCGGCTTCAACTTTCAATGGTATCCTTCTCCCTTTAGTCCCAGGTTTATTTCCCACTCATATCCTTTTTACATAGTCCCAGGTTCACTCCCCACTGGCGCCCACCTCCTATAGTGTCAGGTTCATTCTCCTCTGGTACCAAACTCTCATATCCAGCTTCAACTTTCAATGGTATTCATCTCCCTTTAGTCCCAGGTTTATTTCCCACTGATATCCTTTTTACATAGTCCCAGGTTCACTCCCCACTGGCGCCCACCTCCTTTAGTGTCAGGTTCATTCTCCTCTGGTACCAAACTCTCATACCAAGCTTCAAATTTTAATGGTATCCATCTCCCTTTAGTACCAGGTTTATTTTCCACTGATATCCTTTTTACATATTCCCAGGTTAAATCCCCACTGGTGTGCAATTCCCTGACTCCCAGGTTCACTCCCACTGGCGCCCACCTTTTATAGTGTCAGGTTTATTCTCCTCTGGTAGCCAACTCCTATAGTTCGGCTCGGATACCCACAGTTATCCATCTCCCACAGTCCCAGGTTAACTCCAAATTGGTGTGCACTTCCCTGAGTCCCAGGTTCACTCCACACTGGCGCCCATCTCCTATAGTGTCAGGTTCATTCTCCTCTGGTACTCAACTCCCATATCCGGCTTCAACTTTCAATGGTATCCTTCTCCCTTTAGTCCCAGGTTTATTTCCCACTCATATCCTTTTTACATAGTCCCAGGTTCACTCCCCACTGGCGCCCACCTCCTATAGTGTCAGGTTCATTCTCCTCTGGTACCAAACTCTCATATCCAGCTTCAACTTTCAATGGTATTCATCTCCCTTTAGTCCCAGGTTTATTTCCCACTGATATCCTTTTTACATAGTCCCAGGTTCACTCCCCACTGGCGCCCACCTCCTATAGTGTCAGGTTTCTCTCTCCTCTGGTACCCAACTACCAAATCCGGCTTTAACTCCCAATGGTATCCACCTCCCTTTAGTCCCAGATTTATTTCCTACTGATATCCTTTTTACATAGTCCCAGGTTCACTCCCCACTGGCGCCCACCTCCTATAGTGTCAGGTTCATTCTCCTCTGGTACCAAACTCTCATATCCGGCTTCAACTTTCAATGGTATTCATCTCCCTTTAGTCCCAGGTTTATTTCCCACTCATATCCTTTTTACATAGTCCCAGGTTCACTCCCCACTGGCGCCCACCTCCTATAGTGTCAGGTTCATTCTCCTCTGGTACCAAACTCTCATATCCGGCTTCAACTTTCAATGGTATTCATCTCCCTTTAGTCCCAGGTTTATTTCCCACTGATATCCTTTTTACATAGTCCCAGGTTCACTCCCCACTGGCGCCCACCTCCTTTAGTGTCAGGTTCATTCTCCTCTGGTACCAAACTCTCATACCAAGCTTCAAATTTTAATGGTATCCATCTCCCTTTAGTACCAGGTTTATTTTCCACTGATATCCTTTTTACATATTCCCAGGTTAAATCCCCACTGGTGTGCAATTCCCTGAATCCCAGGTTCACTCCCCACTGGCGCCCACCTTCTATAGTGTCAGGTTCATTCTCCTCTGGCACCCAACTCCTATAGTTCGGCTCGGATACCCACAGTTATCCATCTCCCACAGTCCAAGGTTAACTCCCAATTGGTGTGCAATTCCCTGAATCCCAGGTTCACTCCCCACTGGCGCCCACCTTCTATAGTGTCAGGTTCATTCTCCTCTGGTACTCAACTCCCATATCCGGCTTCAACTTTCAATGGTATCCATCTCCCTTTAGTCCCAGGTTTATTTCCCACTGATATCCTTTTTACACAATCCCAGGTTAACTCCCCACTGGTGTGCAATTCCCTGAATCCCAGGTTCACTCCCCACTGGCGCCCACCTTCTATAGTGTCAGGTTCATTCTCCTCTGGTACTCAATTCCCATATCCGGCTTCAACTTTCAATGGTATCCATGTCCTTTAGTCCCAGGTTTATTTCCCACTGATATCCTTTTTACACAGTCCCAGGTTAACTCCCCACTGGTGTGCAATTCCCTGACTCCCAGGATCACCCCCCACTGTTGCCAAACTCCCATAACTTTGCCGGATATTGTCGGGTTTCGGCGGGTTTCGGCGGGTTTCGTAATAAAGCACTAATTCTTTTTTACGAAACCCGCCGAAACCGGCCGATAAACTTAGTCTCAGGTTCACTCCCGACTGGTGTACACTTCCCTGAGTCTCGGGTTCACTCCCCACAGTTGTCTACTTCCCATAACTTTGCTGTATATTGTCGGGTTTCGCCGGGTTTCGGCGGGTTTCGGCGGGTTTCGTAAAAAAGCACTGGTTCTTTTTTACGAAACCCGCGAAACCCAGTCCCAGGTTCACTCCCCAATGGTGTACACTTCCCTGAGTTCTAGGTTCACTCCCCACAGCCACCTACTTCCCATAACTTTGTCGGGATTCGTCGGGTTTCATCGGGTTTCGGCGGGTTTCGGCGGGTTTCGGCGGGTTTCGGCGGGTTTCGGCGGGTTTCGGCGGGTTTCGTAAAAAAGACACACCGAATTCTAGGCGATCGTAAATTGAGTACTCGATTCACACTGTGTATCGATTCCATTTTCATTCAAGCAAGGAAGGCTAATAAGGAAAACTCATAATATCGAAGAAAACACACATTCATCCAACAAGATAAACCAAGACATTAACAATCATACGGAAAAGTAGAAAACAGTGGGGGCTGCCTGAAGCCGGTGATCGTGAAAATACAAACGAAAGAGTGAAAATGGAGAGGCTTCGTATGGGAACAAAACAGACAATGACAATGTACTTGTGTGTACTTTTGTACATAGGTCTGATAACCCAATTTTGTTACGGGCTCATTTGATATAGCGGAACTAGTCTCAAAACGACGTAAAACTGTCTCCATTAAAAGAATATTAAAACAGGCTCATAATTATGTTGGGTGCACATAGCCCCTCTCCCCACCCCCCCCCCCCTCCCCCATAAAACAACCCCCAAAAAAGCTCAACCCCAAAAAACAAAAAAAAAACAAACAACAAAAAAACCCAAAACAAACACAAAACAAACATACAAAAAAAAAAAAGCCGAAATAAAACAGACATTCAAACAAAAAATAAAAAAACAAATCAAAGAAAAAAACAAACCATAAACAACAAATAAGCATAACAAGACTAATAAAAAAAAAGAAGAAAATTAACGAAAGGCAAACATCCCGCCAACACACACACACACACACATACACACAAACACAAACACACACACACACATACACATGTAAACACGAGGCAATGACCCTACCATCCAGTCCGTGAAAAGAAAATTGGAAGTCAACGTTAGGGCAATTCTGCTATAATATATTTTCAATCATTTTTCATGTAATAAGATTTCTGACGTAATCTATATATAGAATGAAATTGACGTCACTCTGGACTTTGTTGTTTTTTTTTGCCATCCGCGTTTATGATTAATTCTCACTAAACTGTATTAACCACACTATAAACCTTTAAGGTTACACATAGTTTCGTGTGTTGGTCCGTTATATTTACGGATGGCAATGTTGTGAGCTTCTTAGCCAAGCACACAGCATCTCTATCTGTTGAGCAGTGTTTAAAATCCCGCCAACTTTAAGCCAGAAATCAGCCAATATCCGCCAACTTTATCCTACTTCACCTGCAACATATTTTGCCCGAAATCCGCCAAATAATTTGCCATTTGATTTAATTCACAATAGTGTATTGTCTCAGATTAAAAATTATGGTTCTAAACGCTACTCAACTATTTACAACTGTTTCCCTTTTAAAGGCATGAACATTCGGAGTATTGATTTTGTTTGAGCGGGAGTTAGACTATCGGATATTGTTTTAACCTTCGGTTAATCTGAATTAAAGTGTGTAATATAGATCTCGCAATAGGTGCTCTTAAAAGTCACTTTAGCGGAGGGGGGGGGGGGGGGGGGGGGGGGGGGGGGGGGGGGGGGGAGAAGAAATAATTAGACTTGATTGCTATAATTTTTTTAAAGGGTATACAAATCATCAAAAATATCAGCCATTCGCCAGGCCATTTAATATAATTTATTCCCCCGCCACGCGATGATAAAGATCCGCCAATTTAAATTTGGCGGAAAATCTGCCAACCTGGCAACACTGCTTTTGAGTGATTTAATTTTAGGGGTTCAGGGCGCTTGTAACATAACACCTATGGTATTCGGTCATTGTAGCGCTAGTAAAAAGAAAGATGATCGAGGAAAAGTTGTAGATCTGACATCAAAAGCACCGGAGATAAAACGGAAGAGGAAGGGGACTTGTTCATATAATAGGGAAAAAGTAATAAACAAAAAATGAATATAACAACTTAAAAAAAAAAAGAGAACAAAATATCAAACACGGAACGTTTCGGGCTCAAAACCCTTCTTCAGCCAACAACAAAAAAAAAACCCATAAAGACATAAATACGACATTACTAAATTAGATATTTTGTAATCTAGTCATGTATTTATGTCTTTATTGTTGTTTGTTGTTGTTGTTGTTGTTGTTGTTGTTGGCTGAAGAAGGGTTTTGAACCCGAAACGTTTCGTGTTTGGTATTTTGTTCTTTTTTGAAGCAGTTATATTCATTTTTATTTATTAATTTTTGCAGTCCACATCGTCTAGCAGCCTAGTATCACATATTATAATAGGGACGAGAAGATTCCAAACGCAATCAATTCACCGGATGTGTCGATTTTGACTCAGGCACACGCAAAGGATCCCGCTTTGAAGAACACACTCAAATGTTTACTAAGTACAATTTCACATTCAAAACAGAGAGATGATTTACAAAGGAACACAAAATTCTATTACATTATGCAGAAACATTGCGTAAAATAACTATAACTGTTGACATTCAGAGAGCTTAGTTTAGATTTAAAGGGAAACTATCCTGTGTCGATAGCGAGTTTTACATTTAAGTGTGTTACCTCCCTTTACTACCTTTTCTCTTGGTCAACTCATCCTCTGCCATTGATCATGATTCGCGTTACAGATTAGGTAGCGGGCATTGGTGAAAGATACCAATCTTTAAAAAAATGAGCTTTATATAGCGCAATATCCACTCAATGTGTTCAAAGCGCTGGTCAACAGCAACATTTAACATGTCGGACGGGACATGTTGGATCTGTTAGGCGATATTACAATTTTTCGGACAAAGACAACGCTGTTAACGGCCATGTACTCATCTTACACCTGAGTACGATGAGAGAATGTGAGTAAAGAGCCTTTTCCAAGGACTCAACTATGCGCTGAGCGCGAGGCTCGAACCCAGGACCTTCCGATCCGAAAGCGAGTGTCATACCACTAGACTACATAGCCGCACAAAGGCTTACAGGCTGAATTTTTGGGGAGCAGGCACTGGTGAAAGACAAAGATATTACAGGCTGATTTTTTCTTGGGGGGATTGGGGGGGGGGGGGTAGTGACTTTTTCTTGAATTTTTATCTCTGCTTTGTCTGGCACTCTTTCATACACACTTTTTCAGACATTAATCATGATATGTGCCGCTATGTAGTCTTGTGGTATGACACTAGTTTTCGGATCGGACGGCCTTGGGTTCGAACCCACGACTTTACTGAGACGACAACACCGCCTGGCCGTGAGAGGGACGCTATGCAGTCGACGCCATCCACATCTCCAAAAAAGTTGTTTCAAACGTAGTGTCTATCTTGAGTCCCTCTCCCCGACTTCTTCAGGTCATGGGTTCAAGACAAACTCCGCGAAGTTTGTTTACAAACCAGCAGTAATACTAAAGCTCTAGCCCCTATTCTATTTAGGAGCAGCGTGGCTCAGCGGTACGGTCTTTGCTTCGTACCACAGACTAGACCTGTGTAATCTGTGCTTCGTACCCAAAAGGTAACGAGTTCGATCAGCCGCCGCTGCGTTGTGTGGCCTTGAGCAAGTCACCTAGCCCTAGTTCACTTTGCGGCGCTGCACTGCGGCTGGCGCCTGGGTTATTCCAGTCTTCCCTTAGAATAGACCCTAAAGACAAATTTTCCCTTGAGGATGAAAATTTTTTTTTTAACACATAGAGACTTACCAGAGGTATGGCCTATCTCAATTTATCAAATTAATATATAAAGTGTTGCTATTGGTTCTTGGTTATATATTCTTACATTTTTGTGCATGTGCATATATATATATATATATATATATATATATATATATATATATAATATATATATATATATAAACATTTGAAATATAATTAAGATAGTTTGACTTCTACAACGTTGTTATCGAGCGTTGCTCTCATCATATATACAATGTATATATATACATTCATTATATATATATATATATATATATATATATATATATATATATATATATATAATGAATGTATATATATACATTGTCGCCATAGATTCTCAACTTTGTGTTTATACATTTTCATGCATGCCACGTCTGCATGCCATCTTATCTTATCTTATCTTATCTTATCTTATCTTATCTTATCTTACAAAGTAGGTGAGTGAGCTCCGATATTGGGGTTGAATATTAATTCGGAAAAGTGAGTGGAGCAGGCAGAAAAAAGATCTCGACTTCACCGGGTATCGATTTCGCTCCTATTGCGTATGAGGCGAGTGCTCTACCAACTGAGCTATTGAGACCATACATATCAAGCTTTGAATTATATTTTGAGTATTACGTTTCACCCCGACATACCACTGTGCGGCTATGTGGTCTAGTGGTCTGACACTCGGCGTATAGTTGAGTCCTCGGAGAAGGCTCTTTACTCACATTCTCTCATCGTACCCAGGTGTAAAATGAGTACCTGGCCGTTAACAGCGTGGTCTCCGCCCGAAAAAATTGTAATATCGCCTAACAGGCATCATGTCCCGTCCTAAATGTTAAATGTTACTGTTGGCTTGGGACCCCTTGTAAAGCGCTTTGAGCACATTTAGTGGATATTGCGCTAAATAAAAGCTCAAATTGAAGCTCATTGTCTTTTGGTTAGAGACAGTTGCTCACATTTCTTGAAATCAACACATGGAGATCATACAAAAATACACTGAAGTCCACAGCAGCTGTCATGTCTGTTTTAATTAAGTATCAACTAAATTGCCCAAAATTTTGGGAACTTCAGACAACCACATATCCATTCTATATTGATTGAAATATTGTTTTATAGATGGCAATGAAGAATAGCTGAGATAACTCTGTAAATTCTTCTCAAAAACTGGCCATTCTTCTGAAGTAATATTGTATCCAGGATTGCCAGTTTTGATAAAACTCACTAAGAAATCAATAAAATTGTCAGATAGTTGCTGGTCCAAACTATTGTCAAAAGGTCTTTTCGGAAATTGATAAA
>NC_088360.1:108305511-108318011 GCF_034508935.2 Berghia stephanieae
AATTGCTTTATATAGTCATCTAAAATTATTATCTCTTTCTATAAATAAGTCACCTATGATCTTAACTCACTCAACCCTAACACCAACTATACCCGGAGTTACCTTTACCCCATGCCAATTTATTACAATTATATGAGACAAATTATAGGCGTAGTATCAAAGCTAATGTTTTTAGTTTTTACATGTTAATGATAATTGAATAAAACTATCTAGGTACGCGTACATGCTCATTTTTAATGCATTTTTTCCCAATTTTGAATAGTAGCAAAAATCTCTAGGATTGTGTGAGTTAAAACACCATCCTTTGAGTGTGTGTGTGTGTGTGTGTGTGTGATAGAGATAGATAGATATATAGATTGATAGATAGATAAATAAATTATGGTATCCATTCTCCTGAATAAAACATACAAACTCAACAAAAGTCTGATATTTCTAGCTATAAATTCAATTTTTAACATCTTAACCATCCCGACTTAATACCATTTTGAGGCGAAGGGTCACATATATCATTTAAAAAACATGACCATTCAAACCTGAAATCCGCCTTTAATTTTATGGCTTGTGTAAAATGAGTACCAGGCCGTTAACAGCATTGTCCCTGTCCGAAATTTTTTTTCCAATATCGTCTAATAGGCGTCTTGTCTAGTTCTAAACGTCACGTGTTTTTCTATAAAGTAGCAAACACAAAAAAAAACAAAACACCAAAATAACCCCACAAAACCCCCCCCCCCCCAAAAAAAAAAAAAACAAAACAAGAAAAAAAAACCCCCAAACAAAACAAACAAAACAAAAAACAAAAAACAAAATAAAACAAACTTTGTTTAATCTTACACGTTTATAGATAGTATGCAATAGGATTCAGTAGTCGTAACGTCACTTCCTTCCCAATGACGCATGGTAACTTAGTAACACTGGCTCTAAACTATCGGAACAATGGCGGACGCCCGTATGAAATATTTCTCCGGCGAGCATAAAAGCGTTTCCAGAGGGAAAAAAACCCATAAATTTGATCATGTTTTGACTTTTACACATTCTGATCACAAGGCATACGAAAAGGGAAAGAAAAGTTCTAGCAAGCATGAAGAATAAAAAGTAATGATTTTCTTTGTTTAGAACCAAGATGGCCGCCGTTGCCGGGCGCGTGACATCAGACTACTGAATCGTATTGGCTAAGAAGCTCAATACATTGCCATCCGAAAGTAGAACGGACCAACATACAAATCTCTGTGTAACCTTGAACGTTTGGTCTGGTTAATACAGTTTAGTGAGAATTACTCATAAACGCGGATGGCAAAACACAATAACAATGACCCGAGTGACGTCAACTACGATCTATCTATCGTCTGAATGATCGTGAGAACTAATCATTAAAATGTCTGTCTAAAAACAATTACAAAGATCTAACTGACGTCAATTGCGTTCAATATAAAAAATATCCAATTGAATGTTTTGTCTAAAAATTAAAAACACACAAGGAAAGTGGAGTTTATTGTTGGTTTAAAGGCTTAAAAAAAATGAAAATGCACATGTAAAGCGGAACCCAAGTCCGATAGGTAAAAAAAAATATTTTAAAAAATAGAGCTTTTATATATGGCAATAGCCACTAAATGTGCTCAAAGCGCTTTTACAAAGGGTTGCTGACCACAGCAACACGTAACTTTATTTTATTGTTCATGCAAAGAGGAATGTAGAATTGATAAAGATGACGTCACTCTGCTTTTTGTTATCAATTTTAGACCCATAATTAATCAATACTCGCTGGACTCTAGCACGCTCTCCGGAGAAGCCTCAAAGCGTGCTCGAATTCGAGCCTGCTGAAATCAGAAGCTAATGGGCGGAAACCAATACGTTCAGTGACCCAGCATCAGAGTATAGATCAATTAGACTATCGACGTTTAAGGTTATGCGATACAAAACTGCTAGAAGCTGCTGTAGACTGTAAAATACATAATGAAGAAAACTGGATTTAACTGCTTCGAAAAAGAACAAAATTAATAACAAACACGGATTGTTTCAGGTTCAGAACCCTGCTTCAGCTGGCAATAACAAAAACAAGAACACACACACACTCGCGCACAAAAAAAATATAAAAAATAAAAACAATAAAAATATTAACACAGTACAGACGGCAGTTACATTTTTGGCACGGCTGTCCGCTAGGAAGCAGCCTGGCTCAGCCGGTATGGTCTCTGCTTCGTATCCGAAAGGTATCGAGTTCGATAACCCGCGGCTGCGCTGTGTGGCCTTGAGCAAGTTACCTCGCCCTTGCTCAATTTGCGGCGGTGCACTGCGGCTGACGCCTGGGTTATTCCAGTCTTCCCTTTGGAATAGACCCTTGACACAAATTTCCCCTATGGGATGAATAAAGGAAATTAAATTTATATATTATTAAAATTATTTCTATGATTTGCCAACAACCTTTCCAATTATTTCTCTGCAGACTGTTTGGATTAAAAAAAAATGGATGCATTCATGATTTTTTTTTTGGGGGGGGGGGGGGGTATTTTTTGTTGGCCGAAAAAATGGTTTTGAGTCCGGAACGTTCCGCGTTTTGGTATTTTGTTCTCTTACGAAGCTGTACTAATGTTATATTAATAAATTATAAGAAAGAAAGAAAGAAATTTCCTGGTGCGACAATAACCACATTGAATTGAATGTTAGTAGGACCAAAGAATTAATTATAGACTTTGGAAAAGATAAGAATACGAAAGACCATATTACTATTAAAAATGAAAAAGTAGAGCAGGTAGTAGAATACAAATATCTAGGAGTCACCATGGACAACAAATTACGGTGGGACGTACATACCAGTTATATCAATAGTAAAATTAATCAAAGAATGTACTTTTTACGGAAATTGTCCCAACTTAACATTGACAAAACACTTTGTACGCTATTTTATAGATCTGTAATAGAAAGTGTTTTGGCTTTTTGTATTACTGCCGGGGGGGGGGGGGGGGGGGGGGGGATTGTCTTAGCTCAGCAAAAGCTAACTTTGACAGGATTATTAAAAGAGCTAATAAATTTACTACATGATCCAAGTCCTTTAATGATTTATATTCAGAATACTGCTTAAGAAAAATTAGTAATATTTTACTCACACTTTAAATCTTCAGATCACTAAGTCGAACAGAAGTGACCGATTGTTATCTATACAAACAAAAAGTGAAAGACACCTCCGATCCTTTTTACCTTACAGTTGCAGAATTTTTAATAAGGACAATAATTTATAAATTTTGGTCTACGTCTGTTTTAACTTTGAAACCTTTTCTTTAAAATTACTCCATATCCACAATTTTTAAACATCAATTTATAAAATCGCTTACTACAACTTTTCTATTGATCTTTTTATTCTACATTACGTGCCATGTAATTTATACTATGTAATTTTTCTCAGTCAATTTACAATAGTATTATACTGTAACGTATTCTTAGCTTTTTACTTTTTTTCTTATATGTTGACATCTATATACCTTTTATAGATATTTATATCTTTACACTTTTATAATCTGTATGTCCCTTAATTTACACTATGTAATTATTCTTACAGCCTACAATATTATTACACTATATATACCTATTACCAAATTTTACTTTACCACATTATATTTACGTATATTATGTTTATGTATGTATCATTGTCGGCATTTTATACGTCTGTACTAAAATTTCCCTTGGATGAATAAAGTACATTATTATTATTATTATTATTATTATATTATTATTATTATTATTATTATTATTATTATTATTATTATTATTATTATTATTATTATTATTATTATTATTATTATTATTATTATTATTATTATTATTATTTTAGGTCATTTGTATTTCATGTTTACCATCAGTTTTAGAAGCACATAAATTATTTCTTATACTCATATAAGGGCTAGATAATTATGGTTGGTTTTCACAAAAATCCATTTTGATATTTAACGCATTCCTTACCAGCCATTTTCAGAATTTTCCCCAAAATTTCACACCCACCCAACACAAAAGTATTTTTTTCTTAATCAAACAAAAACAACAAATAAATACATTCCATGCATAATATTGATCAGCAAAATGAACTCTACAACACATTGTCGCGTTTTTATAGCTAGACCTATAATAAAACAATTTTCTTTAAATTGTGTGATTTATATAAGAAATCTGACTCATAAAAGTGCTTGTTGGATTGTAACGAATGTGACGATTTTCCAATGAAAACACAGACTCTTGATGCCCTTTTGTTTCTTTGTTTTTTGTTTTTAAGGGTTTTACGGCGATTGCAACACATTAAGGCCATATCAGCGTCAGTTAAATGGAAGAAAATGGGATAGTAAAAAGTTCTAGAATTTCAATTAAAGCATCCAAAAATAAGGTAGACAAAGGGGAATTGGTTAATATAGGGAACAGATGTAGACCCAAAGAGCACACTATCAGTGTACTTAGTTTTAGATCACCTAAAAGTCTCATCCAGACACAAGCACAGGTCTCCACAAATAGGAGTACACTCAAATGTTTACAAATCATATATAATGCATAAACAAAACATAATACAGTGCATAACAGAGAGATGATTTACAAGGAAAAAATATCATCACTCAAAACTAACTATACATTTGACTGTTTGCCTCCCAGCCAGGGTAAAACCAAATAATCACATTCCAAGTAAAAGACAGAAAGCATGTTGGAAAACAGACACAGGGGGATAGAAGCCACAGTATGTCCCCCCCCCCCCCCCCTGCCCACTGGGAGGTCAGGAACCCCACCCAATTGATGCCTTTCAAAATTAAACAAGGAGAGCAAACAATAATGCATTCCTTTATTCTTTGTCAAACATTGAGTTGTCCTCCTTATCAATAATATCTATTATTGTGCAAAATTGCATTCAACTAATTCTATGATGTCTTTCATTAAATGTTTAATCATCGTTTCAAGTGTTACGAAACATGTGTAGGCCTTTAACCTTCTGCTTACCAACAATAGGAAAATCGTTACGATACAACCAACATTTGTCTTATTCAAATTGCTCTTGTAAAATTTAAATAAAATGAACAGTGTGTTATAGAGCATGTCTTGCTAAAGACATTTATCAAAAGAAATTTACTGCTATTGTGTTTGAGTGATAAAAAATATATTTTTGTGTCAGTTGGGTGTGAAGTTTCGGGGAAAGTCCTGAAAATGGCTGGTAAGGAGAGAGTTAATCATTAATAACAAGAAATGAAGTGAGTGTGAAAGTGCCAGAAGACAATAGAGAATAAAAATTTCGTGGCGGCGATGTGGGCTCGAACCCGCGACCTTACTGATACGACAACTCCGCCTGGCGGGGGAGAGCGTGGCTCTACTGTCTGATTCACCAGTGTTGGATAGCTCAGACAGTAGAGCCACGCTCTCCTCCTGCTAGGCGGAGTTGCCGTACCAGTAAGGTCGTGGGTTCGAGCTCAGATCGCCGCCGCGAAATTTGTATTCTATATTGTCTTCTGGCACTTTCCTACTCACTTCAATTTTTTTTATTATCAACATAAGTGTCTGCTCCACTCACTTATCTGAATTACTCGAATCGTTCAAGTTTTATCAACAAGACCTGAGACTTGATTCTAGTATGTACGTGTATGTTAGGCTATGTGGTCTAGTAGTATGACATCCGCCTTCGGATCGGAAGGTCCAGGGTTGGAGTGTGACGCTCTGAGCGGCGCATAGTTGAGTTCTTGGAAAAGGCTCTTTACTCACAATTTCTCACCATACTCATGTGTATAAAATAAGTACCTGGCCGTTAACACCGTTGTCTCTGAAATTTATTTTTGTAATATGGCTCAACAGGCGTCCTATCTCGTCCTAGATGTTAAGTCTTGCTGTTAGCTTGGGACCTTTTGTAAAGCGCTTTGGGCACACTTAGTGGATGTTGCTCTTTTTAAAAATGTAAACTAAATGCTCAAGCTTTTTAAAAAATAAATTTTGTAGAGAAAGGAACTATAGAAGAACATTGAGTTTAAAGTAAAAATTACTAGAATTCGGAAATTTTACCTTTCGGAAGTTTCAGAGACAAAACCCTTTTAAAATGAAGGCACTTGAATTAATTTAAATATGACCCATCGTGTCGAAGCGGTGTTATGTTGGGATCAACCAGATTCTTGGGATTGAGTTTTACCCTTTCCTTACCAACTAAAGGAAAATCGTCTCATTCGTTACGATACAACCGACAGTTTTCTTATTCAAATTTCTCTTGTACATCATAAAATTTAAAGAAAATGAACAGTTTGTTGTAGAGTATGTTTTGCTAAAGACACTATGGCTCGCAAGAATTTTAGTGCTATTATGTCTGAATGATAAAACATCTATTTTGTGTCAGTTGTGTGTGAAGTTTTGAAGTTGAAGTTTGTCCGAAAATGGCTGGTTCCGAGTTCGAGCCCCGCTCGGCGTATAGTTGAGTCCTTGGAAAAGGCCTTTTATTCACATTCTCTCACCGCTCTCAGAGGTGTAAAATGAGTATCTGGCCGTTAACAGCGTTGTCTCTGTCCGGAAAAAAATGTATTGAGAGAACAATATTCCAGCAAACAAAGCCAGGAAAGTATACTTTACACAATCAGGTCTAAACAAATATTAAGGCAGACCAAGCAACAACAAACATTCACACACACTATTAAAAAATTAACTATTAAACAGAGACTTGAAGCGCCTTGAGAACCATCAAGAGTAAAGGTCTTCAGTCCCTCGCATTGGGATCGAAACCAATGGAGGGAATTCGTCAATTGAATTAAAGAAGCTGCCGAGGCGTCCCAGTCGGTTGATTAGGAGGCGGAAGGCAATAAGTCAATATGTCATGAAAAGGGAACAATAGTGTCACGTCAAAATACTGGTTCCAATCCCCTTGAAAGTGTGAAACCAGTCCTCCGGAAGACTGGATAGATAACTTGTGCAACTGATCTTCTGGTTTCAGAATGATGCCATTTTATATACTAGCCTGCTGGTCGTCAATATAGATAACCCAATCCTCGCTCTTTTACGCCCCGTAATCTTCAGAATAAAAAAAAATTCTCTTTATTCATCCCATAGGGGAAATTGGTCTCTAGGGTCTATTCCAAGGGAAGACTGGAATAAACCAGGCGTCAGCCGCAATGCAGCACCGCAAATTGAGCTAGGTGACTTGCTCAAGGACACACAACTCGGCGGCAGGTGATCGAACTCGATAACTTTCGGATACGAAGCAAAGACCGTACCGCTGAGCCAAGCTGTCCCCATATCTGCCCTATCTATCCAGCAACTAAAATAGTTATGCCACATTTTGATTCATTACGTGAACTGTTCATTGTTAGTCTTCCGGAAACCTGTTTACACACTTTCAATGGGGTTTGAACCGGAAGATAGGAAGGTTTGATGTCACGACTTCTGCTCCCCCTTTTCTGTATCTAACTCATTCCGACATTGTACCAGATTGAACGACCGGTAACGTGATAAACCCATCGTTAAGTATGCAGCTGTTTTGTATTCACGCTTTCGGTACAATTTTATTTTTACATTAATTCACAACAGCGGAATCGATTAAAGTCAACACTCTTAAACTCAACTTCTGCTTAAAGTCAACATCTCTTATTGGTCCCAAGTTTTCTGTTCTTTATCTAAGTCTGTTTAGAGTGTTCTATTGATAATGGATAAAGTCAACCTTGTTTAAACTCGACCAATCTATAATATGGACCTGCACTGCCAGCTTCAACATAATTCCACTGTACATATTTCATAAGTGTTAATATTTCGGCTGTACTATCAACTCTCATTCCAACGTTATACTAGATTGAAGCGACGGATCACATGATAAACTCATCGTAAAGTATGCAGCTGTTTCGTATTCACGCTTTCTGTACAATCTTATTTTAAAATTAATTAACCTGATCACTACAGTGAAATTGACTAAAGTCAACACTCTTAGACTCAACTTCTGTACCCACGTTTTCTGTTCTTTATTTAAGTCTGTTTAGAGTGTTCCATTGACAATAGATAAAGTCAACCTTGTTTAAAGTCAGCCTATATATATATAATATTGTCCGGCACTGCTAGTTTTAACATGATTCCACTGTATTTCATGAACATTATTATTTTTTCGGCTGTACTAACAATTCTCTTTATCTAAGTCATTCCGACATTATACGAGATTGAAGGGACGGATTACGTGATAAACCCATCGTCAAGTATGCAGCTGTTAAGGAATTCACGCTTTCTGTACAATCGTATTTTTAAATTAATCATCCTAATCACTACAGTGGAATCGACTAAAGTCACCACTCTTAAACTCAACTTCTGCTTAAAGTCAACACCTTTTATTGGTCCCAAATTTTCTGTTCTTTATCTAAGTCTGTTTAGAGTGTTCTATTGATAATGGATAAAGCCAACCTTGTTTAAAGTCAGCCTATCTATAATATGGTCCTGTACTGCTAGTTTTAACACGATTCCATTGTATTTCATGAACGTTATTATTATTATTATCATTATTATTATCATCATCATCATCATCATCATCATCATCATCATCATCATCATCATCATCATCATCATCATCATCATCATCATCATCATCATCATCATCATCATCTCATCATCATATTATTATTATTATTATTATTATTATTATTATTATTATTATTATTATTATTATTATTATTATTATTATTATTATTATTATCATTTCGGCTGTACCAACAATTCTCTTTATCTAACTAATTCCGACAGTACACGAGATTGAAGCGACGGGTGACATGATAAACCCATCATTAAGTATGCAGCTGTTTTGTATTCACGCTTTCTGTACACGTTTATTTTAGCCTGATTTACCTTAATCACTATTTGTTTTGCTGGCAATTATTATCTTAAGCCTCAATGAAGCTGAGCAGTTGATCAAGTTGACATTTCTAAAACGTGCCTAATGATCCTCACGAGTTTGACAGATAGTTTAGTTTCATGGTAATTGATTATTATTTAAATTTATTCTGTGAGTCATCATCATCATCATCATCATCATCATCATCATCATCATCATCATCATCATCACCATCATCATCATCATCATCATCATCATCATCATCATCATCTTCATTATCATTCATCATCATCATCATCATCATCATCATCATCATCATCATCATCATCATCATCATCATCACCATCATCATCATCATCATCATCATCATCATCATCATCATCATCATCATCATCAAAATAACATAATTCTCGTGGCAACATATCATTAGGACATGCATCATTATGTCGATTCCGCATCATTCGGAAAAAAAAGATGGATATAAAATTATTTAGAAAGCTAATAGTTGGATTCCAGCTACATCAGTCTTTTTTGGATTTAACAGTGAAAACTGAGTAGCAAGATGGTGGCTTAGCGGTAAGGTAATAACAAGAAATGAAGTGAGTAGGGAAGTGCCAGAAGACCACAGAGAATATAATCTTTGCAGCGGCTCGAACCCGCGACCTTACTGGTACGACAACTCCGCCTTGCCGGGAGATCGTGACTCTACCGTATGAGCTATCCACGACCCCCCCCCCCCCCCCCAAAAAAAAACAAAACAAAAACAAAAAACAAAACAAAAACAAAAACAAAAACAAAAAACAAAACAAAAAAACAAACAAACAAAAAAAAAACCCAAAAAAACCCGGAACAAAACCGTCGCTTCAAATCTAGTTTATCTAGAGCCACTTGTCCCCCGATCCTGATACAAAAGTCAAAAGATAATAGGCGTGGTCAGAATCCTGATCTCGACGTAGTATACATGGGTAAGAACAAGAAAAGAAGTGAGTAGAAAAGTGCCAGAAAACAATAGAGAATAAAAAATTCGCAGCGGTGATAGGGACTCGAACCCGCGACCTTACTGGTACGACAACTCCGCCTGGCCGGGAGAGGGTAGCTCTACAGTTGAAGCCAGTCGTCACTCCCCCCCAAAAAAGTGCTTTCAAGCATCGTGTCTATCTTGAACCGCTCTCCTGACTTCTTGAGGTCATGGGTTCAACACACAAACGCCGCGAAATTTGTTAGGCAGCAGTGAAGCTATTCGCCATAATATTCTCAACACAAACATGTACCATTGAGACGATTGGGGTAAGCTCCGATATTGGGGGTGGATATTAATTCAGAAAAGTGAGTGGGGCAGCAGGTATTTATGTTGTTAATAACAGGAAATGAAGCGAGTAGAAAAGTACTAGACTGGAGGACGATAGAGAATAAACATTTCGCGGCAATGGTGGGCTCGAACCCGCGACTTGTCTTCTGGCACTTTTCTACTCACTTCATTTCTTGTTATTATACTTGGGTAATGTACTTTACAAACATTATTGTAAAGGAAAATGTAGTTCCTTGGAACCACCTGTATTATTCAGGAGTATTGATAGAACGAAGATGACGTCACTCATGCCAATGTTATTGTTTTTTGCCATCCATGTTTGTGAATAATTCTCACTAAAATGTATTAACCAGACTATAAACGTTCAAGGTTACATATAGTTTTGTGTAGAAAGTGTGCGCTTGGCTAAGAAGCTCATAACATTGCCATCTGGAAGTATAACGAACCAACACACAAAACTGTGTGTATTCATGAACGTTTATAGTCGGGTTAATACAGTTTAGTGAGAAGTACTCATAAACGCGGATGGCAAAAAACAATAACAAAGACATGAGTGACGTCATCTTCGAACTATCTATACTCGAATGGCAATGTTGTGAGCTTCTTAGCCAAGCGCATTCTATCTATAGATCATGATGGCGGCAAATTATTTAATTCTAAAGTTATTTTAAGTGACTACATATTTCTTTTTTTTCCCTTGGAAACTACACATAAAAAAAATTTCAAGTTGGAAGTTCTGATAATGGATTAAAAAGATAGTGAGCTTTTATATAGCGCAATATCCACTAAACAAGCTCAAATCGCTTTACATGGGGTCCATGGCAAATAAATAGCAACACTTATCATGTAGGAAATGACGCCTTTTAGGAGATGTTACAATTTTTTTGGACAAGACAAATACTGTTAACGGCCATGTGCTCATTTTACACCCGAGTACGGTGAGAGAACGTGAATAAAGAGACTAATTATGCAAGTTTTACAAAATGAAATTTACATTCAACAAAATAGAATCAAACAATGAAACTTATAATATAGATACTCATTAAAAAGAAAATGCCTAGGATAAAAATTTATGGAAAAGATAAGTCTTTAGATTTTTCTTTAAATTTTCTACGCTGCCCTCGAGCCTTACTTACAAAAACCGTCGAAAACAATGAACAACGTGTAACTTGCTATTTTTCTGTTACAAGTCAGTATTTGAATCATATTTTCCTATTCAACTCAGATAATGTGGACATTTCGGGTTTCCCCTTATCAAGAAAACAGGATGAATGAAACACTGCAGACGAATGAGATAATAATATCTGATACTGGCGTTGTTGAAGTGATTCACCTAACACCGCTGTTATCACATATTATCTCATACGTCTGTCGCCTGTAGTGTTTCATTTATCCTGTTTTGTTGATAAAGGAGAAACCCGAAACTTCCACATTATGTATTCTGGTTTATCAAATTGAAGCTTACATTCAATTTCACATTGTTATTTATTTCTTTGAGCTTCAAGCAGCAACATTTACACTATTTAACCCAGAGGAAACAAAAAAAGTAGTCCTTCAGAGTTTATCCCGGTTTCTATAGCGTGAAACGGACAATAGCGATTGCTTACTACCTTTTAGGTAGGGCGCTATTCAATCGCAAAGTACTTTCCGCCAGATCAAACAGACCCAGATACCTAATCACTGCTGTGTGGACAAGAGGTGTCAGAAAAAAAAATCATGACTTTATCCGGGATCGATCTCGGTCCCTATGCGTATAAAGTGAGAACTCTCCCAGCTGAACTATCGGGATCTCCCTCCCCCCCCCCCTTCCCCCAAGCCAACTCAGAGAAGCTGTTAAAAAGCTATAAAGAACTGAACAAGTGTGTATGAAAGGTGCCAGACAAAGCAAGAAAGAAAAATACAAGTAAAAAATCATCTAAAAAAATCAGTCGACCTCGACTGGGGATCGAACCTCAGACCGTTCAGTCACCATAGTGATGTAATAGTAGCACGTCTGACCAGAAGGTAACCAGAAGGTCTGAGGTTCGATCTTCAGTCAACATATTTATTGGGATGTTTTTTTTCTTGTATTTTTCTTTCTTGCTTTGTCTGGCATCTTTCGTACCCACTTGTTCAGTTCTTTATCTTACACCGACACCGGTGCCTGCTCCTTAATTTCTTAAAAAAAACATCCACAGTTTGTCAAAATATATAAATTAAAACAAAAATTGTGCTTTTATATAGAGCAATATCCACGTGCTCAAAGCGCTTTACAAGGGGTCCCTGGCCAACAGCAACACTTAACGGAACACGACACTGTTAGGCGATATTGCAGGGTTTTTTTTTTCGGACAGAGACAACGCTGTTAACGTCGAGGTACTCATTTTACACCTGAGGACTCAACTATGCGTCGAG
>NC_088360.1:108325511-108350511 GCF_034508935.2 Berghia stephanieae
CGTTCGTCTCATTGAGAAATGAAAAACGATATATAAATCAAGAACATCGACCGGAAAACAAGGAAATTATCATAAAATTATAAAATTTGAGAAAGCTGTTTTCAAAATCAAATCTATTACAAAAAAGGTTATTTCTATGATAATAATAATAATTATTATTATATTAATAATAATAATAATAATAATAATAATAAAATAATAATAATAATATTAATAATAATAATGATAATAATATTAGCAATAACACTAATAATAACAACGATGATGGCAATTATAATAATGATGATGATGATAATGATGTTGATGATGATGATGATTATGAGGGTGATGATGGTGATGATGATAATAATGATGCTGCTGATGATGATGATGATGAGGGTGATGATGGTGGTGATAATAATAATGATGATGCTGTTGCTGTTGCTGTTGCTTCTGCTGCTGCTGCTGCTGCTGATGATGATGATGATGATGATTGATGATGAGGGTGATGATGATGATAATAATAATGATGATGATGATAATAATAATGATAATAATAATAATAATAATAATAATAATAATAATAAAATAATAATAATGATTATGGTGATGATAATAATGATGATGATAATGATGATAATGATATCAATAAAATACATACTCACTATTCGGATGACTACCCATTGTAAAATCTTATATTTTTGTATCCAAGCATGTATAACTTAACTTAAATTATCATTATGTTAATTTCCATACAGAGTCAATTAAGTATATCAGAACGTTTCTTAAATTATTCACTGCACACCATATCTACTTTGTTAACACAATAAACACAGATATCTAGTATCTACCCAACAAATATGTCCTTCGGATCACCACTCTACCACACTAACGATGAATGATGGCGATTCTGATAGGAGACGAATATCTACCTGTTTTCATTTAACTACGATAATAACAGTTATAGGTCGAAAGTAGATAGAAAGCAAGGGGGGAATCAGGCAAACACACACACACACACACACACACCCACACACACCCACACACACACACACAAACACACTTAATGTGGATACATACCCCACTCAATGTACCATGCCCTCTTAATCTTACCTTTGGAAAAGAAATTGATATGTATTGCATTGCATTGCTGCTATTTGCCCGGAGCTCAGATAGATACCCTTTGTACTTTGCTAAACAGAGAGTTTCAATTTTTATCTCTGCTGTATAGAAGGAACGAAATTGACGTCACTCGGCTATTTGTTATTGTTTTAAGCCAGCCGTTTTTATGAGTAGTTTCCACTAAATAGTATTAATCAGACAATAGATGGTATGAAGTTGACGTCAGTCAAGTCTTTGTTTTGCTTTTTGCCATCCGCGTTTATGAGTAAATCTCACTATAATGTACTAACCAGACTATAAACGTTCAAGGTTACACAGTTTTGTGTTTCGTTTCGTTATATTTCCGGATGGCAATGTTGTGAGCTTCTTAATCAAGCACATACTATCTCTAAACGTTCAAGGTGACACAATTTTTGTGTGTTGTTACGTTATATCCGGCTGACGCATGTTTTGAATTTTTTTATTTTTGCTAAGCGAACAGCATTAATACAGACAATTTCAACTTTTACCTAACCTCTGACTTACACCGCATAGTCTGAAAAACAAAACAAAACACGTATTTAAAATTTTGACCAGAAAACTCGTCCTTCAAATATCGATTGATGAAAATGACCCTAACATCTTAGAAGAAACTTTCAAATGTGTGACTTGTCAAAGTCCGAGATTTGCGAGTTTTTGCCAAAATGAGGGTCATGGAAAGCGATCGACAATGGGGATGATTTATATGAACTTTTCATGTGCTCGAGGTCATTAGTCACATTGCAAAATGTGCTCAAAGTGACCTACTTAGTGAAAAGTGTTCACACCTTTTAAATATCTAACATCACGATTGGTCATTTTATTCAGCTTGACACATGGGTATGTTTCCAACTTGTGTAAACAAAGCAGCGTGTTTTCATTTGTTAAGATATATCCAATCGTTTGAGAGCAACAAATCATGTGATTGATGACCTGGCTGGACGAAAAGATGAATATAGATCGCTCCCATTGAAGGACGAGTAATCTGGCCAAAATTTTAAAACGTCTTTTTCAGAGTACGGGCATTACAGAGGGTGTGTTGTGGTACCGTAGCCATCGTTATGTTATAGCCTGATACTGAAATCCAAACAGACTGGCAGTTTGACGTCAATATTTGGTTTTTGCACCGTCTAGTGAGTTGTCGTTAGAAGAGCTCATGGAAACAAGTTATTTCATTGGCTGAACTATTGAATACAACTCACGACTTGTTTTCTTTTGTGGCAAAAGACTGGCATTTTGACGTCATTTTTTGGCCAGTATCAGGTATCACTTTACGAAGGCCACGGTGGTACTCTGATCATAATAATATAGATAGAACGAAGATGACGTCACACAGGCCTTTGTTATTGTTTTTGCCATCCGCGTTTGTGAGTTGTTCTCACTAAACTATATTAACCAGACTATAAAATTTCATGAATACACATAGTTTTGTGTGTTGGTCCGTTATACTTCCGGATGGCAATGTTATGAGGTTCTTAGCCCAGCGCATTCTATCTATATCAACAGACTTCAAAGAGACCTCATCATGACCATGGTAAAATTAATAAGAGTTTGAAGTGTCTAATTAAAATAGTATAGATAGTATGCGCTTGGCTAAGAAGCTCATAACATTGCCATCCGGAAGTATAACGGACCAACACACAAAACTGTGTGTATCCATGAACGTTTATAGTCAGGTAAATACCGTTCAGTGAGCATTACTTATAAACGCGGATGGCAAAAAACAATAACAAAGACCTGAGTGACGTCATCTTCGAACTATCTATAAATTATTCAACAAAGAGGTCGACACATGTTTTTGAGTGCCGTTTCGGAAAAGCAATATTTTGTCCGGCTATGTGGTCTAGTGGTATGACACTCGCTTTCGGATCGGAATGTCCTGGGTTCGAGCCTTGCTCGACGCGTAGTTGAGTCTTTGGAAAAGTCTCTTTACTCACATTCTCTCGCCGTACTCAGGTGTAAAATGAGTACCTCGACGTTAACAGCGGTGTCTCTGTCCGAAAAAAACCCACTCCAATATCGCCTAACAGTGTCATGTCCCGTTGAGTGTTGCTGTTGGTCAGGGACCCCTTGTAAACAATGACAGTGATTGGTAAGCAAGCTACATAGGTTTTACTATCGATGGTATGTGTGTAAGTAAGATACCAACTGTTCTATCGTTTGATGAATAAAACCAACACCGAAATCTATGTGTCAACTTAAACGTTTCGGTATAATAAGATCGAGAAAATCGTGTGATGAACAGTCACGATTTGTTTTCTTTTGTGGCCAAAGACTTGTCTTTTGACGTCATTTTTTGGTCAGCGTCAGGCTATAATAAGTTTACGATGGCTATGGCCTACTCCCTAACGGGAGCGATCTATATTCATGTTTTCGTCCAACCCAGTCATCAATCACATGATTTGTTGCTGTCCAACGATTGGATGCTTCTTAACAAATGTAAACACGCTGTTTTGTTTATGAAAATTGTACACAGACCCATGTGTCATTCTGAACAAAATGGCCAATCGTGATTCTAGATATTTCAAAAGCTGTGAATACTTTTCACTCTGTGGGTAATTTTGAACACCCTTTGCAATGTGACCAAGGACCTCGAGCACATGGAAAGGTAATATAGATCATGCCCATTAGTCACTCAGAATCTAGACAATATCGCTTTCTTGGACTTGATGAACTCATATCATGTTTTGGATAAGTAACTATTCAATGTATGGAACAGGAATGTGAAGTTCAAGAATTAGAAGAATTGAGCTTTTATATAGTGCAATATCTACTAAACGTGCTCAAAGCGCTTTACAATGGGTCCCTGGCCAACAGCAACATTTAACATTTAGGACGGGACATGACGTCTGTTAGGTGATATTACAATTTTTTCGGGCAGAGACAACGCTGAAAACGGCCATTTTACACCTGAGTACGGTGAGAGAATGTGAGTAAAGAGCCTTCTCCAAGGACTCAACTATGCGCCGAGCGAGGCTCGAACCCAGGATCTTCCGATCCGAAAGCGAGTGTCATACCACAAGACCACGCAGCCGCACAGCCAAGATTCAAACCTACGAAATTTCGACCCATAAGTTAACTTACACCATTCTACGTCATTCATTTGAATGTAGACTTTCAATGAATTCAACCCTTTACCTTGCGATGAGAAAGCAATTTTAAAAAACTTAGTCAGTCTTTTTTATGATTTAAGACTTCAAAGGGTGAAAGTTTATTTCAGACATATGGCCAATATCCACCCACTGAACAAATTATATTAATAGCAATAATGAAAGAATAAGACATAATTCGTAATACTCGTTACGAGTTAAACCGTAGCCATCGTTAAGTTATAGCCTGACACTGAAACCCAAAAAGACTGGCATTTTGCCATCATTGTTTGGTTTTTGCACCGCTAGTGAGTTGTCGTTAGTAGTGCTCAAGGAAACCAGTTATTTCATTGATTGAACTATTGAATACAACTCACGATTTGTTTTCTTTTGTGGCAAAAGACTGGCACTTTGACGTCATTTTTTGGTCAGTGTCAGGCTATAACTTTACGATAGCTAAGGTTAAACACACTTATAATAACAATGCTATAAATCCGTCTTTTGCACACAGATTGGGAGCCGAAACATTTTGCTAATGACGATGAATAACACTAATAATTTATATACACAGCAGCTGTACTTTGAAACAACATCGACTGTTAAGCACGTTGTTTTACGAGTATTAGCTATTTCGTCCCTGATACAAAACAAGAACAGTTCCGCCAATGTTGTAATGTTTTTTTTCAACACATCTATCTATTTATTAAAATGTGTGTCAAGTGTCAAAGGTCAAGTGTTTCCCTTTCATCTCAATGAGGATGATCTAATGGGCATGATCTATATATAACATTTCCATGTGCTCGAGGTCATTGGTCACATTGCAAAGTGTGCTCAAAATGACCCACATAGTGAAATATGTTCACAGTTTGAGTAATATCCAACGTTACAATAGACACTTAGATAACCACGCCTCTCGGACAGTCGTCATACTGTAAACAACGGCCGTGATTGGTTGACATAGCAAATTACACATGATTTACTATCGATGGTATTTGTCTTCGTAAAATATCAATTGTTCTTCCGCGTGATCAAAAGAACAAACACAGAAAACTATAGATAGTATGCAGATGACGTCACTCAGGCCTTTGTTATTGTTTTTGCCATCCGCGTTTGTGAGTTGTTCTCACTAAACTGTATTAACCAGACTATAAAAGTTCATGGTTACACAGAGTTTGTGTGTTGGTCCGTTATACTTCCGGATGGCAATGTTGTGAACTCCTTGGCCAAGCGCATTCTATCTATATGTAAACTTATACGTTTATAGATAGAATGAAGATGACGTCACTCAGGTTTTTGTTATTGTTTTTTTTTTTTTGCCATCCAGGTTTATGAGTAATTCTCCCTAAACTTTTTTTACCAGACTATAAACGTTTAAAGTTACACATATTTTGTGTGTTGGTCCGTTATACTTCCGTGTGTGATAATTAGTCACCTATTTGGCGGTATAAAAACAATAACAATGATCCAAGAGAGGTCGATTTCATTCACATTATTGTTTATAAACAACCAATATTGTTTGTCCGAGCACTTACGCAGGTGTGTCACAAATTCCATGTTTTGATTGGTCACATATCTACTGGTTTATTGGTCATTTGGTCATTTTGCTCAGCATGACTCATGGGTATGTTTACAACTATCATAAACAA
Organism: Berghia stephanieae; assembly: GCF_034508935.2. NCBI lineage: Eukaryota > Metazoa > Mollusca > Gastropoda > Nudibranchia > Aeolidiidae > Berghia > Berghia stephanieae. The sequence goes on from NC_088360.1 coordinate 108,331,366, forward strand.
AGCAGTGTGTTTAGGTACACGGAGGAATATCCAATCGTTGTACAACAACAAACCATGTGATCGATGACCAGGTTGGACGAAAACATGAATATGGATAGTTCGAAGATGACGTCACTCAGGCCTTTGTTATTGTTTTTGCCATCCGCGTTTGTGAGTTGTTCTCACTAAACTGTATTAACCAGACTATAAAAGTTCATGGTTACACAGAGTTTGTGTGTTGGTCCGTTATACTTCCGGATGGCAACGTTGTGAACTCCTTGGCCAAGCGCATTCTATCTATAGATCGCACCCATAGGGGAATACCTTTGTCACAGATGATATCCTTAGTTGTGTCCAATGGATAGTATGCGCTTGGCTTAGAAGCTCATAACATTGCCATCCGGAAGTACAACGGACCAACACACAAAACTGTGTGTATCCATGAACATTCATAGTCGGGTTAATACAGTTCAGTGAGCATTACTCATAAACGCGGATGGCAAAAAACAATAACAAAGACCTGAGTGACGTCATCTTCGAACTATCTATACATAGTTATGTGTTTTGGTAAGTTATATCGTACCATCGTAAACTTTTTGATTTGACTGACACTGACCACAAAATGACGTTAAATGACAAGTCTTTGGCCGCAAAAGAAAACAAATCTTGAGTTGTGCTCAATAGTTCAACCAATGGAATCATAATTTGTTTCCTTGACCACTACTAACGACAACTCACTAGACGCTGCAAAAAAAAAAAAAAAAAAAAAAAAAAACAACTAAAAAATGACGCCAAACTGTAAGTCCTGGCGTAGTCGTCGTTGACATATTTTATAGCCTGACACTAGAACCGTGGCCATCGTTAAGTTATAGCCTGACACTGAAACCCAAAAAAGACTGGCATTTTGACGTCGTTATTTGTTTTTTTTTTTTGTTTTTGCACCGCCTAATGAGTTGTCGTTAGTAGTGCTCATGGAAACAAGTGGACCCATTGGTTGAACTATTGAATATAACGCACGATTTGTTTTCTTTTGTGGCCAAAGACTGACATTTTGACGTCATGTTTTGGTCAGTGTCAGGCTATAGATAGAATGAAGATGACGTCACTCAAGCCTTTGTTATTGTATTTTGTCATCCGCGTTTGTGAGTGATTCTCACTAAACTGTATTAACCAGACTATAAAAGTTCATGGTTACACATAACTTTGTGTGTTGGTCCGTTATACTTCCGGATGGCAATGTTATGAGCTTCTTAGCCAAGCGCATACTATCTATACGTTTACGATGGCTACGGTTAGACTATATCGGCAATGTCTCCCAATAACATTTCAGTCATAATCGCATTGTTAAGATATAGATAGTTCGAAGTTGACGTCATTCAGGTCTTTGTTATTGTTTTTTGCCATCCGCGTTTATGAGAAATGCTCACTAAACTGTATTAACCTGACTATAAACGTTCATGGATACACACAGTTTTGTGTGTTCGTGCGTTATACTTCCGGATGGCAACGTTGTGAGCTCCTCAGCCAAGCGCATACTATCTATACTTTTTGACTGTTGATAAAGTACAGCAGAATGTTGACTGTTTTAACAACAACAAGTCCAAGAATGTGTTGGTTGATTTTACTTACATTCGACTTTAACAACAATAACAACAATATCAATCAACAACAACAACAACAACAAACAACAACAACAACAACACAACAACAACAACAACAACAACAACGACAACAACGACAACAGCCAAGTCCATCATTTGTTGATTCTTTATACTTACAACCTGTTATAACAATAACATCAACAACAACAATAACAACAACATTAATAACTACAATAACAACAACTGTAGGAACAACATTGATAACAATAATAATAACAACAATAACAACAACAGAAACAACAACAATCAAGAACAACAACAACTGCGAAGTCCATCATTTGTTGATTCTTTAAACTTACAACCTGTTTTAACAACAACAAAAACAACAACAACAACAACAATAACAACAACAATAGCAGCAACAACAACAAAAACAACAATAACAATAACGAAAATAACAAGTATAAGTCCATCATATGTTGATTCTTTATACTTGTAACCAGAGTTTTGGTAACAACAACAACAACAACAACAACAACAACAACAACATTAACAGCAACAACTACAGCAACAGGAACAACATCAGATATAAGTATTAGAATGATCATAACATGTGATTTTCCCCCGGAATGCAAGTTCTAAATAGAGGCATTTAAATATAAACAAGAAGTGGACTATAATATGCTAAGTTTCCCTGATAAAACTAAACGTGAAAAAAAGTTAAACAGTACTCTTCCTTTTCTCTCTCTCTCTCTCTCTCTCTCTCTCTCTCTCTCTCTCTTCCCCACTTTCTCTTTCTTATACTTTATCTCTCTCTATATATAACACACACACACACACACACACACACACATATATATACACGACGCACACACTCTCTCTCTCTCTCTCTCCCTATCTCTCTCACTATCTCTATATCTTTTTCTCTATTTCTCACTTTCTCTCACACATTATTCTCTCACAACTCTCTTTCTAGCTCTCTCTCTCTCTCTCGCTCTCACACAATACTCTTTCATACACACTCTCTCGCTCGCTCTCTCTCTATCTATCCCAATCTCTTTCTCTCTCTCTCTCTCTATCTCTCTCTCTCTAAATTCCACGAAACCATCTGCTATGCAAAAGCAGGTGTAGGAGTTTACGTTGTCCGATATAAACAAGCCACTAAAACCCTGCACAACCACCGACCTGATGGAGATCAATTTTTCTAGGCCATCTGTGTATACAAGCATCTCAAGCATTCCGATGGAATCTGATGCATTTGAGCTTGATTCCCATTCTCTCTAATCTTTTCGCTCGATAAAGATGCGACTGGTAGTTCTAAACACATCAAATTCATAAAACCAAAACCAATACTCTTCAACAGTCGTGACGTCACTTCCCTCGTAATGACGAATGGTAACTTAGTAACTGGCTATAAACTATCGGAACAATGGCGGACGCCCTTATGAAATATTTCTCCGACGATTGTTTGTTTGTTTGTTGCTTTAGGTCTCTTCCAACACAATTGAGGTTATATGAGAGACCGCTGAAACAAAAAAAAAACAAGCAATCTAACAAAAATAGTACAAATGTAAATCAAAATCATAACCTAAAGATATCATAAGCTAAATTATAAATAACCAAGAACAAACAGGCAGAAGATTTACATAAAAAAAATATCCCCCGTCAAAAATACAATCACAAACCAAAGAAGCAGGATAGGCTAGTAAAGAGAAGAAGAAACGACATCACTATCGGATCGTACACCCATGCGAACATCATAGGTATATGATTCAAGGGTGATGCTCCCATCCAACCACCCGCATTTCTCCGACGAGCATAAAAATGTATCAAGAGGACAAAAACATTATAAATATGATCATAAGACAATTGAAAAGTTCTAGCCAGCATGAAGAATAATAAGTACCGATTTTCTTTGTTTAGAACCACGATGGCCGCCGTTGACTATTGAATCCAATTAAAATCATACAAGATTTATTTAGGATTGCTTAAAACTCAGATGTCTCTCCCATCAACGCACTCCCTCCAAAAGAAAACAAAACAAAATAAAACAAAGAAAACCCAACCCACAACAACTCACTCCCCCCCCCTCCTAAATCATACCAAAAAAATGAGCTACTGAGTATAGATAGTACGCGCTTGGCTAAGAAACTCATAACATTGCCATCCGGAAGTATAACGGAACAACACACAAAACTGTGTGTAACCATGAACGTTTATAGTCAGGTTAATACAGTTTAGTGAGAATCACTCACAAACAAGGATGACAAAATACAATAACAAAGTAGCAATGACTATGAAAAATGTTTTTTTTCTCTTTTTGAGGAACATTTTTTGTCTGAAATCAAAGCCCTATCTCCACTGAGTAAAAATGTTTTTGAATTTTGAAAATCCATTCATAAATAAACAAGTTATGCAGTTTCAAAGGTGTCATTTATTTGGATGACCCGCAAAGAGGAAAAAAAACGCGAAAATATGGGACGCTTTTTCGGCATTTTTTTCGACCTTTGGTTGTATCTTGCTTAATAAGTGGATTAAAAGATTGAAATTTGGCAATTTTTTGGCAAATTTAATAGAGAAAATGATGAAAACATTAGAAGAGTTCTAACTTATACCATTTTAAAGCTGGATGGTATATAACACACACACACACACACACACACACAGAGAGAGAGAGAGAGAGAGAGAGAGAGAGAGAGAGAGAGAGAGAGAGAGATTAGTATAACACACACACACACACACACACAAACATATTAAGAAGTGAGTGTATAACACAGACAGAGAGAGAGAGAGAGAGAGAGAGAGAGAGAGAGAGAGGGGGGGGGGGGGGGGGAGAGATTGCGTACATAAACGAAAGAAATATAGAAGGAAAAGAGAAATTGGACAAGGGGACAAAGGTTACTGATGGAACGTGACTTGGAACACAATAATTAAACCCATGCTGAGATTGTAGATCATATTGCAATGGAAAACTTTTAACATTATAATTTCTTAAATTCTTGTAAATTAAACTGTCAAATTATCACCTGTTTATTGAACTCACACGCAATGGCAGACGATAAACACCTCTCTGCCAGTGAGACCGCGCAGACATTTTGACTAGTCATGAACTTTAAAACGAGGTCAACCAATCAGAAAGCGCTTTGCCACGAACACTGTGATTCGGGCTGTAGGGGGCAAAATCGCTTTGTCTTTTACGAATGAAGAGCAAATTAGGATGGTGTTTTGTAAAATATGGGAAAAGTACTCGTCATATTCATATGAAATTTTACAACCAAAAAGAAGAAATATTCATGTATTACCTTGTCAGCGACAAAACCTACACGCCCGGTAGTTTTAGAAATATTTTACTCCAAAGAGTAAAAATCTATTTTTAACGGTCTTCTGGTAATCGCACGAGTTTTGTCGCTTGACATAATCTAAAATGACCTTTTTTCTAACTGTGTGCCAACTTTCAGTCACATTCATCGATAAACAGCGTCGTAATTAATTTTTTAAAATAGCATATACGAAACGGCTTCGTCCCATATTTTGTCGCGAATTTGAGCACTTCGTGAGCGAAAAAGAGGCCCAAAGATTTGTGCGGGATAGTCATTGCTAAACAAAGGCTTGAGTGACGTCATCTTCGAACTATCTATACAAAAAATGCAACTTTATGACTAGGAGAGAAATTTCACATTGTAAACAAAATCCAACACTCCACACTAAACAGAGAGAAAGAACTTTTCAATACATGCCCACGCAGGAGGAAATTCTTACTATCCACAATCTATTGAGATATCTATAATCTCAAACACCCCCCTAACACACACACCACACACACACACACACACACTCCACACAAACACACACACAATGTGCAACAAAACAACATCGGAAACACACAAAACAATAATCAGCGCCAACTGAACATAACAGCATTCCTCCCTGACACAACTTCACAGCAAAACCCGCAGAAGAATCCATCTATATACCAGCGGATGGGGGGGGGGGGGGAACTATCGCCTCAAACGGGTATAATAATAATAATAATAATAATAATAATAATAATAATAATAATAATAATAATAATAATAATAATAATAATAATAAAAGTAATAATAATAATAATAATAATAATAATAATAATAATAATAATAATAATAATAATAATAATAATAATAATAATAATAATAATAATAATAATAGAAACGGGGGTCTGAAGAATAAAAACTACCGATTTTCTTTAATTAGAACCACGATGGCCGCCGTTGCTGGGCGACGTGACATCAGACTATTGAATCCAATTATGCGCCCCTCTACTCTTGAGACTGGTATAATTCGCGAGGTTTGTTAACCAGTCGAACGCGAACGTTTTATCTCGGAATTAAAATTTATTTCTGTTTCTACCTACCAATAAAGTGAAAGATCATACGTAGTTTCTTTATTTTTGTTCTTAGAGAACCCTTTGGATGGTCCGTTATATTTCTGGATGGCGATGTTGTGAGTTTCATAGCCAAGCGCACAGCATCTGAAAGAACTTTTCGATACATGACCCCACAGGAGGAATTTTTTTCCTATCCACAAACCAATACACACCCCAGTGACACATCTATAGATAAAATGAAGTTGACGCCATTCGGGGCTTTGTTATTGTTTTTTGCCATCCACGTTTATGATTATTTCTCACTTAATATATATATATATATATATATATATATATATATATATATATGTATTATCCAGACTATAAACGTTCAAGGTTACACAGAGTTTTGTGTGTTGGTCCGTTATACTTCCGGAGGGCAATGTTGTGAGCGTCTTAGTCAAGCGCATGCTATCTATAACTTCAGGCCCCCCCCCCCCAACATCACCATCACAGCACACACACACACACACACACACACACACACACACACACACACTCACACATACACACACATATACACACAAACATGCGCACCAAACCTAACATCCAGAAACACACCAAATAATAATCAACGCCAACTGGACAGAACGGCATACCTCCCTGAAAAACCCATCTATCTACAAGCGGATGAAAGCATCAGCGATGGAAGAGGGAAAAAAACCCAAAAGAGGTGAGAATACTAAATAATTCACGCTCCAAAGAAACTGTCGAACACTCTATGTGATTCAAGCTAATGGGAGCGATCTATATTCATGTTTTCGTCCAACCAATCAATCACATGATTTGTTGCTGTCCAACGATTGAACATTTCTTCAGAGATTTAAACACGCTGCTTTGTTTATGAAAGTTGTAAACACACCCATGTGTCAAGCTGAACAAAATGACCAATCGTGATGTTAGATATTTCAAAAGCTGCGAACACTTTTCACTATGTGGGTCATTTTGAGCACATTTTGCTATGTGACCAATGACCTCGAGCACATGGAAAGGGAATATAGATCATGCCTATTCCTCTCAGCCATATATATATATATACGTGATCGATGAATTGGACGAAAATCTGAATTTTGGTCGCTCTCATTATAATTTATTTTTAGAATCATCATTCAACATCTGGGACAGTATTAGGCATTAACGTTTAATCACAGGACGAATTAATTAATTCGATTCTTGTTTATTCACAATACTATGGTTATGTTGGTTTTGTTAATTAGTGGATAATTATGTTTAATTGGTGCTCTGTTTTGGCAGACTTCCGAAAATGTACTTTGGATCTTGATTCTTAAATCTTTTATCCATTCGTTTGAATCGCTTAACCGGAGACTGAAATGATAATATTGAGACTATCTAGAAACGAAGGGATGCCTGCCATATTATGTGGGTTTTTTAACGTCTAGTCGGTAAACATTGTATTAAAGAGTTGATAGTATGTGTTTAAGTAAAAATACTTAACGTTTCTACCCGCCATATCAATCGGGCAAATACACACACACACAAACACACACACACACACACACACCAACACACACACACACACACACACGAGTAGTCCTTCAGAGCCATTACGCCGGTAGAGCCGGTTAATCCAGGTCTTAGAGCGTAAAACGGAAAATAGAAATTTCTCATTACCCTCTAGACAGGACGCTAGTCAAGTAATTTTTCTCCAGCTTATCTAACAGACTCGCCTACTCAATCACTGCTGGATGGTCACGGGGCTCAGGAACAAATACCGACTTCACCCGGAATCGATCTCGGATCCTTTGCGTCGGAAGCCAGTGCTCTACTGACTGAGCTATCAGTAAACCAAGAAAAACAAAAAAACTATCATATGTAAAGATAGAGTTATAGCGCTATATACTTGCGATTAAAAGAAAGTATACACATTTAAAATCGTCGTTACTTTTTTATCGGTTGGCGTGGGCTAATGATTTTCCTCTGAGTTGTTTACCATTAGCCTTTCTGTGTACCGATAGTCGATGTTTTTGTTTTTGACCTGGAATTCGCTCACCACGTCGCCACGTGCTAAAATAACCCTTTAGCCCCTTACTGTGGACAGGAAGTGTGTATATTAATATTTTTTTTTTGTCATCCGTGAATTCTTGAACTATTTTCAAGGCAGGAAAGCATAATACAAAACACCATCCAATAATCTACGCGGTGCCACGACTTAGTTAAGAAGAACGTGCACGTGCCATTGGTCATCATCAAACTGGACAGTCTGTGACCAATGTTGCAAGAATGTTTAATATCACAAGGAGAACCTTATATTCCTTAGTGGATCGATTTGAAATAACTCCTGTGAGCGAGCGAAATCTAACTGGCAGACCACGGGTAACAACACAAGGTGAGTACCGTTTTATACGCACCCTACATCTACGGGATTGTTTTAGGACGGCGACTGAAACTGCGCTAGAGTTCCCAGGTACACGAATTAGTCGACGCACTGTTCGTTGCAGACTTAGAGAGCATGACATTATCGCAAACATCCGTTGATGTGACAACTTCTTAGAGCACATCACCGGCTGGCCCGTCTTCAGTGGGCCCGTACTCATCTGCGCTGGACAATGCATGCGTGGTCATTTGTTCTCTTCTGGCTGGCCCGTCTTCAGTTGGCTAGTGCTCATCTGTGCTGGACAATGCATGCGTGGTCATTAGTTCTCTTCCCAAATGAATCACGCTTTGTCATTGGAAGAAATGACGGTAGATTACGTTGTTACCGAAGATCACACGAGTGATTTCACGATTCTTGTGTCTTGGAATCCTAAAACATAGGATATGGACAAGTGATGGTGCGGGGTGGAATAAGCAGAGACTATAGGACACCTCTAGTCCAAGGAAATGCACCCCTAACCGGTGCAAGGTACATCCAGCACATTTTACAACCCCATGTTATTCCATTTTTTCATGACCATCCTAAATTTTCACTTCAACACGACAATGCACCATCCCACCGAGCTATTGTAACAAGGGATTTTATAGCAGAAAATAATGTGAACGTTATCAGTCTGTGGCCTGCAATATCCCCCGATTTAAATCCGATAGAACATATGTGGAATATAATCGGCCGCCAAGTTCGTTCATTAGACCCGCAAAATGAACAACAACTGTTCCACGCCATAAGAACAGCTTGGGATAACATTCCTCAACACCAACTGGCCAGATTGACCAATTCCATGCATAGGAGATGCAATGCTGTGATTGGAGCGAACGGGGGACATTCTCGTTACTGATTGAATTAAATTCACCTTCACTTCAAATGAAATGAACGCAAGTAATTTTATTAAAATGTCGTTTGTCAAAATTATAGTGTATGTTTTGACTTGTTACTTCCCTTTTTGAAGATCATGTTTTAAAAACTCTATGTTGCATACAAGATCAACCATTTACGTTACAAATTCTAACAAAATGTAAGATAAATGATAGTACTATGATTACACATAGGTTTTAAATAAACCACAACAATATTTCATATCAATTCTGTAGGTAAAACAAGTGTATACTTTCTTTTGATCACTAGTATATACGTTTTCAGCATTATTATTACCTGAGTGGCGTCAACTTCGTTCTATCTATAGTTTGTAAGAGAGAATTTAGTGAGAAATAATCACCTATCTGAAGCTAAAAAGCTGTGACAACCTGAGCCAAATTTAAGTTATATTACAAATAAATATGAAGAGCGAGAGTGTGTTCCCTGAGCTATAGATAGAATGAAGTTGACGTCACTCTGGTCTTTGTTATTGTTTTTTGCCATCCACGTTTATGAGTAATTCTCACCAAACTGTATTATCCAGACTATAAAAGTTCATGGTTACACAGAGATTTGAGTGTCGGTCCGTTATACTTCCAGATGGCAATGTTCTGAGCTTCTTAGCCAAGCGCATACTATCTATACAGTTAAGTGATAATTAATTACTCATAAACGTGGATGACAAAAATAATAACAAAGACCCGAGTGACGTCAACGTCATTCTATCTATAAAGAAAAAAATCAAAAAAGAACAAAAATGAAAACTACCCCCACCCTACCATAAAAAACACAAAAAGGGCACACACTCAGACACAACCAACAACAAACTCCCAACAAAAGCGCCCGCCCCCCCCCCCCCCCCCCCTCCTTCCCCCTTTACTGTTCGAAGCAAAACGTGGCATTAGAGAACTTGTTATTTACACTTCGTGAGCGATATTATAAACTCATCGATTTTTCATTTGTTTCGGTCCCTCCGCCATTGATTTGTATGATTAACCCGTTTCCATCTTCACCCTGGAGGTACATTTGTAACCTGCCATCTCAGATCGGTACAATGGTGTCCTGTGTGCTTTTCGGATTATGCGACCAGTTTAGACTCTTGCGCATATCACTGGCGCTTCCAGTCCTCTTGTAGTTGCAACAAACAGACCTGCTACACGCTTTGTGTTGAACTTTCTCGAGCCGTTCCACCTGCTTTTTACTATTGGGGTCCCAAACGCATGCACTACAATCTAAAATTGGCCGTGTGAAAATTTTGCAGCCAGTTTTTCTGAAATTCCGTGGACAACTTTGTATATTTCGTCGAAAAGAACCAAAGTTTTGTATTGGCCTTTTTACAAACTTCATCGATGTGGTGCTGTCAAGACATTTTGCTATCAAGAAGTAATCCAAGATATTCAGATTTGAACGTTGTCTCCAATTTTTTCTTCGTATATATAATAATATGAACTGATTATTACCTTTTTGTTCGTGATACAAATTAGCTGGTATTTATTCGGGTAGAATTTCATTGTCCATTCTTTCTTCCAGGAATGCAGCCTGTCTAGGCCTCCTTGTAGTATATTGCAATCTTTTGATATTTTGGTGCCCTTTAAAGAAGGCTAAAATCTGTAAAATGTTGATTTCTTTTTCCTTTTGATACTTTGCTCGGCATATCATTAATGTATATAATAAATAAACAAAATAGAAGTGGGCCTAAAATTGCTCCATGAGGTACACCTATTCGGAGTCAATCATGTACAAGCTATATTATTTGGTGAGTTCAAAGGAAGAGCTTAAAGCACGACCTCCTCAAGATTTTAGCCTAACACCAAAATACTTGCTCATGAAAGGTGTATAGGAAAAAAACGATATGGGGATATAACCCTTTTATAAAACCCAACAAAACTTTAACGCTATCTTTGGTCAAACAATAGTCATTCTGGCTCATTAAATGTTATTTAACCCGGAGTTCCACACATGCTTTGAAAGGCAAATGGTTCATTCCTTCCCTGGGGACAAGCCGATATTATGCCTTTTGACAAAACATTAAGAGCTCTTATTAAGCAATCGATGCATTGCGTTTAGCCAAAAGGTTCACAACGTGTGCCAGACGGAAATATCATTCTAACTTCCAAAACTATGTGTAACCTTATAGATAGTATGCTAAGAAGCTAAGAAGCTCACAACATTGCCATCCGGAAGTATAACGGACCAACACATAAAACAATGTAACTTTGAACGTTTATAGCCTGGTTAATATAATTTAGTGAGAATTACTCATAAATATGGATGGCAAAAAACAATAACAAAGACCCGAGTCACCTCAACGTCGCTCTATCTATGGTGTGATAGAATTTAGTGAAAACTACTCATAAGAATGGCTGGCTAAAAACAATAACAATGAGTGACGCCATTTTCTATCCATATTAAATAGGGGAATAAGACAATAAGGGAGGTAATTATATTACTACTCAAATATTTGAGTGAAAATCGATTTAAAGAAAAATGGCAGCTCGCGAATTATGTTCAGTGTGGAATTTTTAAACATTATAAAAGTTTACAATTGATTTTACAGGTAGAATGTTTCCATACAATAAATGTGGATGACCGTATTTCTCTTTCATCGATTTATTGCTAACACACCGATCTCCTTGGGATACCTACCCACTCTGAAAAATACACGTGACCAGAAAACTTAAAATATTGATTAATCGACATGACCCTCATTATGTCAGTCATTTTGAAACCTGGGACTTCCTTGAAGGGAGACACAGAAACAGAGATAGATAGATAGATAAATAGATAGATAGATAGATGGTTAGATAGATAGATGGAGGGATAGATAGATAGAAAGATATATAGATAGGTAGATAGATAGGTAGATAGATAAATAGATAGGTAGATAGATAAATAGATATATAGATAGATAGATAGGAAGATGGACAGATAGTTAGATAGATAGGAAGATGGACAGATAGTTAGATAGGTAGAAAGATAGATAGATAGAGAGATAGAAAGATAGATAGTTAGATAGATAGAGAGATATGTAGATTGATAGATAGAGTGTGTGTGTGTGTGTATGTGTGTGTGTTTGTGTGTGTGTGAGAGAGAGGGTGGGGGAAAAGGAGAGAGAGAGAGAGAGAGAGAGAGAGAGAGAGAGAGAGAGAGAGAGAGAGAGAGGGGAGGGGGGTTAGAAAATGAGGGAGAGTATATATATACATACACATACACATGCAAACACACACATACACGCATATATATTACACATCGTCTTACAACGGTATTATGTCGGAACGAACCAGATGCTTAAAAGGTGAATTTAATGTTAAAACTGGTCAAAAATATAAATTGTTGGCATTAGCACCCTGAAATGTTTTAAGCGAACGTTTAAAAATAGACAAAGATTCTTTTTCACGAATGCTCTGTGGTAAGGCGTTCCAAATAGAGGGTCCGAAATGAGAAAAGGATCTCATTCTAGCATTTTTGCATATTCAAGGGACGTTTGGTGGAATCACTGGCCGATTGTAATGGGCGGGGTAATAGCTTTAAATTAGAAGGTAGGAAAATGCAGTACTTTCAAGACAACGATACACCATCAAAACACAAGATTTGAATTTTATCATTTCCTGAACAAGCAGCCAATGCAAGTCATGAAGCAGAGGTCTGGCAGAATCGCGCCTATTTTTCATGATTGCTAGTCTGACAGCACTGTTTTGGACAATCTAAAGACGTCTCAGATTATATTGGGAAAGGCCGAACACCAGAGCATTACAATAATCCAATTTCGACAGTACGAGGGACACAACCAGGTGTTTGGTTACATCCTCAGATATGAACGGTCTATTGGAAGCATTCGTTTTTGGTTGGAAAAAGAAGGATCGAACCAAATTATAAACCTGATGCTCCATCGACAGTCGGCATTTTGAGAAAACTGTCTGGTTTATCATCATCGGTATTCATAACTCGTAACGTCGCTTAAAATATAAGCCAGCATTCAAAAGATCACGGCATCGCATTTCGTAACTTTGGAGGAATTCGCGATATTCCGCACGGGACTCGGAACGGACTATCTATAGTCACTGGAATTTTTGGTGCCGTGTGGTTGACAAAATTATGAGCGCGTGTTATGGCACGTGTTGGGGTCTATTACTATTTCAGTGGAATTCTATAGAACATGCAAAATTAATAAAATAAAGATAATTTCCCTTAGGGGTAATTTGTCGGTGGGCTTTAATCCAAAGATTGGCTGGAATAACCCAGGCGTTAGCCACAGTGCAGCACCGCAAAGTGAGCTAGGGCGAGGATTTGAACCAAAGACTCTGAGCCAGGCCATAATCTTCATACACTGGCAATAAATGGCATCACAATAAAAGACGACGATCACCAAACGAAAGTGAAAGGTGAGTAAGTTGTTAGAATGCCTGAGTTATTGATTACAACTCACCATTAACTTGATCCCGTGATCATAGTCTTCTTAAGTGACGAATGTTTTTGGTTAGTATCAGGCTTTAAGTTAATGAAGACTATGGCCAAGCTGCTCCATGCTGCTATAGATAGTATTCGGTTGGCTAACAAACTCTCAAAATTTCTATCCCGATTATTAAGGACCATAACCCATACACTCTGGAGTCTGCGAACACAAAACACACAAAACAAAACTATGTGTAACCTTGAACGTTCATAGTCTGCTTAATACAGTTTAGTGAGAATTACTCATATAAGTGGATTGCAAAAAACAAAAACAAAAAAAACAAAAACAAAACAAACAATAGCAAAAAAAAAAAAAAAAACAATAACAAAAACCTGGGTGACGTCAACTTTGTTCTATTTATAGATAGTATTCGCTTGGCTAAGAAGCTCACAACATTGCCATACGAAAGTATAACAGACCAACACACAAAACTATGTGTAACCATGAACGTTTACAGTCTGTATCATTCAGTTTAGTGAGAAGTACTCATAAATGCGGATGGCAAAAACCAATAACAAAGAGCTGAGTGACGTCATCTTCGTTCTACCTACAGAAACAGATGAAATGTTGATGAGTTCTGGTCGGCAAATCGTGAACTCTGACTATTGACGTTAATACATAATGATGATAATTTTACAATGCAACCCAAAGAGCTCGTATAGATAGTATGCACTTGGCTCAGGAGCTCACAACATTGCCACCCGGAAGTATAACGGACCAACACACAAAACTGTGTGTAACCTTGAACGTTTATAGTCTGGTGAATAAAGTTTAGTGAGTATTACTCATAAACGCGGATGGCAAAAAAAAAACAATAACAAAGACCAGAGTGACGTCATCTTCGTTCTATCTATAAAGTGGTCAACGGAAATGGAGAGTTAAACTGACGATATTAATTACTTGCTACCCTTTGGGTCACACTGTATCTCAAGCTAGGGATTTTTTATTTAAGTTTTTATATCACAATCCGAATTTTACAGTTTTTTTTAAAACTGGCACTCTTGAAATATCCGCAAAGCGAATGGCCAATAATTCATTCACGTGTGTAGCAAAGTGTCTAGGTCTACCACGACTTACCCAAGGACACAATTGGTGGCCAGAGTTTCTTTTCCCGCAATTGTCATTATCTGATCATTCGTCATGTTCAGTACATCTTGAATTTGAATTGTAAAAGACCAAACACCCAACCGTGAAGCAATCACTCCATCAGTTGTTTTTATATTTGTGGTTAAGATTTTAGTACCGATGTTACAAAAACTTTTTATCGTTCTTAAAATAGAGAAATATTGTATCGACTCAGTAAAGGGTGTTCAATGAAATACATATTTTGTGACGATATATAAACAATCAGTAAAGCTAAAGCTATAAAGCCAAACAAATGTACAGAGACAGCCATAAACCATGAGTTGTAACATTCCCAAATGTTCTAACTCTGATCAAGTTGCCTTAACGGGATCTTTCATTTCAAATCGGAATTTTGTTCGCCAAAACCTAATGCTTAAAGTTGGAATTTTAAAAACGTGTATCGTTCGAAATATCCACTAAACTTGATGAATGTGCTTTATAAGGGGTCCTTAGCCCACATCAATACTTAGCATGTAGGACGAAACATGACTCCTATCAGGCGACATTATATGTTTTGTCCAACAGGGACATGGCTGCTATCAGTCAGTTATTCATTTTACACCTGAGCTTAGTAAGAGAATGTGAGTAAAGAGCCAATGACTCAACTATGCGCCTCTCATAGCGGGATTCGAACCCAGGACCTTCCGATTCGAGGCCAAGTGTCATGTTACAAGAGGGTGTAACCTGACATATAGGGTTTACTAAAAACAAAAGAAAAACAAATCAAATTTCGAAATTCTTAGCATTTTCATTTTAAAATCAATTTTCTTCATCGAGGTCATTTATTAATGTGATGCGTCACAATTTGAAAATGAGACAGGGGATGTTGTGTGGCTATGTGGTCTTGTGGTATTACACTCGCTTTCGGATCGGAAGGTCCTGGGTAGGCGCATAGTTGAGTCCTTGGAAAAGGCTCTTTGCTCACATTCTCTCACCGTACTCAGGTGTTAAATGAGTACCTGGCCTTTAACAGCGTTGTCTCTGACCGAAAAAATTATAATACCGATAGTTGATGTTTTTGTTTTCGACCTGAAATTCGTTCACCTGTCGCGCACGTGCTAAAATTACATTTTAGCACCTAACTCTGGACAGGAAGAGTGTAGATTAATTTTTATATAACTTCATTGTCTGTTCGCAGACTCCTGAGTGTATGTGTTATGGACTCATACATCGAGTTACGCTAAGAAAGAGTTGACTCCCTTTGTTATTAGCTAATTGATTTAATTGATTGCTTAATGTAATATTATTCGTTAAGTCCATTGTTTAAAATATTATTTGTCCTTACCAATATCAGAATGGCACGTTTTAAGAAGGATGCATTGTTTGTTCTCTCACATTTAATTGCTTAACCCTTCTGGGTTCAGTGATTCCACAACATTGATGTAGTGTCCCGTAACAAACACAACAGCTTCATTAATATTTCATTGCTTCAGACAACTGGGTATAATTAAACCCATAAACTGAGTTACATTGTTCTTCACTTTTGGAACAAAACAACGTCATAGCGTTCGAGTTCTTCATTTTGCTATTCACTTGTTTCAGACAACAGGGTTCAATTCAGACCATTAACTTAGTCGGCTTACTCTTTACTTTTGAAATGAAAAATGTTGTTCGTAGAACACATAACAATTATTTTGTTTATAAGTTTGAATGTGATGTGTACACCGAGAAAAGTACAAATATTTGATTTGCTAAATGTTCTCCTGACAGGGCCTGGAACAAAGAAAGAAGAAATTAAAGCGGATGGTATGTTAAGATGTACCTTGTTTTGTATCTCGAACGATCAGTGCCGAAGTGTGTCATACGAAAAAGACACAAAGACTTGTTACATACATCATGTGACCTTTACGAGTCCTGATGTCGACTTAGAGTTCGATTCGAAATACATGTCTACGGAAGTTCCAGGAAGTAAGTAATGTTTTTGTTGGTTATATCAAAGATCACTTTACTCGGATTATAAAGATTAGTTCAACAAGTTAATCTAGGTTTTTTGAGTTGTTAGTTTATTAAGAGAACATAATCTATTTGGGCTGCTATTTTAGCATGAGAACCAGCTTGAATGGGCAATTATCTTTAAAGGTATCCGAAGCTATTTGGGATACCTGCTTATATGTAAACATAATTGTTTCAGACACTAGCTTTAAAGGTTTCCAAATCTGTTTGGGTTTCCAGCTTAAAAGGTATCCAAAGTTGTTTGGTTTTCTAGATTTTAAGGTATCCAAAGTTGTTTGGGCAACTAGCGTTAAAGGTATCCAAAGTTGATTGGTTACACTCCTAGATATTTGGAACCAGGATCTCACCGTTTTTGGGTGATCTTTAGCTTTGACATTGTGATTTATCCGTGATGATTTCTATACCAGACTTAGATTTCACCTGGTTGAGAGGGTTTGTTACAGCCTGTGATTTGTGTGGAGTGAAACTGTATTATAACAAAACACTAACAATTTTGAAGTCTGTATATTATTTGATATCTGGATCTCTAGTAGTTTTAAATCAAAAAAGCCAAAAGTTCATTTTCGTAAAGTTTCGACACATAAGGACATCAATATTAAATATATTTGGATAACAACAAGAAAGGTTTTGGGGGCTAAGTAATGATAATAAGTTTTTAAAATATATACAAACAAGAATTATATACAAACTAAAACCTAGAATACCTTGTCAAGGTCTCAAAAAAGAGTGGAAATTGTTGGAATTATGTCCACATTATTTTCGTCAACTTGAGAAGGCTATCCGACTATTCTTTTCATGCAACCTCCCGGTTTTAAATGCATTTTCAATGTTACATTTCTTATAATTCTTTGAACATATTTACCAGTTAACCTCCATACTCTAGAAAGACATGTATTTTAAAAATTTGGCCAGAAAACTCGTCCTTCAAACGTTTCTCGATTTAAATGACCCTCATCTTGGTAAAAACTATCAAACTTGGGACTTCGCAAGGTTTATTTAAGCCCCCGTTTTTGACAAGATGATGGTCATTTAAATAAATCAATAATTAAATGACGAGTTTTCTAGCCAACTATTAAAATATATGTTTTTCCAGAGTACTTCAGTTACTGGTTAATATTATTGCCATTTTGTGCCGGAGCCTGAAAAGAACGAGATTTATGCACAGTATCGATTCTGATTGTCTTTTTGTCACAGCCAATGACGACGGGTTTTTAGCATTCCGAGGAACCGCTCACGTTGGCAGCAATGCGTATGATTCCTGGAACAATACAGGTCACAACGACCTAGCTACTTTGACGAGTGATACAATTGAATGTCTTACTGTAAAATTCCCGTCGTCATGCAACAAACACTTCCGGTCTTGGCGTCTGGACGACTGGAATAACATCTCAAAGGTAATAAATATTAATGTTTTCGTAATATGTTAATAGTCAGTATGTGACCCCACGCCTCAAAAAGTCAAAAAGGTTCTATGTCGGGATGACTAAGATGCTGAAAAATGAATACATTACTAAAATATCCGATATGAGTTGTGTTTATATTATGTGTTATTGAGGAGATCGGTTGCAATGTTTTAGAACGTCAAAAGGCAACATATTCTCTCATGGTACTCCGGTGTAAACTAAATACCTGGCCGTTCACAGTATCGTCTATATCGGAAAAAATTGTAATATCGCCTAACAGGTCTTATGTCTCGTTCTACTTGTTACGTTTTGCTGTTGGTCATGGACCCCTTTAAAGCCGTTTGAGCACGTTTGGTGGATATTGCGCTATATAAAAGCTCATTGTCACATTTTGATAATCATGCCTGCATGTTCCCCGATGTTACGTTTTAACGTCTATTTTTGGAAATATCAAGAGAGGTGAAGAATTTCTGTAAATCTTTTTTTTTCAGGTCAAATTTACATTCTACACCAACTCCCAGCTTGTTTTCTACGTGCCGTTTAATGCAACTGGCACCAATCATCGTTACATTTTTGTATCTATTTTTGGAAATACCAAGAGAATTGAGTCATGAAGCGAAGGGTGAAGAATTTCTGAAAATCTTTGTTTCAGGTCAAATTTACATTCTACAACAACTACCAGCTTGTTTTCTACGTGACGTTTAATGCAACTGGCACCAATCATCGCGATGAAGCATTCCAAATTCCACGGATTTTAGACTCTACTGCCAAAGAACTCGTTGGTTACAACGGGCCAATTCAAATCGACTCGACCAAGGGGTAAGACTACGTCAAAATGTGGCTTGGTCATTTCTGAACCAAAAGCGATAGTTTTTGTAAATAATTTACACAGAATATAATTGAAGAGCAATGGGAGAGACCACAGATGTCCACTTTTTTAAGTTGGAGAAATATTGATTTTAAATGTGGGACTAGTT
>NC_088360.1:108355511-108390511 GCF_034508935.2 Berghia stephanieae
GAAATTATGCAGAAGACGATGATTTTTTTTATTAATACACGGGCAGTAAGAGAATATTATTTCAGATATGATAAGGATGGGAATCCTCTGTAAGATATGAGAGCTACAACCTTGCGGAATAATTCAGTGTACATAGGAAAAGGATTGGGTTCATCAGTAATTGAAAAATTAACAAATAATATGGAATGATTATATAATAATGAAATAATATTAATAATAAAACAATATATAATAATAATAATAATAATATAATAATAAAAAATAATAAATTTAATAAAATAATTTAAAAATAATAATAATAATAATAATAATAATAATATAATAATAATAATAATAAGAAGAAGAAGAAGAAGAAGAAGAAGAAGAAGAAGAAGAAGAATATTTAAAAAATTTTTAATAAAAAAAAATAATAACAAATTTTTTTTTTAAAAGAAAAAAAAAAGGTCGTTGAATCCGAATCCGCATGTCGATTCTGCATAGAGATAAATTTGTCTATGTGTGCATTCACATTATTTGTGATGTCTTTACTTTTGTTATTATTATAAAAGCGGATGCCAACAAATTGAACGACATTGTAATATCGGATATAACGTCTCCATGTGCATCATAGGTTTTTTTTTTGGTGTTTGTTTTTGTTTTTTGTTTTCAATAAGATAACATTGGTTTATGGCTTTAATGTAACTGATAATGTTTTCATAACTATGTGTATACAAATTGTATAATCAATATACCCACCTTCAGAAACACAGGTCCAAGTATAATAATACTAATAGTAATTAATTATAGTAATAATAATAACAATAATAACAACAATAACAATAATAATACTAATAACAACAAGAGCAATAACAATAATAATAAAAACACCAAAAAAAAAATAATAATAATAACAACAACAACAATGGAAATAATAATAATGATAGAGCATATAAAATTAGTGATAAAAGTACTAAAAGGTATTATAACAGCCACGTTAGCAAAAACAGGAACAATAATATCTAATAATAATAACAATAATAACAACCACAATAACTACAACAACGATAATAACAACTACAAAAACAGTAATAATAACAATAATAATATTTGATTTTATATCAATTTTCTGAACCCGACAAAGTTAGGGAAGTACACACCAATGGGGACTTAACCTGGGACTGTGGGAGATGGATACCATTGGGAGTTGAAGCCAAACTATGGGAATGGGGTATCAGAGGAGAATGAACCTGACACTATAAGAGGTAGGCACCAATGGGGAATGAACCTGGGACTATGGGAAGAGAATATCAGTGGAAAATGAACCGCAGTCCCATGTTAACTCCGCACTGGTGTGCACTTCACTGAGTCCCAGGTTCAATCCCCATTGGTGCCCACCTCCTATAATGTCAGGTTCATTCTCCTCTGGCACACAATTCCCATAGTCCGGCTTCAATTCCCAATGGTATCATCTCCCACAGTCCCAGGTTAAGCCTCCACTGGTGTGCACTTCCCTGAGTCCCAGGTTCACTCCCCACTGGCGCCCACCTTCTATAGTGTCAGGTTCATTCTCCTCTCGTACCCAACTACAAAATCCGGCTTCAACTCCCAATGGTATTCATCTCCCTTTAGTCCCAGGTTTATTTCCCACTAATATCCTTTTGACATAGTCCCATGTTCATTCCCCACTGGCGCCCACCACCTATAGTGTCAGGTTCATTCTCCTCCGGTACCCAACTAGCATAGTCCGACTTCAATTCCCACTGGTATCCATCTCACATAGTCCCAGGCTCATTTTCCACTGATATCCTCTTCCCATAGTCCCAGGTTCACTCCCTATTGGTGTACACCTCCTTGAGTCCCAGGTTCACTCCCCACAGTTGTCTACTTGCCTTAAATTTGCCGGATATTGTCGGGTTTTGGTGGGTTTCGTAAAAAAGCACTGATTGCTTTTTTACGAAACCCGTCGAAACCCAGTCCCAGGTTCACTCCCCAATGGTGTACACTTCCCTGAGTCTCAGGTTCACTCCCCACTGCTACCTACTTCCCATAACTTTGTTGGGTTTTGTCGGGTTTTGTCGGGTTTCGGTGGGTTTCGTAAAAAAGACACACCGCTGAATATCGCTAATGGATATTTTTTTGGGGCCATATTTGATTTTAGAGATAACCATTTTTCCAACGAGAATCAAATGATTTATCCACATACGATCCGATTGATTGATTCCGGGATTATTAATTAATCCCACCATTACTTTTTGCAAATCTATATGTATTTGTTTCCCTATCTTACTGTTAATTATGCTTTCTATCTCCCGCCATACAGATTTTTACTGATTTACAATAAAAAAAGAAATGCTCAGAATAGTCTATTTCATCACAATATTGACATTTATTTGAATTTGCAACTTTCATTTTATGAAGCAATATATTGGAAGGGTAAATATTATGCATAATCTTCCATTGTAAAATCCTTAATCTTGATTCTTTTGTACAAACATAAGGTAAAATCCAATGTTTTGCTTGTAACTCTACATGTTCTATTGATCCTTCTCCTCTAACATTTTGGTATAACTCTTTTCTGGAATGATTTTGAATAATATTCTTTTTTTGAAATTTTATCAAATCTTCTGATTTCGAAACTTTTAGGCGTGATAAAGCGCTTTTGACTACACTATAAACAAGATCTATTCCATTACAATTCCCATAATATATATCTTTGAATTCCCCTATTGACAGGATACGTCTTGAATTGATGTAGATTTGTTTAACGTAAAACACTTTTTTTTGCGATTAGATTAGTTGAAAACAGTACTTTACCTTTGAATTTAATTTTATTGGTTCATCACGGTGAATTCCCATACTTTGATCTTCATGAGGAAAGTTAAGATACTCTATTAGAACATTTTCCAAAATATGTTTTTCACCAATTTTAACCCTTTGAATTGCGCACTGTTTATATCTGCTTCCAGTGTTTTTTCCCCCCAATGCGTCTAAAAAGTAATTAGATACTATTCCCAATCGCAACTGTCCTCTGAATAAAACTTTTTTCCCCAATTAATCCGAATTGATTTTTGTAAAGAAATTATGTCAATCATGTTCAGGCCTCCATTACTTCTATCGCTACACATAGTCTTTCTTTTTACTTTTTCAAAAGCTGTCCTATTTGAAATTTTCTTTTGCCACAAAAATTTAAAGAACAATCTATTTATTTCCTCTGATACAATCAACGGGATTGAAATACTCTGCATGATATATATTAACATAGAATTTCCAAAGGTTTTGATTATGTTTATTTTTCCTATCAAAGAAAGGTCCCTTTTCCCCATAACTTTAGCATTTTCTTTATGCTTTCAGTTTTATGAATCCAATTATTTTTATTTTCCGTAGCTGTCATTTTGAAACTGAATATTACTCCTAAAACGTTTAGATTATCAATAATTGGAATGTTGAACAATGAATCCTTCCTAAGGTTTTGATTTTTGTTCAATTGCATAATGAATCCTTCCTAAGGTTTTGATTTTTGTTCAATTGCATAATTTTAGATTTACTCTTATTCAAAATAAGCCCGGAGAATATCGAAAACTTATTAATTTTTTTGTAACACATGGTTTAAGTCTATTTGATCGTTTAGAAAAACAGTTGTATCGTCAGCATATTGTTTAATAATAAATCTTGTGTTATCTATTAGTTTTCCTTGAATGCTTTTCTCCTGTCTTACTTTAGATGTCATTATTTCTACTCCTAGAATAAAAATTAAAGGAGATATTGGACAACCTTGTCAAATACCTCTTTGTATATCAAAATCCCCCGATATATGTCCCCCATTTTTAACACAAACCTTCCTATTATTCAGAATGGTGATAATACAACTTTTGAAATAATTTCCGAAACCAAAGTAATCAAAAGTTTTTAATAGGAAAGTTGTTGATATTGTGTCGAACGCCTTTTTATAATCAATTGATAACATTAACGAGGATAAGTTTATTTCTATTTCATATTCTATTAAATCATCAATTTTTCTCAACATTTCTGCAATGTTTCTTCCACCAATAAATCCTTTTTGACCCTTACTAATTATATAACTTATAATTGTTTTAAGTCTATTTGCCAATGTTTTTGCCAGTATTTTATAATCAGCATTTGTTACTGTTATAGGCCTCCACTTCCCTAAATCTTCCCCATCGATAAATTGATTTTTTGGTATTAACGCTATTACCCCCTCCTTTGACTGTAACTAAGCATATTTAAAAAAATACTAAACTCAAAACAGTTGAACATCGCCGTTTTGATCTCATCCCAAAAAATTTGTAAAATTCTACTGGAATTCCATCTAGTCCTGGGGAGGATCCATTTTTCATTTTTTCCATAGCGCTCCTAATTTCATTTAACGTAATAAATCTGTAACAGAATTCTTTCTCTTCATTTTTTATTTTAGGTATAGTGATATTTTTTACATATTCATCACTCAACATTTCTATTGTTTCGTCTTCTTTCAATTCGGTGTAAAGTTCTGAATAATATTTACCAATAATTTCTGGAATTTCCAGTTCATTTGTAACATAATTATTTCATCACTTTTCAATTTATAAATTGTATTGTTTACAGCCCTGGTCTTTTCTAATGATTGAAAGAATCAATTACATTTCTCTCCCTCCTCTATCCACTAGATGCCCGCTCTTACTCTGGCCCCCATTGTTTCTTCAATTTGTTTTACTTCAATTCTTTTCCGCAATTCCAAAATTTGTGATAAAATATCGTTGTCGTTAGGGCAATATACTAATTGTTAATTTAATTTATTAAGGGCTCTTATTTCTTTATTATAAGTATCTGATTTCTTACGACATTTATGTTTGCAGTAGTCTTGAGTAAATTCCTTGATGTCTATTTTAACACATTCCCACCTGAGGTGAGGATCAAACTTTTTGTTTTCTTCTAAGCAACTTTGGATTTTTTGTTTCATTAATGTTATATATCTTAAGTCACTCAATATTGATACATTAATTTTAAATAAAGAGGGTCCTTTTTTTGAAGGATATGAACTTAAATTTTGATATAACTGCTCTATGATCAGTAAAGGCAATGCCTTTAATTTCTGCTTCTTGTAAAAAAGGTATAAGCATGTTATTTATAAAGATATAATCTAGACTTCTAGCTATCAAAGGAGACCCTCTACTCCATGTATTTTTTTCTTTTTTTTTATGTTTTATTCTCCATGTATCTGTAAAGGCTAATCTATTAATTTAATAAATCATTAAAATTTTCAACATTTTCTTTATCACGTGGATTGCCAGATATTATGTCCAACTCATTATTTACCACAGTGTTAAAGTCCCCTAAACAAATCATTGGTAAATCTAGATTTAACTCAGATTTTGAAATTAAAATCTTTCCCTAATGAGAAAAGAAATATTTTTTTCCCCTGTGTAATACATGGAACGTAAATATTAGCTAATAAAATACCTCTATCTTTGTTATTGTATGTATTTAATTTTATCAATAATACTCTGGAATCTTTGTACAGTGTATTAATTTCTACTTTATCGTTTAATTGTTTGGAAATAAGAAATAATTGTCCTTTACTTTAGGATTTCCCCGGAGATAAGATAATTTTCCCACCCCATTCTTTTTCAACTAAATTTGAATCCTTCTCCAATAAATGTGTTTCCTGTAATCCTACTATGTCTATTTTATCTTGCTTGATATTTTTTAAAAGTGCATTCCTTTTTTCCTGTTTCTTAATCCACAAACATTTAGTGAAAGGATGCTTAAATATTCTAAACCCCCATCTGAAAAAAAACCGTGCTAAAATTGTTTGGATTCATTTTGATTGAAGTATTTTTAAATTAATAATAAAAATAATATTTTATTGGCATGCTTTTACGAGAGCTAAGCCGATAAATAGAGATTGTGCTAAGTATTTAAAGCGTGGTAGACCTAATAAAACCTTTGATAAGAACGATGAATTCAATGTTATCTCTCTCTGTTTCATCCATTAAAACGTGATAACATATTTAAACAATAGGAGACATCTTCTTCCCTTCAAAAAAGAAGAAAATAAGAATTTTAAAAATACAAACAGAAGCAAAACAAAATGAAAACAGTAATAACAAAAACAAATTCAGTTATGAGTATTTAATAAAAAAAAAGAGACACGTACAATCACATTGGGTTATGAAATCCTATTTTCCAAACTTCAGTATTGAAACTAAACAGAACGGAATCAACCATACTTTTATTATTGCCTGAAGAAAGACAGCATCAGGAAAGACAATTAATGATGCTTTCAGCAAATCGAAATTAATTCATTGTTATGCCCCTTGTATAATGTTGCTGGAGAAATACTTGTAAATTTTCCTCATTGTGACAAATGTGCATGTTTAATGCATATTGTTATCAGTTTTTATCCACGTAGTAATCACAACAGCAAGACACGCCTCTGGTTTTTAACTATTGAATTGCAACAAATGTTTATGCAACATAAAAGTGTACAGTTTGCAGTCTCATTTTGAATCCAGGGCAACAATGTGAGTGAGTAGTGGTCAAGCCTGTGGAGGGTTTAGTGATCGTGATTACAACATAATTCAGTATGTACAACATTGTTAATGTAAAACATATAATTGTTCACTCATCCCAAACCATACATTCTTCTATACCGTAAAGATTGTGCGATATTTTGTTCAGAAAAACCATCGGGACGATAAATATTGGTATTCTGAAAATTGTTTGGAAAAACCAAAGTTGACATTTGATTTATGAATTGTAATGTAGAAATCAATAAAGGGAGAGGGGGGGGGGGTTTGGATAATTACAGTTCAAGGCAACGCATTGGCACTAGAGGGAGATTTTTATTGGTGCTGCTTTAGCGATATTAGACATCATCGTTTTTTATGCTTCGGACCAAGGCCATTGATTTGTATGGTTTTGCCTTTTCCATCACCTGACCTTCACCTTGGATGTACACAATTTGTGACCTGCTACCTCAGATCGGTACAATGTAGTGATGAACTATGTGCTTTTTGTATAATGCGACCAGTTTAGACTCTTGAGCATGTCATTGACATTCCAGTCCTCCCGAGTGGTCACAAATAGACCTGCTACATGGTTGTTTTGAACTTTCTCGAGCTGTTTCATCTGCTTTTTATTATTGGGGTCCCAAACATATGCACTATAATCTAAAATTGGCCGTACAACGACTTTATAGTTATTTATTTTGCAATTTTTAAACATTATAAAAGTTTACAATTTATTTAACAGGGAGAATGTTTACATACCATAAATGTTGACGATCGTAACTCTCTTTCCTTGATTTATTGCTGACATGGCGATCTCCTTGCGATACCACCCCACTCTGAAAATTACACGTGACCAGAACACTTCACATATTGCTTTATTGACATGACCCTCATTATGTCAAACATTCTGAAACCTGGGACTTCCTGGAAGAGAAACAGGGAGACACAGATAGATAGATAGATAGATAGATAGATAGATAGATAGATAGATAGATAGATAGATATATAGATAGGTAGATGGATAGATAGATAGTAGTAGTATCAAATGGCTACACCTCTATTTTGAATCTTTTAATCCATTCTTCAAATTCTTTTCCTGCCTTATAGGCTGTCTCGTAGCCTCCTGATAGGCTTGTCACTGGGCAGTGGATGACGATGTGGTCCATTGTCTCAGATAAATAGATAAATAGATAGGTAGAAGGATAGATAGATAGATAGACAGATAAATAGATAGATAGAGAGATATAAATAGTTAGGAAGATAGATAGATAGATAGACAGATAGATGGATAGAAAATGAATAGATAAATAGATAGATAGATAGATAGAGATAGATAGGTAGGAAGATAGATAGGTAGAGAGATAGACAGATTCATAGGTAGATAGATTGATAGATAGATAGGTAGATAGATAGATAGAGTGTGTGTGTGTGTGTGTGAGAGAGAGAGAGAGAGAGAGAGAGAGAGAGGGGAACGGAGAGAGAGACAGAAAGATAGATAGATAGAGAGAGTATTTGTGTGTGTATATATGTCCGTGTATGTGTGTTTGTGTGTGAGAGAGAGACAGAGAGAGAGTATATGTGTGTATTTGTGCGTGTGCATGTATGTGTGTGTGTGTGTGAAAGGCCGACACACACACACACAGAGAGAGAGAGAGAGAGAGAGAGAGAGAGAGAGAGAGAGAGAGAGAGAGAGATACTTCCCTTAAAGAATATTTCGTAAATGGTCGTCGTTCCTTTAAATGTTATAATTCTACAATATTATTGTAACCCCCCTCATAAATAAGAAAACGCAATGATATCACCTGAAAAGAGATAGAGACAGAAAGAGCGAGCGAGAGAGAGAGAGAGAGAGAGAGAGAGAGAGAGAGAGAGAAAGAGCATATATACATATATATATATATATATATATATGCGTGTATATGTGTGCGTGTATGTTTATGCGCATGTGTGTGTGTGAAAGAGAGAGAGAGAGAGAGAGAGAGAGAGAGAGAGAGAGAGAGAGAGAGAGAGAGAGAGAGAGAGAATTCATTAAAATAATATTTCTAAAATGGTCGTTCATTAACATGTTATACTTCTTCTGCCCCTCCCCATAAATAAGAACGCGTAATGATAACCCTTGGAGAGAGACAAAGAGAGAGGG
This sequence comes from Berghia stephanieae, assembly GCF_034508935.2. Lineage (NCBI taxonomy): Eukaryota > Metazoa > Mollusca > Gastropoda > Nudibranchia > Aeolidiidae > Berghia > Berghia stephanieae. The sequence continues at coordinate 108,364,140 of NC_088360.1, forward strand.
AGAGAGAGATAGAGAGAGAGATAGATAGATAGATAGAGAGAGAGAGAGAGAGAGAGAAATGGTGGGGGAAGCAATGGAGAGAGAGTGTTACGTGTATATGTATGTATGTGTGTGTGAGTGTGTGTGAATGAGACAGGGGGACAGAGAAACACACACACACACACACACACACCGAGAGAGAGAGAGAGAGAGAGAGAGAGAGAGAGAGAGAGAGAGAGAGAGAGAGAGAGAGAGAGAATTCCCTAAGATAATATTTCGAAAATGATTGTCTTAAATATGTTATATTTCTATTATATTATTCTGCCCCTCCCCATAAATAATAGGAACGCGCAAAGATATCCCTTGAAGACACACACACACGCGCACAGACACACATACACACACACACACACACACACAGAGAGAGAGAGAGAGAGAGAGAGAGAGAGAGAGAGAGAGAGAGAGAGAGAAATAGTTCCCTAAAAGAATATTTCGAAAGTGGTCGTACTTTAATATTTAATAATTCTATAATATTATTCTACCCCTTCCCATATATAGGAACGCACAATGATATCGAGTTTGTAAAGATCACATTATGGCCTCAGATTACCACGTATTAAATTCGTTTTAGATGTGCCAGACAACGACTTGTATCATTTGAATATCCTTTTAAAATTGTCTCGAGTCAGAAATAACATAACAAAATCAGAATTGATTGAGAAATGGAATAAAAGATTTGTTTTACTCTTGCATTTTAAATATCCGAACATTGTTTCCATCGCGCACTCGCAAGCTTGTGGACCAATTGAGAACATGTCCACGATTGCAAAAAGCAGGAGTGCATGAATGGGCATGATCTATATTACCATTCCATGTCATTGGAATATGTGCTCAAAGTGACCTACATAGTGAAAAGTACTCACAGTTTTTGAAATATCTAACATCACGATTGGTCATTTTGTTCAGCTTGACACATGTGTATGTTTACAACTTTCATAAACAAAGCAGCGTGTTTATATTTCTGAGGAAATATCCAATCGTTGGACCATGTGATTGATAACTTGCTTTTACGAAAACATGAATATAGATCGCTCCCATTGCAAAAAGCAGGAGTACAGGAATTATAATGACAATGCTATGAGGGCTTCTAAAATATGTATGACACAGCCATTGATCATTCCAATGGAACGCAACAACCCATGGAAATAATGAACAGCTATTAGGTAAATGCGGTTATCACAGATTCTCTCCCTTAGTTGTAAACAACACAGTGAATACTTTTAAGAGGACAGCAAACATGTAAACGCTTTTTTTTTTTATAAGGGATATATGATTTCTACGAGTGAACAAAACTCACAAAATCACACAAATCATTTTAAAAACAGACCTTAACACCGAGATACCAGTCCCGTGTGGAGAGGTCATTGTAATTTTTTTTTTTGTCCACAAACTAAGGCCTAACTCACACCGGAGACTGACTCCGACGACCCGGCACTGCCGTCCTCTGCCGTCTTCCGGATAGAGACGTCGGACACGGACAAAATACTAAGAATAAAGAGAAAAACGGTTAGTCCTACCCATAAAAAGCATCCAACGTCCTCTGCCGTTTTTTTTTTCGAGCTTGGTATGGGTAGGTCTAGCGGCTCTTCTCTTTATTCTGAGTATTTTATCCCTGCCCGATATATATAAGAGAGGGACTCGAACCCATGACAATCCGATCCGAAGGCGAGTGTCGTTGTCACAAGACCGCATAACCGCACATAGGGTTTACTAAAAACAAAAGAAAGACAAATCAAATATCGCAATTCTTAGTATTTTCAATCTAAACTCAATTTTCATCATCGAGGTCATTTATTAATGCGATGCGTCACAATTTGAATATGCGACAGGAGATGTTGCATGCACCATTAAATATTTAAATGTTTGAATTATTGCAAAGTGTTAATATTGATTTAACATTGATTCCAAACTACCATTATATTTTCGTCACGAAGACGATGTAGTTGTAAAGTATAGTGTCCTAATTATATAACTTCATACTATGTTCGCTGACTCTAGAGTGTTTGTGATATGGACTTACTCATCGGGTTACGTTAGGGAAGAGTTGATCCCCTTTGTTATTAGCTAATTGACTTCATTTACAGCTTAATTGGATTCAGTAGTCTGATGTCACGCCGCCCGGAAACGGCGGCCATCTTGGTTCTAAACAAAGAAAATCATTACTTTTTATTCTTCATGCTGGCTAGAACTTTTCATATGCCTTGTGATCAGAATGTTTAAAAGTCAAAACATGATCAAATTTATGTTTTTTCCCCTCTGGATACGCTTTTATGCTCGCCGGGGAAATTTTTCATACGGGCGTCCGCCATTGTTCCGATAGTTTAGAGCCAGTGTTACTAAGTTACCATGCGTCATTGGGCTGGAAGTGACGTTACGACTGTTGAAGAGTATTAGTCATGATTCCTTAAGTCCATTGTTTAAAACATTACTTGTGCTTATAAACATCAGAGCGACATGCCTTGAGAAGAATACACTGTTTGTTCTCACATATTTAATTACTTAACACTTCTGGGTTGAGTGATTCCACAACATTAACTGGTGTCCCGTCAAAACACAACAGCTTCATTAATAATTCATTGTGTCAGACAACTGGGTTACCCTGTTCTTGATTTCTGTAACGAGACAACTTCATAGCGGTCCAGTGTTTCATTTTGATACTTACTTGTTTCAGACAACAGGGTTCAATTCAGACCATTAACTTCGTCGGCTTACTCTTTGCTTTTGAAATGAAAAATGTTGTTCATAGAACACATAGCAATTATTTTGTTTATCAGTTTGAATGTGATGCGTACACCAAGAAAAGGACACATTTTTGATGTGCTAAATGTTCTCCTGACAGGGCCTGGAACAAAAAAGAAGGAATTTAAGTGGATGGTATGTTAAGATGTAACTTGTTATGTATCTCGAACGATCTGTGCCGAAGTGTGTCATACGAAAAGGACACTAAGACTTGTTACATACATCATGTGAACTATACGAGAGTTCGATTCGAAAACGGAAGTTCCAGGAAGTAAGTAATGCTTTTTGTTGGTTATATCAAATCGCACTTAACTATGAATTTAAAGATTCGTCCAACAAGATTACCTAAGATCTTTGAGTTGTTAGTTAACATAATTTATTTGGGCTGCTATTTTAGCATGGGAACTAGCTGGATTGGGCTATTATATATTTTTTAAAGGTATACAAAGCTGTATGGGCTACTAGCTTTATATGTAACCATAATTGTTTGAGCTACTAGCTTTATATGAAACCATAATTCTTTGAACTACTAGCTTTAAAGGTATCCAAAATGTTTGGGCTGCTAGTTTTAAAGGTATCCAAAGTTGTTTGGACTATTAGCTTTAAAGGTATCCAAAGTTGTTTGGGCTATTGGCTTTAATGGTATCCAAAATTGTTTGGGGTATTAGCTTTAAATGTATCCAAAATTATTTGGGCTACTAAAGGTATTCAAAGTAGTTCCGGCTACAAGCTTTAAAGGTATCCAAAGCTGTTTGGGCAATCCGTTTTTAAGGTATCCAAAATTGTTTGGGCAACTAGCTTTAAAGTCATACAAAGTTGTTTGGGACACTAGCTTTAAAGGAATCCAAAGTTGATTGGGTTACACTCCTTAGATATTTGTAACCTGGATCACACCATTCTGGGTGATCTTTAGCTTTGACATCGACTTGAATCTGTGATTTATCGATGATGATTTCTATACCAGACTTAGATTCCACCTGGTTGAGAAGGTTTGTTAGAGCCTGTGATTTTTGTGGAATGAAACTGTATTATAACAAAACACTATCAATTTTGAAGTCTTTATATCATTTGATATTTATCTCTGCATCTCTAGTAGTTTTAAATCATTATAAACTGACGGCTGTGCCAAAACTTCATTTTCGTAAATTTTCGACATATAAGGACATCAAAATTAAATTACTTTGGAGAACAACAAGAATGATTTAGTTAACAAGATTTTTGAGGGTTAAGTAATGAGAATACGTTTTAAAAATACAAACAAACAAGAGACACCAAATTATAGTCAGATTTTTTTAAATTAATAGCGCGTGTCTTTTTTTTTCTCAGTTGTCCCTCTATCAATAGTTGTAAAAAACTCTGTCAACCTTTGAATCACTTTGTCTTAAAACTGAATATAGATTTTGAACCGCGTTGATGCCATATCAAAAATGTTTTGTCTTTAAGACATAAAAACACTATTTTAAAAACGCTGTCATAAAATTCGAGATTTTGCACTAAAAAAATGTAAACAAGTATGAGATGAATTCATCGTTTTTTCCAAAAAAATCTCGTGCTGACACGTAGTTCCGGCTAGTGATTATGAGTTCACTTCATACTTGCTTCCGAATAAAAACAATTCGCTTTACATTCTATAAACTTACAACTTATGTAGTTTGCCTTAAATATTTAATTTATGATTTATTGCTTATTATCTACATCCTGTCTCAATTACCGATATGAAATCTCCAGTTTTAAATCATTTGAAAAACTGATTATAAAATACTCAATATTGTCATATTAACAATGAATGCTGTTTATATAACTTTGAAAAATAGGTTTTTAAAACATATACGCTTTTAACCTGTACGATACGATAGGACACTCTCGTAAAGCTGGGAAAAGAAATCTACTTGTATCTATCGATAAGCCATTAAAGAGGACGGCTATGGAATTGGAATTTCACAATCAACCACGAGAAGATTTTTATCGAAGTACGACGGACAGATCACCAATGTGGAAAAGGATCCAAGACAACTTTGATATGGATATATCCAAAGATGTATGGAACTGGGAGAACGTAAACATACATCAGACAAAGGAATGGACGTCTGATAATTCGGGTAGAAAAAGACTCATGAATTCTTGACAGAGGATTTATTGATATTATTGCAGGTGGTAAAGTTACCTGGTATTTAGAAGAATGCCATACCATTTTTTTCTTTTCTGCATCATCTGAAAGGTAGAGACTATCATTCTGGGGTCAATGCAGAGATGTTTGAAGATTGGCTAAAGAACCGTTTGCTGCCTCACCTCGAAGCACTCAGTCGTATTGCATTGGGCAACAATACTATTCGGTAGCCCATGATCACCTCAATGCTCCAACTTCTGCAACTACAAAAACTGATTTGATTTCATGGCTCCAATCAGACAGCACTACATATGTGACCCTACGCCTCGAAGCGGAATTAAGTCGGGATTTGGAAAACGAAGAATACCGGTTTTAAAGTGGGAATGGTCAAAATGATCAAATTTCAGTTTTTGGTTGTTTCAGAAACTACAATCATTTTTCTATATGAAAACATAATAATTCAACATAGATATTGAGGATAAGTTATATAGATTTGAAGTTTAAAAAAGCAACTATCAATGACACATTCGAAACAAAAGTTGACTTTCTCTCAGAGAGCAACCATTTCCAAGATTTAGTAATATTAAGTCTTTTCCTCCACCAATACCATGTAAGATACCACAGCAAAGGGCGTGTCTTTATCTATCTCAGAGAAAGCATGACTGTTTCCACAATTTCATGTTTCAACCAATAACGAACTTTAACAACTGTAAACAAGTCTAGGTTTTTCCCTGACAACCTTACAAATGAATGTTTCTGGTTTTGGCAACGCTCATCACATACGCCTGTTGGCCATTAAAATGCCCGGATAATGTGTCATGACGTCAGCATGCGTGTGTTGCATATGTGTGTATTTGTGCATTTTGATACACACCGCGTGCTATTATATCTTTGTCTAGCTGCATTGGTTAATGATCAAGATGAGGGTCCTTTGTCCCTCTTTCTTTATCCATGAAATTATAGGACATGCTAAAACTTTAATTGTGTGGGATTGGAGACCTCCCATTGTGGGCAGGGAGGTACTTACTGTCTTCTATCCCCCTATATCTGTTTTCCAACTAGCTCTCTGTCTTTTGTCTTGGAATGAGATTACTTGGTTTTGTCCTGGCCCTGACCGGATACCCTTGGTGAGAGGGGAAACAGTCAAATGTATAGTTAGTTTTGGGAGATGATATTATTTCCCTTGTAAATCATCTCTCTGTTATGTAATGTATTATGTTTTGCTTACATATCATAATATGATTTGTAAACATTTGAGTGTATTCCTCTTAGTGGGGACCGGTGCTTGTGACTGGATAAGACTTTTAGGTGATCTCAAACTAAGTACTTTGCTCTTGGCATAAACATCTGTTCCCTATTTGATCCAATTCTCCGTTGTCTTACTTTTTTGTGGGCGCTTTAATTGTAATTCTAGAACTTATTACTATCCCATTTTCTTCCATTTTACTGGCGCTGAAATGACCTTAATATGTTGCAATCGCCGTAAAACCTTTTAAAAAAATAAAAACATAAGAATCTAATAGGACAACAGTTGCCTAATATTACACTTACAGAGATTGTTGTAGGATAAACATTTAATTTTAAGTTTGTTTTTTTTTATTTTATTTTTTATTTATTTTTTTTTTTTTTGGCGCTGGCTTCCGGCGACAACAGACGTGTTGTGAATGTTTACCTATTTTCTACACATATTTTTATTCATTTATCATTCAATCGTCGGAATTTAAGCCTAATTTTTATTCAAAATGGATGTGAAGTATATATTGTTCCTGATTTTTATATTTATTAGTATATTTATAAGCATAAATGGTGTTTTAGCCTGTGATTTTGCTGCCAAAATAAGCCTATCGATAACTTATACTCCAGAGACTCTCCGATCCCTCCAACCCGTGTCACCCCCACCACCCACTATTGACACATCGTTTATTAAAGTAAGAAAGAGGGGGAGAAAGGGAGGAATAAAAACAAAATTTAACAGACGGCCTTTTCGTCCATTTTTACCCTGTGTAGTGACAGGTAATGTAAGATCACTGAAAAATAAAATTGATGAACTGTTTTCACTGTGTCGTTTTAATAGTGACTATCGTCGAGCCTCCATAATAGCGTTAACAGAGACTTGGCTATCTCCTCACATACCATCATCATGTTTTAATATTGAACAATATTCACTATTTCGAGGAGATCGGACTAATGTAAATAAACGAACTGGGGGTGGGGTGTGCACATATATTAACAACAAATGGTGCCACCCCAATAACTGTCAGATAAAGAAAATGTATTGTGACGATAAAATTGAATTTATTACTGTTTCGTCACGACCATATTACCTACCCCGGGAATATACTCATGTCATCATCATCAACGTCTACATTCCACCATCATCAGACAACACCACAGCGAAAAATATTTTGAGGAAAGAAATACAGGACATTCAAATTAAGTCACCCGATGCCGTATTGATGGTCACTGGCGATTTTAACCAATGTAACGATTTTACTCTCCCGGGACTTCATCAATACGTGGACTGCGAGACAAGGGACAAAAAAACATTAGATTTATTCCTGTGTAATATTAAAAATAGTTATAAATGTTTACCCCGTGCCCCATTAGGTTTATCTGACCACTGCATGCTCTTGCTACTCCCCACCTACCGCCCTGTTTTTAAACGTGTAAAACCAGTAAAGAAAAGTGTACAGATCTGGAATGGAAGTGTGTGTGAAGATTTGCGTGGTTGTTTTGAATGCACTGACTGGAATGTTTTCATCGAATCATGTGATAGTGTGGATGAGCTGAATGACTGTGTGAGTGAGTATTTAAAATTCTGTGAACAGCTAGTGTCTTGTAAAAAAGAAATAAAATATTATCCTAACAACAAGCCTTGGATAACAAAAGATCTAAAACTTTTATTGAACCAAAAGAAAACTCTCTATACTAGTGGAAACAAAAAAGATCTGAAAACAAAACAAAAAGAGATAAAGAGGGTAATATCTAGTTGTAGAGATAAGTACAAAAATAAAATTGAAAAATGCTTTTCTTCTGGGGATATAAGGGACACGTGGCGGGGGCTTAAAACTGCTGTGAACTATAATCCAAAGCCCACGATTATATCAGAAGATATCGAAATTGAAACTTAAATAAATTTTATTCACGTTTCGACACAGCAAACAAATTTGATATTGAAAATGAAAAACATAAATTAGACAGGGCTTTGGAAGATGAAATGACTATTGAGGTCAGTGAAGAGGAAACGAGATTCGTATTTTCGAAACTAAACGAGAGGAAGGCTGCTGGGCCGGATGGATTGAAAGGAAAACTATTAAAAGAATGTGCCCACCAGCTTTCCCCCATTTATACACATATTTTTAACTGGTCCCTCCAATGCGTTTCAATCCCTGAAATTTGGAAAACTTCAAAAATTATTCCTGTTCCAAAAAAAGAAAAACTTGAAACTATGAACGATCTCAGACCTGTTGCACTGACTTCAATAGTCATGAAATCTTTAGAAAAACTTGTTCTTGTTAAAATTAGGAATCAGTTTATGCCATTGAGTGATAGTCATCAATTTGCTTACAAACCAGGACATGGCGTAGAGGATGCCATTTTGCTGTTTACAAACAACATCTACAGGCATCTAGATCACGCTAGGAGCTATTGCAGATTGCTTTTTGCAGATTTTTCTTCAGCGTTCAATACAATGCAACCTCAGTTGGTTGTTCAAAAATTGACTAGTCTGAATTTAAACAAGTATATAATTGCTTGGGTGCTCGAATTTCTTACGGAGAGAGCACAATATGTTCAATTAGGGCAAAACAAATCTTCCTGTATAACTACAAATACTGGTGCTCCTCAAGGTTGTGTATTGTCCCCTGTATTATTCACAATATACACGAATGACTGTAGAAGTCAAAACCTGAGTGTACCTTTAATAAAGTTTGCAGATGACACCGCTCTTCAAGGCCTCATAACAAATGGCAACGAAGTGGCTTATAGGCAAGAAATTGATAGATTTGTGTCTTGGTGTGATGCCCACCACCTAGAGCTTAACATAAGCAAGACAAAGGAGCTAGTGATTGACTTTAGGAGAGTGAAGGAACCGATAGAACCGTTAAAATTAAAGGACCAATTCGTCCAGCGAGTTCCTCACTACAAATACCTTGGTGTAACGATTGATGACAGGCTCAAGTGGGATGAACACTTGAAAATAATTAGGCATAAGATGTGCAGACGTACATATTTTTTATCGAAACTCTCTCAGTTTAGAATAGATAAAACCCTCTGCACATTATTTTATAGAGCAGTAATCGAAAGTGTTTTGTCATTTTGTATAACAGCTTGGGGAGGCAATTGCTTAACAGTGGAAAGGAACAAAATAAATTCAAATATTAAAAAATCCATTAAACGCTATATAAATGATGTTGATGATGTAGATCTTTTATACGAGAAATTTTGTATAAATAAAATAACTAAAATATTAAATGACCAGTATCATCCACTAAGACCATCAATTATTATGTCAGAAAGAAGTGGTCGCCCTTTCTCTATTTCAACGAAAACAGAGAGACACCGAAAATCTTTTCTGCCGTCCAGTATTAGGCTTTATAACAACAAGCAATAATCATTTTATATAATTATTTCTCATTTTTACTTTTTAAAAATATAAATATTAATTTATTAATTTATTTGTTTTGCAATCTTTTCAATTTTCAATTTATAGTGACAGTTTTAACTATTTTACAGTGTTGAAATTATTCATATTATAAAGCGCAGCTCTGGTTATAGAGCTGCCTCCTTTTTTATATATATATACATCCTATTTCCATTGTATTTTTATCTTATGTGTAAATTATAACATGTCTGTACAAAAAATTTCCTTTTTGGGATGCAATAAAGTATTATTATTATTATTATTATTATTATTATTATTATTATTATTATTATTATTATTATTATTATTATTATTATTATTATTACAAAAGCAGAATAGTAAATAGAGCCTTCAACAATTAATAAACTGCCGATGGAAATACGCGTAACTAAAAAATGAAAAAGGTTAAATGTATGGATATACAATCAGAAAGAGATACAGACCTATTAATGGATAAATTGATAGGTAGATAGATAGATAGATGAAAAGGAGAGAGGGACAACAAGAGAGAGAGAGAGAGAGAGAGAGAGAGAGAGAGAGAGAGAGAGAAAGATGTTCGTTTTGTCGTGCTTTCTTTGTATACTGAAAGAAGGGGGGGGGGGTCTTTTTAGACAATCAACAATGTGGGTGAACGCTAAGAAAAACTTGAGAGATTCAATAACATGTCTTCATGTAAGTCATGCACAATAAGCCCCAATCCCTCCTCAACCTGTCATCTGACCCAAAATGGAAACAATGCAATGAATAATTTGACCAGCCCATTTTTTAAATTGCAATCTCATTGGTCAATATGTTTCCAGTTGATTGACTATGACTTAGTTTTAAATAAATAAATGCTTTCTTAAACTATCCCTACAATTCTTTGCTTCGCCTCCATCCCTTTCTTCATGTCTACCTCACTCTATCCGTCTCTCTTTTGTTTCACACACACACCTACACAAACACAAACAGTTATACAGTCAGGCTTCAATATTTACACTATTTCCCTCCAGTCCTCTTAATGCACAAGCAGTCTCTCTCTCCTCTTTTTCTTTTGTTTTCTCTCTCTCTCTCTCTCTCTCTCTCTCCCTCTTTCTCTCTCTCTCTCTCTCTCTCTCTCTCTCTCTCTCTCTGTGTGTGTGTGTGTGTGTGTGTGTGTTATTTTACTCTCTCATTCTTTCTCTTCCTATCTCATCCTGTTTCTTGATATTCCTTTCCCTGCCCACCGGCTTCATATAGTTTCAAAACTGTACTTTGAAATTATAAACCCTTCTCTAACTTTTAGCATTTTGAAATCGCATTTCCTCTAAAAAAAATAAGACAAAAATGTCACATTAATAATTCTTATTTCATTGATTCTTTATTTAAATATCCACAATTCTTCAAACAGTGAGCAATGCCATAAAATTGTCGCCATTCTTTTTTTTTTTTTTTTTGGTGTTTTATTTATTTTAAGGACATCTTACATAATAATGAATAACAACAAAAGTAATGATTGGATTATTTCAAACATTTGTATATACATATTCAAATGTCTAAGGTCATGCCAAATTCAGTGATGCCAAAACTCCGGTTTCACCGGAAAAAAATCCGGTCTGGAGCAAAAAAAAAAAATTCGTGTTACGAGCAACTTCCGTCAAATTCCGGTGAGGTTCAAATGTTCCAAGGATACCCCCCCCCCCCTCTCCAGTCACTACTACTACAATCACCACCACCACATCCTCCTCATTACCACTACTACTACAACCACCACCACATCATCATCATCGTCATCATCATCATCATCATCATCATCATATTTCATCATCATCATCATCATCATCACCACTGCTACTACTACAACAACAACCACCATCACCACCACATCATCATCACTATTACTACAACCATCACTACCAAAACTAGTACAACCACCACTACATCATCACCATCACTACCACTACAACTACAACCACCACCACTACACCATCATTACCACTACAGCAACAACCATCACCACCACATCATCATCACTACCTCTCCTACTACAATCACCACCACATCATCATCATCACTACTGCCAGTACTTCAACTAAAACCACCATCACCACATCATCATCATCACTACTACTACAACCATCACTACCACTACTACTACAACCACCACCACCACATCCTCCTCATTACCACTACTACTACAACCACCACCACATCATCATCATCATCATCATCATCATCATCATCATCATCATATTTCATCATCATCATCATCATCATCACCACTGCTACTACTACAACAACCACCATCACCACCACATCATCATCACTATTACTACAACCATCACTACCAAAACTAGTACAACCACCACTACATCATCACCATCACTACCACTACAACTACAACCACCACCACTACACCATCATTACCACTACAGCAACAACCATCACCACCACATCATCATCACTACCTCTCCTACTACAATCACCACCACATCATCATCATCACTACTGCCAGCACTTCAACTAAAACCACCATCACCACCACATCATCATCACTACTACTACAACCATCACTACCACTACAACCTCATCACCCCCCCCTACCACCACTACTACAATCACCACATCACCATCCCTTACCACCACAACTACAACCACCATTACATCATCATCTCTACTACCACCATCACATCACCATCCCTGCAACTACTATTCTGCCCTAACCAACAAAAGGACAGTATCTCTCAAAAAATCATAAATCACTTTTTTAACTTAATCGACACTCTAAGACGTAGGAAATCTTACAAAGTTGTCAGAATGATCATATCTCAAGTATTTTTGAAATTAGAGGCGATTAAAATTTTTGCTTGAAACTGTATCCTATTTTAGCCCCATCTTTAACCAACAAAAGGACTTTATCTCAGACGGTCGTCTCCGCCCCGTAAAGTTAACGGGTTCCCTCCGTGAGCATGACGGTGGCGACAACGAATATTATAATATTATAGCATGGCTGGACATGGCGGACTAGCGTACTATAGTTACGTCAAGTGGCTGGACCATTCGAAACGGCTTTGGAAGACATCGCTGCTTGCAGGGCTGCCAGATGGTCATAATCTTGGCCAATTTGGCCAAGATTGGCCACAATTAGAATATAACTTTTTCAAAAAATATATTTTACTTACTTTTTCACAACTACTTTTTCCTTAGTGTAGTCGATCTTATTTTTTTTCAAATAAAAAATGATGAGTTTCCAAGGCAGTCAGAGCGTTTGTTCACATAAGGGTGTATTTGGATGCCTTTGATTTTGAAATTGACCACGAGGAACTCTGATCATCTGACATAAATGTGGGGAATTAGTCCGTCTCCTTAAAAAAAAGGAGAGAGAGAGAGAGAGAGAGAGAGAGAGAGAGAGAGAGAGAGAGAGAGAGAGAGAGAGAGAGAGAGATGACAATTAATAATGTATCCTAGTTTGGACGTGCATGTGGATGTGTGGGTGTGGGGGTGGGGGTGGGGAGGGGGGGGGGGTGAGGGTTGCGTGTGCGTGGGTAATAATATGAGCATAATGTGATCAGTGCAATGTGGGAAGATATAACATTTTCTAATTTGATGATTTATTATCAAGATATCGAGAACAAAGAAAACATGTATTTTATTTTTTTTTTTTGTGTGTGTGTGTGGGGGGGGGGGGGGGGGGGGGGAGGAGGATGGTGGGCGGGAGCCTATGCTCGCATTATTTGACTTATTAAGTCACGCAGTAAATACAATCTTTTGGTGTTAAAACATTTTGTGTTGACAAGCTTGGAACAGCAGTAACAAAAAATTTGGCCAATAATAATGTTTCCCTTAGAAAAAAATATATGTCGTTCTTCACGTAAATTGCTACTTTATTCTAGCGAAAAGCCATGAGCAGACGCTTTTCAAAATAAAAGTTTGCCATGAAAAGAAATATCTTATGTCACCGTCTTTCCCCGTCTATCTTATACAACCATCCAAAACCTTTGTAATCCCTATCATCTGAAAATTCAAAATGATATATAGCATGTCGACAAATTACACAATGGTGTCTCATTGAAAGAAAAGGATGATTTTTTTTGGTCGAATTGAAATCAGCTGATAAACTGCAATTTTACATATATTAATTGTTCATGCCTATATATTTCTTCTACAATTGAAATAAAATCTTTTAAATCTTTAACAATTTAAAACAAATTGTATTTAATGCCCGGTTAGCATGGTTATCGATATTTTGCCGAGTCTTGATTTAAAGTAACCGGTGAAAACTTTAACCATTGTCTAATAAATTCATTCAATCGAGAATCTACGGATAATTCTCGTTCTGCTATCCATAGTCGTGACAATAAATGTTATCATTATAAAATGGCTACCTCATGACGTCAGGTGACCTGGTGATAACTATAATATTATTATTAAGTAAATCATCGAATCACGAAATTCGACAAGACGTTGAGTCGATATTGGCGAGACTGACTAATTAAATTATCTGTGGGTGGTATCAAAAACACAAAGGTTGAAAATGAAATACCAAAATGCACAACACAAAGGGACAGACTTGTATCGTCGAAGGATGATTGATGTTGCATCGATAGATTTACCCTATTGTGCTCAGATTCTGTTTCTGCTAGATACTGAGTTCCCTAAATGGCCATGTCAATCATGTAACATCTTTAAATGATCTCGTCCTACTCTTTGATATATATATAGCCGCGTTTTCGAGTCCCGATTGTCAATCATGACAAAATCCCGCCCACAAACCTTTCATGGGTCCATCATCAGTTTCAAACTTTTTTCTCGTGTGATGTCAAGACTTTCTCAGTGCAAAACATTGGTTCTTGAAAGATGATGCTGGTTCTTGACCTTTCACCATTACTTACAGCTTTTCACGGATTGGATGCTGTGACCGCTTACGGATTAGAGCTTTTCTCGACGACCGTCTGAAAGTTGCGTCACGTTCTTTGCGCCCTTTTGAATTTATTAGTGAGCCAAGGCTCGTTGGGAAGAAAAAAGCCAATGTATGGTTTAGTCAGATTTCAAACAAAGTACACAGCCGATCTTGTCTTAGAGAGAAATGAAAAATGATACAGGAATCGAGAAAATCGGACAAGAAATAAATAAGGACAACATCAACTTTCAAAATAATATTTACTCTTAAAACAGTTGTTTCTCAACCGAATTTTATGATTCAAAGACTAATGTTCTCCTTCTTAATAGAAGTGTGGTTTTTATATTCTCCACTATGATATTTATAACTTTCAGTTTTTACTTTTTACACAATAAACTGACTCAGAAAGGTGTCAAGTATTATGCATGATTATGACGTAATACTCTAACGGCCATGTCTTCGTTTTGGACATCGTTTGCGACTGGTGGGAGACGTTGAGAAGCTTGACTCGTGTGAGACGTTTGTCGATCGAGTTAGTCGTATTTGTGACCCTCCGTCTCAAAACGGTATTATGTCGGGATGAGTCAGACCCCAAAAAGTGAATTTAGAGATAAAATGATGAGAAATTGGAGTTTAGAAGTTTTTGCAATGCAAGAAATAGTCTTTATACTCCACCATAACGTACAGAAATTAAACCCAAGTTGGATATTTGTGGCTATGAATTCAATTTCCCTTACCGAGTGGATCCCGACATAATACCGCTTTGATACGGTGGGTCACATTTGTGAAAACGGACAAGGCATTTGCATTGCCGTTAACCATGGAACAGTATGTAGTGAAACGGACGTATAAGATACTGTCCTTTTGTTGGTTACAGGTAGAGTTATTTGCGCATGGTATTAATTAACCAAGAAAGAACAATATCTCAAAATATTACGAAACATATTACGTCAATGAAATCGCCGACTAACAGAAAAACGCAATTTATCATTAGCTATTATTTAATGTTAGATACCTTTCACTATGTAATAGAATTAAAGAGTTATGAATGAAAAAACAAAATGTGTTGATTGTGGCAAAACTGGTTGGATCTGGGTCAGCTCATGTCCTTTTGTTGGTTAGGGCATCCCAAAGTTGTTTTTGTTTTCAAGAATAATGTTTTTGATTTTGATTTTCATTTGGAGTTGATTGAAATTTGTTAACAGTACGAATAATACTATAAACGAATCAACGTTACACATAGTTTTGTGTGTTGACACGTTATATCTGGCTGGCAGATGTTATGATTTTAAAAAAACTAAACGCATTGCATCAATAGATTTAATATAAATATAACCAACGTTTAAGTTTCCACGTAGTTTTCTGTGTTGGTTCTATTGATCAAGCGGTAGAGCAGTGCGTTATTTACTAAAACACATGCTATCGATTGCAAAACCTGTGTAGTTTTCTATCTTTGCCAATCATTATAATAATTGTGTACATTGTGACGACTGCCCGAGATTCGTGGTTATCTAGGTCTTTATTGACGTCACTCTGATATTACTTATTATTTTTAATCAGCCATTTTTATGAGCAATTATCACTAAACTGTATGAATATGACTATAAACAATCAACTTAACACATACTTTTGTGTATTTGCACGTTATATTTTGTTGACATCAATAGTTTTATATAACCAAATACATGCGTAGAGATAGAACGAAATTGACGTCATTAGGCTTTTGTAATTGTTTATTTTAATAAAACATGTGTAGTTTTCTATGTTTCCAATCATTATAATGTTTACATTATGACGACTGTCAGAGAGTTCGTGGTTATCTCGGTGTCTATTGACGTCAATGAGCTCTAATTTATTGTTTTTAGTCAGCCATTTTTATGAGCTTTTATCACTAAATTGTATGTGTTGTGAATTGGATTCAATAGTCTTATGTCACGTCGCCCAGCAACGGCAGCCATCGTGGTTCTAAACATAGTAAATCTGTACTTTTTATTCTTCATGCTGGCTAAAACTTTTCTTATGTCTTGTGATCAGAATGTATTAAATTCAAAACATGATCAGATTTTAAATGTTTTTTCCCTTTGTATACGCTTTATGATCGTCTGAGAAATATTTCATAAGGGCGTCTGCCATTGTTCCGATTGTTTAGAGCAAGTTACTAAGTTACCATGCATCATTAAGAGGGGAAGTGGCGTTACGACTGTATGGGACTGAGTGTGTGTGTATGTGTAAGTGTGTGTGTGTGTGAAAGAGAATGTATATGTGTGTGTGTGTGTGAATGTGTGTGTGTGTGTGTGAGGAGGGAGAGAGAGAGAGAGAGAGAGAGAGAGAGAGAGAGAGAGAGAGAATGGCGGCCTGTGTAGGAAAACTAAGGCCTGAGCAGAGACAGTAGAATTTGTTTTCAAGAATAAATTTCTGATTTGCATTTGGAGTTGATTTTAATTTCTTAAAAGTATTAATGATACTATAAACAATCAACGTAACACATACTTTTGTGTTTTGACACGTTATATCCTGTTGACATCAATCGTTTTATATAACCAAATACGGGCATATAGATAGAACGAAATTGAAATCATCATGTTTTTGTAACTGTTTATTTAATAAAACCTTTGTAGTTTTCTATATTTACCAATCATTATAATTGTTTACATTATGATGTCGAACTGAGAGTTCATGGTTATCTAGGTGTCTTTGGACGTCAATCAGATCTTAGTTATTGTTTTTAGTCGGCCATTTTTATGAGTATTCATCACTATATTGTATGCGATGTGAATAGTGTTAGTAAGTATGATTCGATTATCCCTAACAGAGTCCCACATTCCTTTTGACCCCAATTACCTTTTATGGGAGTGAGAGAGGGAGTGAGAGAGGGAGAGGAGAGAGAGAGAGAGAGAGAGAGAGAGAGAGAGAGAAGAAGAAGAAGAAAATGCGACCTGTGTAGGCAAACTTAGGGCTGAGCAGACGCAGGTGATAAAAAAAGAACATGGAGCGTATCCTGGTTTATGCATTACGGGATGCATGGTGATTAGCAATCTATCAAAAATACACACAAATTGATTTCAGTACGAAGTATCAAGCTTAAGTAGTAACTTTTGAAATTATATAATTTAAATTTGATTATTTCGGACCTGGTAATTCAGCATATAACTTGAAAAAACAGGCTGGTATTTGCCCACCTCTGTCCTTATTACACACTCCACACACACACACACTACCACACACATCCACCATTATCAAAACACCCCCACACATACACATACTACTCAACACCATACACATTACTTGCAATCACATCTACATAATACTACTACTACTACTACTACTACTACTACTACTACTACTACTACTACTACTACAAACTACTACTACTACTACTACTACTACTACTACTACTACTACTACTACTACTACTACACTACTACTACACCACTACTACTACTACTACTACTACTACTACTACTACTACTACTACTACTACTACTACTACTACTACTACTACTACTACTACTACTACTACTATTACTACTACTACTACTACTACTACTACTACTACTACTACTACTACTACTACTACTACTACCACTAACACAACATCATCCTCACTACCAACATTACTACAATCACTACCATTAGGATTTGGAGCTTTACTTCATTTGAAATAAGGACACTTTGGGGCTGTATTTGGCAATGTGTTTATATATCACAATATAGTTCTAATCAGTTATTTATTTAGATCTATACAATATTTAAACACGATACCAAATACTATCCAAATTCCCTTTTTTGTGTGTGGGGAAATTCCTCTTTCGGCATTGAAATTCCTCCTAGTGGTGCCTGAAATTCCTGTGAGTCAAATTGAAAATTGACGTCTCTGCAAATTCCCAATGCCCGTATCTAAGGAGTTATCTTTGCCCATTGATTTGAATTTGCGTGAAACTGGTGCCTCACATCAAAGTCGATTTTCTCAAAACTTTGTTTTTACACTCTCCCTACTTCAAACGGTCATATCTCGGCAAAGAATAATCAGAATTTTACGAAAAACCCAAAATTCACAATAAATGAAAAAATATATTTTGGTTAATAAGACAAATTGATTCAGAGGTTCATACAAACTTTTGCAACATTGCATTGAGGAACAGGTGATAAAAAGAATAAAAACACGCGCCACTTATTAAAAATCTGACTATAATAGCTTGAATACCTTGTCAAGGTGCCAAAGAATGAAAATGCTGAAATTTTGTCCACATTAATTTTGTCTACTTGAGAAGGCAATCCGACTATTCTTTTCATGCAACCTCCCGGTTTTTAAATGCTGTTCAATGGAAGCCAAATAATTTTTTTTACTTCTTTGAATTTATCAACCAGTTTACCTCCGTATTCTCTAAAACATTCATTTTAAAAATTGGCCAGAAAAACTCGTCCTTCAAACGTCGATCGATTTAAATCACCCTCATCTTGGCAAAAAAACCTCTCAAACCTGGGACTTTGCAAGGTTTATCTAAGCCCCAGGTTTGAGAGATTTTGACAAGATGATGGTCATTTAAATAAATCGATAAATGAATGACGAGTTTTCTAGCCAACTATTAAAATATATGTTTTTCCAGAGTACTCAGTTACTGGTTAATATTATTGCCATTTTGTGCCGGAGCCTGAAAAGAACGAGATTTTTGCACAATATCGATTCTGATTGTCTTTTTGTCACAGCCAATGACGACGGGTTTTTAGCATTCCGAGGAACCGCTCACGTTGGCAGCAATGCGTATGATTCCTGGAACAATACAGGTCACAACGACCTAGCTACTTTGACGAGTGATACAATTGAATGTCTTACTGTAAAATTCCCGTCGTCATGGACGACTGGAATAACATCTCTAAGGTAATAAATATTCCTGTTGTCGTAACATGGTAGTTGTCAGTATGTGACCCCGCGCTTCATGACAAAGATACTGATAAATGAAATCATAACTAAAAATATCCGACTTTGGTTGTTTCTATACTATGTGTTATTGAGTAGAACGGTTGCAATATTTTAGATCGTCAAAAGGCAACGCATTTTCTCATAGTACACAGGTGCAAACTATTTGCCTGGCCTTTAACAGCATTGTCTATGTAGGAAAAAATGTAATAATATATCGATCCTAACAGGCGTTATGTCTCGTTCTACATGTAACGTGTTGCTGTTAGTCATGGACCCCTTGAAAAGCGCTTTGAGCACGTTTAGTGGATATTGCGCTATATAAAAGCTCATTGTCACATTTTGATAATCATGCATGCGTGTTCCCTGATGTTACATTTTAGCATCTATTTATTTTGGAAACATCAAGAGAAATGAGTCTGAAGCGAAGGGTAAAGAATTTCTGGAAATCTTTGTTTCAGGTCAAATTTACATTCTACAACAACTCCCAGCTTGTTTTCTACGTGACGTTTAATGCAACTTGCACCAATAATCGCGATGAGGCATTCCAAATTCCAAGGATTTTAGACTCTACTGCCAAAGAACTCGCTGGGTACAACGGGGCATACTGGCCGTACAAGGCCAAGGGGTGAGAATATGTCTAAATTTGGCTTGCTGATTTCTGAACCAAAAGCGATAGTTTTTGTAAATACTTTATAAAGAATACAATTGAAGAGCATAGGGAAAAGCCCACAGATGTCTATTCTTTAACTTGTTGAGAAATATTGATATTTAAGTGTGGAGACAAGTAACCGTTATAGTTACCCCCCCCCCAAAAAAAAAAAGTATATATTTCCAGCTTATCTAAGCAATTTCAAGTTTGGAAAGCATTATCAATGCTAATTTTGAGACATTTTAAATCTCAGTATCCGTTTTGATATTTGTGATTTGTCCATAGGATAGCAACCTATATTTTTAATATGCTTGAATGTTCAAAACTAATAAAATTAAAACAGTAATGACATTAATGTTTTATACGAGATAGCTGGTGTGTAAAAAAATTTAAACCGGGACAGATATTTTATAATATCTACATCCGTTATGATGTTTTCACTTTCATTTTTATTAAATTCAATCATTGTAAATACACATTTAATTTCAAGTTGTAGATGTGATCATCATTTTTATGATGATCATCATCATCATTACTATTTTTATTATCATTATTATTATTATTATTATTATTATTATTATTATTATTATTATTATTATTATTATTATTATATTATCATCATCATTATCAATATTATTATTATTATTATTATTATTATTATTATTATTATTATTATTATTATTATTATTATTATTATTATTATTAGTATTTATAGTAGTAGTAGTAGTAGTAGTAGTAGTAGTAGTAGTAGTAGTAGTAGTAGTAGTAGTAGTAGCAGCAGCAGCAGCAGCAGCAGTGACAACGGTAAAAGGTAGGTACCTCTTCTTCCATACAGATTTGAATCCTGTGGCAGACGATTCTTCCTCTCCTACTTCCAGGAAACCTGTGCAAAAGATCTTGCCTGGTATTCTGTCCTTGATGATGTCGGAAATCCTGCCTGTTGTCTCGATGACATGACGGCAACTCATCCGAGATTCGCCTATACCAAGACAGGCGGTCCTGGGAATTTTGATGATATTGGTGAGAATCGAGTGTTGAAACTTCAACCAAATTGATTATGAGATATAATAATAATAATAATAATAATAATAATAATAATAATAATAATAATAATAATAATAATAATAATAATAATAATAATAATAATAATAATAATAATAATAATAATAATAATAATAACAGTATAGATTTATAGTGCGCCAAAACTCCCTTCATCTGGTGGCTCTGGGCGCATATCAAAGATTAAGCCCAACAAAGTACACGAATAACGCTAATGATACAAATATTCAAAAGAAAGTCTGTCTAAAGAAAATGTCTTCAATCGACGCTTGAAATCCTCTAGTGAAGACGACGAACGTATCTCATGAGGTAGCAAATTCCACAATCTGGGACCAGAATGCTGAAAGGCCCGTTCACCAGCCTTCACTCAACAGTGGGAAGTCTTCAATTTGAGCTCGTTTGTTGATCGAAGTGATCGCTGTGGGATATAGCATTATAGGAAGCTTTAGAGATATGTTGAAGACAAGCCTTCCAAGCATTTGAATACAATAATTGAAGATTTATATTTAATGCTTTGGTCCACTGGCAGCCAATGTAGCTGTCGTAGTAATTTTGGAGCTGCAGGTTTCCTGTCTTTCTGTAGTACAACGCGGGCTGCCATGTTCTGTACTTTCTGGAGTTTGTTTATATCTTTCTTTGTGAGACCAATAAACAGTACATTAGAGTAGTCCATTTTTTCTGCAGTACAACGCGGGCTGCCATGTTCTGTAATTTCTGGAGTTTGTTTATTTCTTTCTTTGTGAGACCAACAAACAATACATTAGAATAGTCCATTTTCGGGAATATCAAAGGTATTACTAATTTGTTGCAGTTTTCTCTATTAATAAATGGTCGGATTGTTCTGATGTTTCTTAGAATGCAGATAGCACTTGATTTCACACTGTTAATATGTTTGTTCATAGACAGACCACTCTCCAAGGTGATGCCAAGATTTCTTTGCTGATGTTGTGAGTTGTATTTGATCATTATCATAGCAGACCCAGCTACTCAATCATTGATGGCTGGACCAGGGGGGGGGGGGGGTCTTTAAAATATTCAACGCACACGCCTCACACGGAATCAATATTTATATATATTCTTATGAAATGAGTACTCTATCAGCTGAGCTATCCGAATAACTTTCTTCAAAGCTATTGAGATTTTATCTCGGTTTCTATAGCGTGAAACGGTACAATGGCTATTGCTTGCTACCCTTCTCACAGGATGCTTTCTGTCTCAAGTACTTTCCGCCATATCTAAAAGACCCAACTACCCTATCATTTCTCGGTGGACAAGGGGTCAGAAAAAATCTCGACTGCACCAGAGATCAATATCGATCTCTTTGAGTATGAAGCAAGTGCTCTACCAACTGAGCTATCAAGATCCCGTGTTAATAAAGAAGAGGATTAAATTCACTTTTTGGTATACATGGTTATCCCTGCATACTACCAGATAGACATGTTAAGTTATAATTGATACTTTTAATGTTTTAAACGCAGAATTTACACATTTCTAGAATTGCTTCATAATGAACAATCCTATTGTTTACAAATTCAGGTTCGACAGGATTTGCCCAAGTATTTGCTGTCTTCATCACAAACGGCTCAAATTAATCGTCGCCATTTTTATTCCAAGTGTCAATATTTTTGGTTACATGTCTTTTGTGTTTGCGTAGTCTTCTGATGTCTCAGAGGAGTATTTGGCATGCTTTCTAGATGCTATGAGTTTACTCAGAATACTCGCAACATCCGCCAACCGGATATTCGTACCTGCACACAAAACTATGTGTAACCTTGATTGTTTATAGTCTGATTGATATTGATGCTATGTGTTTAGGTAAATACTCACAACATCCGCCAGACGGATGTGAGTACCTACAAACAAAACAATGTGTAACCTTAATTGTTTATAATTTGATTTATATTGATGATATGGGTTTAGATAGAATAATCACAACACCCGCTATCCGGATATAACGTACAAAAACGCATGTAACGTTGAACGTTTATAGTCTCATTGATGTAATTTAGCGAGAACTAATCAGTCAACAGGCTGTATAAAAACAATAACAAAGAGGTAGGTGACGTCAACTTTTTTTCCATCTTTGGGTAAGACCTATCCAAATATAGATAGTTCGAAGTTGACGCCACTTGGGTCTTTGTTATTGTTTTTTTTTTTTTTTTTGCCATCCGCGTGTATGTGTAATTCTCACTAAACTGTATTAACCAGACTATAGATAGTTCGAAGATGACGTCACTCTGGTCTTTGTTATTGTTTTTCGCCATCCGCGTTTATGAGTAATGCTCACGGGAAACTGTATTAACCCGACTATAAACGTTCATGGATACACACAGTTTTGTGTGTTGGTCCGTTATACTTCCGGATGGCAATGTTATGAGCTTCTTAGCCAAGCGCATACTATCTAAATATGTTCAAGGTTTGTGTGTTGGTCCGTTATACTTCCGGATGACAATGTTATGAGCTTCTTAGCCAAGCGTATAGATAGAATGAAGTTGATGTCACGCAGGTCTTTGTTGTTGTTTTTTGCCATCCGCGTTTATGAGTGATTCTCACTAAACTGTATTAAACAGTTATTTTTGTGTGTTGGTCCGTTATACTTCCGGATGGCAATGTTGTGAACTTCTTGGCCAAGCGCATACTATCTATAAACTTGACAGAATAGTGGAACAATTGGATTCAATAGCCTGGTGTCACGTCCGCCCAGCAACCAGCCGCTTGGATCTAAACAAAGAAAATCGGTACTCTTTTATTCCTCAGCCAGGATAAAACTTTTCACAAGTCATGTGATCAGAATGTATAAAAGTCAAAACATGATCAGATTTATTTTTTTTCTCCTCTGGATACACTTTTATTCTCGTCGGAGAAGTATTTTATAAGGACGTTCGCTTTTGTTCCGATAGTTTAGAACCATTTACTAAGTTACTATGCGTCATTACGAAGGAAGTGACGTCACGACTGATGAATCCTATTGAATTAGGGTTTTAATAGCTGCAACAATCAAGATCTAAATAGAAATATATTTGCCATAACATATATTATTATGTTGTCATTAGAGAGGTTCAGCAAATCCATGACTTATCAAATATCAATTATAACCATAGACATATCTAGACGGCCAACAAAGAGGAATTTCCCGTTGGTCAATCAGATTTTATTACTGTGTCATACCGCAAGTGACTCTTTTCGTTTGATGAATAGGAAGATGGCCTGGCCGCGATCAATACACTCTTCTTGTCTAATGATTAGTTAAGTGAAGCGATATCTGTGGCTATCTTCCCTCCCCTCGATTCGAAATTGATAGATATTTTCAACATACATTTCTCACGGAGTTTTTAAAATTTATATTTACAAAACCATCATGCTTCATACATGTTACGTTTATAAATTCAACAATCGAGCTGCGAATGGTAGCAATTGTTAGCAATCGTCGTTTTCATAGATAAGATCAACCGAGGGAAGTGATGATCATTATGTCTAGTTAAAATAAATATCAGTATCGCTGCTATATCGTGTCATATTGATATCGGAAATTTCTGATATCGCCCAATACTAATGTGAATACAAGGCGGAAGTGACTTCGGAACTGTTGACGGTAAACAGCTTATCTTTATTTGGCATAAAATAAATACTCTTTGCAATTTCGAAACAAGAAACATTTTTCATGACAATTATTATTTTATTTCATACATATCAGCTTGAAATGAAAATTTAAAAATTGACTTGTTTAAAATTCTGCAGTAAAAGGAGGCGTCACCAATTCTACAGGGAAGGATTGCCTTATTATGGCATTTTTTAATCCAGTTTTCAAAGGATATTTATCGTTAGATGTTTTGTACACGTCACAGGGTGTTTTCCAGTTTAAAATAATAAACGATCATATGATAGATAGGTTATGATTGATAATGGGTAAATACTTGGGTTTGATGAGCCTATGTACAATTCCATTATTGTAATCAAACAGTTTTGGACTGTAAGTAAACTAATTGTCATGAGAGATATATTTTGGTGTCATGTCTAATGAACGCTCCAGAGCGAACTCGACTACATTTATAAAATTAAGAGTTGACAAATAAGGCCCCCAGAATTTACTAGTTACTTTAAAAAAAGAGCAAATGACGAGTTGTTTTAAGATGATGTGAATATAGAAAGATGAAATTTACTGAAATGAATGTTCTTACAAATAAATAGTGTTCAAAGTTACAAAAATGACATGACAATATAACGTAACTTCTGTGATCTTGAGGGTAATATTGCACGGACTTGAGAGGCCCTACTTCCAGACAGAGAGTACTTTTGGCAAGATCCGAATCCGAAAATTTCGACATTGCGTTGCTGGTAAAGGTGACCAATAAAGCTCCGGCGTCTTGATAGTGGAATCAACTAATGGAGTTTTCCAAAATGTCCCGAAAGTAAGATATACATCTTTAAAATAATAAAGGAGATAAAAAATATAAAGTGAGTAGATGTGACTCATATATAAGGGAACAACACAAAACAGACAACGTTTCGGCCCTTGGCCTTCGTCAGGAGACAGTAAACAAAAACACAAACAAATATGTAAATTTACAAAATATCACATTTTGTCAAATGTGGAAATAAAGTTAATGTGAGGAAAGGGCGTCGAGTGTTGATGCAAGAAGTGGCGCGAGATAAGGAGAGAGAGAGAGGGGGAGGGGGAAGAGAGAGAAAGAATGAGAGAGAGAGAGAGAGAGAATGGAGAGGATGTGTATATGTTTGTGTATGTGTGTCCGTGTGCGTATGTCTGTGTATGTGTATATATAGTAAAAGTAACTGCAAAAAGGTCTTTAAAATGGGCACCTCTAGCTTTAAAATAATAAAAGTGATATGAGGAGAGGAGAAGTCTGGTCTTCAAGGCCTACGTTTTTGAGAGAAGTGAATTAGGAAGATTTAATCAATTAGCTTTCATAATGTGTGGCTACGTGACAAAAGGTAGAAAGAAACGTATTCACTAATTTGAAATCAATTCAAAGAGAAGTCTATCAAAGGAATTATAATCTAATATTAGAAAGTAACGTTTTTCTAAGCCTACAGAAATATAGAATGTTTGTATAACTAAAATAAAACTTTGATAAAATAAATGTGAACCATCGTCATGTGACACCCGCATCCACGTTTGAAATATGCTCTTTAACCATTATGTGAAAGATAGATTTTATTAACGGAAATAAATTTTCTTTAATGATACTATAGCATTAATCCATTGTTATGATTTATGCAACAATAAAATTGTTTATTACCTAGGCATGAAAATCTTTATGACAAAGTAGATACTATGAATGAATGGGTGACAATAACAATGAAATATTGTGATAACAAATCGATGTGATGAAAAATAGT
>NC_088360.1:108398011-108408011 GCF_034508935.2 Berghia stephanieae
TAGCTGCTTGTTAAGATTTTACATTCATAATAAAAACCTGATAACAATATGGGCTAAACATGCAAATTTGTCACAATGATGAAATTTTCAAGTATTTCTCTAGTGAGGCGAAGCGTGGAATTCTTTTTTATGGCACGAGGCGAATAGCAGTATTATTAATAGATTGCCCATAACCAGGAACTCAGAGTGGAGAGGTCAAGTTAATAATTATGTCATTTTGAATATGCACCTCTTGTATTTCAAAACGGGCATTCCTTTGAAAGGTTATACTGTACAAAAATTACATGGAATCTAGTGTTGAAGAATTTTAGATTCAGTGACAATACGATTCAGTAGTCTGATGTCACGCGCCCGGCAACGGCGGCCATCTTGGTTCTAAACAAAGAAAATCATTACTTTTTATTCTTCATGCTAGCTAGAACTTTTCGTTCCCTTTTCGTATGCCATGGGATCAGAATGTGTAAAAGTCAAAACATGATCAAATTTATGGGTTTTTTTCCTCTGGAAACGCTTTTATGCTCGCCGGAGAAATATTTCATACGGGCGTCCGCCATTGTTCCGATAGTTTAGAGCCAGTGTTACTAAGTTACCATGCGTCATTAGGAAGGAAGTGACGTTACGACTACTGAATCCTATTCACATTATCAAATTGAAAGTCCCCTCCCCATTCTCAGTGAACATAATTCAAGAATGGCAAACACGTACCTTGCTCTATGGGTGACCAGTGGGTTTGTGCGACCTTTATGACTTGTCTTGCTTAACACTTGATCGGGGATTATGTCTTTGTGAAACGCATTTCTCCTTGTCCTATTGAAGGCGGGCGTAAAAATTCAGAGCGAGGAACCCCCCATGTTTTTTGTTTTTTTTTACATTAATGTCTTCGTCTAAAAATGTATACGCACCACACGGGCTGTCGTCCAATATATTACATGTCCATTGTCCACCAGGGCAGAGACAAATTATAAACGTTATGAGCTTTATTTTAACACTATTAAGTATTATTTAAATGATGTCTATTGTTACACTACTTCCAACAAACCAAAATTATTTGCTAAGCCACGCCACCGAATACAACATTTTTGTGAATATTTTCCCCACGGGAAATAGAATCAACATACCATTACTGTAAACATTTTAAAGTTTGAGTTATATATTATTGCAAACGATAAAAATATAAGAATTCTGCATTGTGAGAAAACTGTTTGATCTACTACTATCAGTATTCATAATTAGTACTGTCACTAAACATGTAAGCCCGCATGCAAAAAATGACGGCATCACATTTTGTAACTTTGGAGGAATGTGCGCACGGGACAAAGAACGGTCTATACTCATTTTATACCTGAGTACGGAGAGAGAATGTGAGTAAAGAGCCTTATCCAACTATGCGCCGAGCGAGACCGGAACCCAGGACCATCCGATCCGAAAGAGAGTGTCATACCACTACACTACATAGCCGCACAATAATAGACAAAATTATTGTTTTAAACCCCCCCCCCCAAAAAAAAAAAACCAACAAAAAACAAAAACAAAAACAAAAACCACCACCAAGCAATTTACATATTCAACAATTAGTAGCCCCCTTCCTAACCGTAAACACACATGCACGCACCCCCTAGATATATATTTATGTATATATATTATTATATATATATATATATATATATATATATATATATATATATATATATGATATATAAATCGGTGCAAGAAAAAAAACTTGAAAAGTTTAGCAGCCTGTGGTCACCAGACTAGAAATGATGCAAGCCAGAAATTATAACACGTTCAACCCTCTTATTGAAATTTATGTAGATACACCGTTTTTCAAGAACATAATTTGTTGAGAAATATCGATTGCTGAGTTGCTTTAATAAACGCACATTTGCCATACCAAAGATTTTAGAGGTAATTCTCAAATTTCGGTGTCATTTGTGTATCCGCGATATTTCTACTGACTATACGGAGCCTTTTCCAAGTAATTTAACCCTACCAACTACAGGAAAATCGTCACATTCGTTACTATACAACCAACATTATTCTTATTTATATTTCTTTTGTACTTCATAAAATTTAAAGAAAATGAAAAGTGTGCTGTAGAGCATGTCTTGCTAACCCATGTATCGCAAGAACTTTACTGCTATTGTGTTTCAGTGATAAAAACATCTTTTTTGTGTTGGTTTGATGTGCATCTTTAGGGAAAATCCTGAAAATGGCTGGTAAGGAGAGAGTTAATTCATTTTCTGATGTCTTGAAATGGATGCGATTCCATGCATTTT
Organism: Berghia stephanieae; assembly: GCF_034508935.2. Lineage (NCBI taxonomy): Eukaryota > Metazoa > Mollusca > Gastropoda > Nudibranchia > Aeolidiidae > Berghia > Berghia stephanieae. Next base: position 108,400,288 of record NC_088360.1, read on the forward strand.
GAACTAGATATAACTCGTTTCACTTCGCTTTTGTTTCAGTTGTACGACCCCTACACACCATTTTGGACATTATTGTCCAAATGTTGTAGTCTGTCGGATTCAAGCTAAGACTCCTCGGGATTCATTTATCTGTAGAAATCAATCGAATGTGATTTCCGCTTTGTATCGAAAATTATATTATAATAAAAACGCATTCCACACTCCATCACGATAAGTCATTTGTATATAGTAATCTTGGCATGTGCTTTGCATACTACTTCCATTTATGAAGCAATTACTTGTGCCAGAAAGCAAATAGATAACCGATGTTGACATTTTACAAAATATCATGTTGGATTAAACATAAAGCACAAGTGCAAATCACCTCTTTTGCTGTCAAAATTTGAACTAACTTTAAATATTAGTGTGAATACAAACCGCAAACACATAATACAGCAATGATCTTAAATTTTGGATCACTGCAAATCGTTATACCGATCAACACTTAACATCTCTGCTGAATAATATTATACTAAAGAATTTGAACATATATTCTCATAGGTCAGACTTTTCTCACCACTGACATAGATTTATAAAATATTCTATTACAGGTATTTTTGATGACTCTTGCTATTTTGCTGCCATTGGCAGCTTCCACCTATCTGCCGGGTGGAAAAATCAATATCCATGTCGACCTCAATGATCCTAAAGTGGTCTTTGCTGTTCAGGCCATCAACAGTTATCTCCATAGTAGAAACCCTAACGATAAGCAACAGCATACATGTTTAGAGGTCATCGGAGCAAAGTCACAGGTTAGTAATGTTTATGTTTATGTTCAATTTGGAATTATGGAGGAACGAACTGTTTATATTAAAATCTTGTAAGTCAACATGGTAGGCAAATGAAATGCAAAGGGTTTGTTTCCATGGCTTAAGAAACTTCAATCACTTTCCTAAACGACGATGTTTGATTTTTATTTAAAGTTCATAATTTAGACTTTCGATTAAAAAAAAAATACGCCCTTCCGAATCATTAGATAACCTCGCATGGCCAATAAATGAAGGAATAAAGATAATCCATCGAACAAGATGTCTCATGTCAACAAGAATCATCCATGTTGTCCAAAGTGAGCAAATTGGGGGTTGATAATATTGCTCAAGGAAAAATTAAACGAAAGTGCCTGAAGCAGGGCTCGATCTCGGGACATTCCTGGTCACAGTTGAATGCTTAATCACTTGGCTACTTACTTACAGTTTACCCTGACAAACTACAGAATTGAGATGATTGGTTATATGTTTGAAGTTTGCTTTTTTTTTGGGGGGGGGGATTGCATACGATTCTATTAAATTCGATAAATTGGTCAAAAGATCACAAGAGAGAGTTAATTTGCTTAGAGTAACACACCCTTGGGAGAATATATTCTCTTGCATATACAACTCGACATGCACTTGTGTAAAAAGAAAAGGCTTGTTATAATTACGATGCAAGTGGTATTATCCAAGAAAGTGTTTTGGGACCATTGCTATTTATGCTTGGTTAACATAATACCCGAGGTAGACGCTGTGTATAACTGTTGCATAAAGCTATCTGTTAAAACCGCCATTAACGAAACTGCAAGAATGATAAATGGGACATACATTAAAACATACTGCTTATGATTTGAAGTAATAACAATGGATGCCTGTATTTCGTCATAATTTGATTTCGTGATATAGATGAGTTTTTTTTTCACTCTTTCATCATTATCTGCGTGTTTAGTTTTGTCGCCTAATAAAGGCTAAGGGCTGAAATGTTGTGTCTTTGTGTATTGTTTTGCTTAATATGCCATAATTACTCCTCATATCATAGCTACATTTCTACTGGCTCACATAGGAAATTCGGCATTTATTACATTTATTGTTGCCCAGAAGAACGAGAAAAAGAAAGAAAAAAAACTCAACAAAATACCAAAAAAACAATCAAACCACAAAACAAAACATAACAAAAGAAACCAAAAAAAAAAAAAAAATCAAAACAAACCAAAAATAAAAACAGAAACAAAACAAATAAAAAACAAACTTGAACTCTCGTATAGCGCAATATCCACAAAATGTGCCCAAAGCACTTTACAACACTTAACATATAGGACGAGACATGACACCAGTTAGGCCATATTACACAATTCTTTTTCTGGCGGAGAGCATGCTGTTAATGGCACAACATATTCATTTTACTCCTGAGCACGGTGACAGAATGTGAAGAAAGAGTCTTTTTCAGGCACAAGACCACATAGCCGCACAATGAGAGGATTGGTTATTGTTCCTTGGCTTAAGTTTACCCAAAACTGGTCCATTTGCTACTTTCAGTAACTGTCTAAGCCTTCTATCTCTTGTTTATTTTATTACCATTGCAATTCAATTCAGTCATCAAAATCCTGGGTTATTTTAGGTTGTTGCGGGGACAATGTACTATCTCAAACTCAAGATGAGTGCTAAACCAAAGGTAAGTATTTTCTATCTATTATTATTGATGTTTCGAAACTGGACCATTGAACGAAGGAACAATAAAAAAAAAATACCACCACCACTACCACAACCACCACCACCATCACCACATCCACCAGCACCACCAACACGATAACAACAATAGCAGCAGCAGCAACAACAACAACAACAACAACAACAACAACAGCAACAACAACAACAATTTCTACTACTACGACTGCTACTACCACCAACAATACTGCTACTACGACCAAAACCAAACACTTCCACCACCATCATCAAAATAATTATTCATCATCATCATCATCATCATCATCATCATCATCATGATCATCATCATCATCATCATCATCATCATCATCATCATCATCATCATCATCATCATCATCATCATCATCATCATCAACTACTTTTTTACCACTATCACCACCACCACCACTTCCAGAACAACAACAACAACAACAACAACAACAACAACAACAACAACAACAACAATAATTATCATCATCATCGTCATCATCATCACCTACACTTCCTTGGTCGGAATCGTAATTTTAAAATCTTTGTTATCATCTTTTAGGACCAAACTTGCATAGTTAAAGTTTGGGAAAGAGTATGGCTGAATCCAGCGCTTAAAACAGAAAACATTGAATGCAACGACGAGGTAAGTAAAGAACACATTTTAAATCATTCTTATTTTCTTATTAATTCTCCGAGCCTTATAAAAATTGACTGACTTGTTATAAACAGTACATACCGTTCACGTATTTCATAATTGTTGTTTTTTCCATGACTTTGCTCACCATGATGTCCACGTTCTGTAATGAGATGAATGGAAATGTATAGAATTAAGATTTCGGTATCCACATTTATGTAGACAGGAGCAGATGATGACGCCTTCAAAACACGACCCAGATGATAAGATGCAAATGACCCAAACTATGCTGTAATTGACCTTCTTAGCATGTCATACGGATCCAATCAAAATGTTTTTTACACATTGCTTAGCAGCAGAAAGTCAACTTATCAAAGGACAGGGGTCCCTTGACTTGTTTCTTTCCCAATCGTGAGCAGATATATTCAGCCCTAAAGTTTGTTTCAAAGTCGGAACAAACTTTTATTAGGAAAGGTCGAGAGACAATAGTATTATGAATAGGCTAGACTTTTGCCGGTAGAAAGCGGTGGGTGCTCGCACTACGAAAGATGGTTGTTATGTTTGTTTGTTTTATAAAACTTTTGTTGACATTCTAACTACTGTGGGTGGGTCTGTGTTTGTTGTCTTTTATGATTGACACGCGTTTCAGATTGTAACTGTGTGGTTTGATCTACACGAAATAACAATCAAACTCAATTCACAATCAAAATCTATCCTACCCGCCGGCTTTTCTTATCTTTACAAACCATTTTTACTTGTTTGTTCAACTATCGTTTTTACGCACCTTTTCGCTCGAGTCCCACAATTTCGTGCACATCAATCAACAAATCACAAACTATATCCAATCTAGCGATTATTATGAAAAGTATCTTCTCTCAAAAAGTATCCTAATCACTCACGTGCCTGAGCATGAATCATTCTTGAGTGAAGCAAACGTGAAAATCGCTGAGTGAAGCTAGGACTGTTGGTAAAATTACGAAGTGAATTGTAACGGATTTGATTTCTCCGTTTGCGTTTCTGTAACGGTTTGAATTTTACGGAAAGGGGTATTAACCCTTCGACAAACCCAAACCTGGAGGACCAGGTGACTCAAAATTTGGGGAGTCACACACCATTAGTCGCCTTTTACGACACGCTGACTTGACGTTGGGCTATTCTTGACCCTCTCAGTTGAGGGACCCCGACAACAGACAAAGCCGAAAGTGTTGGACTGGAACCCTCAGGACAGACGATCAAGGGGAAGGCCACGAGGAACATGGAGAAAAATTAAAGAAGCTGATATACAGAGAAGTGATAAGACATGGGACGAGATAAAAAGGTTAGCTCAGGATAGAGAAGTATAGGAAATGTTTGTCTGTGTCCTATACTCTGACCCAGTGTAAAATTGGCAATGATGATGATGATGATGATGATGATGATGATGATGATGATGATGATGATGATGATGATGCTTTTGGCGTTAATGCAACTAACCCATTTTCTTCATGACAGGCAATTACTTTGACTCACGTGTTATAGACCTAAATTTAGCTTGGAATTCAACGTTAAACACCTGGTTCGCTCTGACTTGATATTGTTTTGATATGACTGGTCTATGTTCATTAATGTCGTTTTATCGTCATTATTTGCAGGACAAATATAGTGGAGACTACAAAACCTACAAGCCACGCAAAGGGGTAAATATAAACACAAATAATAGATAAGTCTAAATTGACGTGAACATATTTTCAGGTCTGATAAACCAATTCATTATGGGCTCATTGTTCTAATGGATCTTAAAATATGACGGAAAATATAGTCCATTACAACAATGGTAAAGCCCATAAGTGGTTTCGGATCTCAGACCTGCATATCTGTACACGTCGGTCTAAATATGATATTTGTTTAACAAAAGCAAAATTTAAAAAAGAGCAAAGCAAGAAATGAAAACAAAAACAAACAAATTGAAAAAAGCTTTTAAAAAAGAAAGAATTTAAATAGTCTATATATTGCGGCTATGTTGTCTTGTGGTTGACACTCGCTTTTGGATCGGAAGGTCCTGGGTTCGAGCCTCGCTCGGTGCATATTTGAGTCTTTGAAAAATCTCACCGTACTCAGGTGTAAAATGAGTACCTGCTGGCCATTAACAGCGTTTTCTCTTACTAAAATATTATAATATCGCCTAACAGGCCTCATGTCTCGTCCTACATGTTAAGTGTTGCTGTTGGCCCCTTGTAAAAACGCTTTGACCAGGGTTAGTGGATATTGCTCTATATAAAAGATCAATTTGAAAGCTCAATTTAAATATAGATACAGATACAAACATTGCAATAAAACAGCATCCTTCACATAAGAGTTTGTATATGCGTATGTGAGAGAGAAATAGAACGTGTGCGTTTGTGCTTGTGTGTGTGTGTGTGCGTGTGTGTGTATGTGTGTGTGTGAATGTGCGAGGGAGAGAGAGAAAGAAAGAGAGAGAGAGAGTGAAAGAGAGAGAGATAGATAGATAGATAGAGAGAGAAAGAGGGAGAGAGAGAGAAAGAGAGAGAGAGAGAGAGAGAGAAGTAGAGATAGAGAGAGAGAGAGAGAGAGAGAGAGAGAGAGAGAGAGAGAGAGAGAGAGAGAGAGAGAGAGAGAGAGATTTCAGGAGTTTAAGAATACTTTTATCATACCCCTCCAATTTCCTTATAATTTTTTTCCTCCTAACTCTACTAGTTGACTCTCTTGAGCTTGTCCCTTTGTCTTATAATTTTACTTAGGTGGTTATGCGTATTTTGCCATTTCTATTATCTTCCTTAAACAACTTAATAGTGACCCAAGCGTCCTAGAATCCTCAATGCTGAAACCAATTTATGTACATCCCCATTTAGGTCAGTTGGGTTATTTCTCTGACCGGTAATCAGAATGTTCAGATTCGATCCCCTCGACTCATTATTTGGGATGGGGTTTTTCTCTTATATTTTTCTTTCTTGCTTTGTCTGGTACCTTCATACACACTTGTTCAGATCTTTACCAAATGATTAACCTGGTTAAACTAGCTTTTTTGAAGTGTTATTTAGCAATTAAGGCTTTAGTAATCTTGATTGATTTTGTTCAAGATGTCTGGTTAAGGCAAAACAGATTGTCGTATACAATATTGTCTCTTTTGTCTTTTCACCTTTGCATTCAACATTGAATCTGATTGTTATGATTTCCACCAATCGGAAATCATCAGCTAACTTCAATCCAGATTTGGTACAAAACTATTGGCTGAAACGCAGTTTTTGGTAGATCTTTTGGGTTTCCACATTTTTAAGGCCAGTAGGTAATCATTATGATATAAATCTGGTTCTTGATGATGAAGTATATTTTAAGTTATTGCTATACTATTTCCATTCATACAAAAGCAACTCCTGGGAGGCCAAGTGCCCGTGAATTTCACAAATCGTATTGTGCAAGAAGCCCTGAAGCCCGTCACTGACCGTGTCAACTCGTTATCAACTTCAAAGTACCGTTTGATTCCATCTGGAAATGGAATTTTTACTGAACAGGTTAGTTTTTGCATTTTTTCCAGTACTGCTGTTATCTTCTTATTCTTCATTGTTTACATCGTCGTTGTTGTCATCGTCGTCGTCGACTTCGTCATCATCATCATTATCATCTTCATCATCATCATTATCATCTTCATCATCATCATCATCATCATCATCATCATCATCATCAACATCATCATGTAAGCAACAACAACTTAATCTTGGAAGTGAAGTCCAATTTAAAAAGATGTCTTTCGATTCCTAATGAGAATAAATTAATTTGATTCACTACTTTCGAACTGAGTGTTTGGACAATCTGGGGAAGTTATATATAGATTAATCACATGAAGACAGCACCTGTTAATGTCAGCGTTGGTCAGATCAAGCAATAAATAATTTTTTAAAGTCCACTATAATGTTAAAAAAGAGGACGTTTTTCTAGAATGGAAAACTCTTCTCCAATTCGTTGATCCTACAAACGCTGACAAGAATTGTCTATATTATGTGAGACACTTAATGGATTATAAGATAAAATGTTTAATTTAAAAAGTAATGCCTAAAACTGGATAAAATAAACTTCCGAAGAAGAACAAAATGCCAAAACAATATCAAAAGCATTTTTGAAGCTGTTAAATTCATTCTTGTTCATATAGTTTCTACAGTCCACAGCTTCTAACAGCTTAGTATCACTTTGATTTTTGTTTAACGTGTATTTTCTGTACCTTTTGCGCATGTAATAGGACTGGATACTAACACTTGGACAACAACAAAAAACCCCATCAAATATTGATTGATTTAAATGACATCTCAACGTGTTAAAAAGTCAGAAAAAAATCATAGAAATAGAAACAATTTCTAACATATTTGCGTTTCTATCCCCTTTTAATTGATTAAAACCTCGAAAACCCAGGATTACTAACTTGCAAAACTGCTAAACTGAAAAACATCTTAGGAAGTAAGAGGGCTTAGGTTTCATAAAATTTCAACAAATTAGCAGATCACAGTAGTCTATAGTTGTATGAAGTCCCGATTTTGGGGTTTTGACAAGATGTCGTCATTTATAGTCTATCGATATTTGAAGTACGAGTTTCTGGCCACCATTTTTAAAATGTCCTT